>NC_137215.1:14171771-14274271 GCF_949987685.1 Ammodytes marinus | reverse complement strand
GCCGGGGGTAAAGCCTTGTTAAGACATGAGACAGGGTGCCGAGCCAAAAGAGGGGCCTTGGCTCCGTTAAGTCCCTAACTGAAATTGGAGAATATCATCCCATTTGTGATACTAAACCGTCCCATTCCTCACCCAAGAATTATGTTGGGGGGGGGGGGGGGATGGTTCTAGGAAGCGTAACAGTTTTATGTTTGCAAATGTTCTGAAAGTGTATCTACAGTATTTTTTCTGTGGTAATTTAGTAGCAGCTCTCATGCTTTTTTTATATATCAGTGCCCACCTTGGTGGATTTAACCCCCAAAATCATTAAAAAAGCAACACAGGAAGGATAGAAGAGGAGTTCTTTAGCAAAGCAGACTGCGCTGGTTGGATTTGCGCTCACCTTCCCCATCCCATTTGGTTCCTGATATCGAGACTATCTTTCTTCCGTTTGTTGTGTTCGCTTTCCTCCTTTTCACCTCCCTCCCTGCCTCCGTGCCCTCTTCCCCTGTTGGAGCGCATGCCATTGTGTCAATCTGAAGGGCTGTTTTTCCTCCTTCTTCTTCTCCCACTGATAAACCAGCTGCTAGCCAGCAAGACGCCAGGTTATTTACTTCCAAACACCTTCAGCCGTAAAGATTTCTCTTTATATAGTTATATAAATATATATATATCTGCGGTCCCCTCCTGAAAATAAGATTCACTAGAAAAGGGAAGAGGGTGACAACAGGGAAGGCAAGGACAGAAAAAAACGATATCACGGAGAAGGTTCACCTTGGTTGCTTTTTCACCCCTAATAACATCAGTTGGAAATGCAATCGAGAAAAATGTGGTTTCCACAGGTCAACACACTGACTACTAGGTCTTATAGTTCAATAAATATTGATAAGGTATGCATACTATTAAACCTTTAAATTTTTCAAGTGCCACATTTGGTCACTGCTGCTTATAGTTTGTTCACAGTCAACAGCAATGAAACATGTTCAGTTAGCCCATTAGGTCCTAACATTTTAATGCTGGAACGTCATCAATCATTAATAAGGGGCTCTTTGCAAAATACAAACATAAACCCTCAATTCAGTATCGATTACACACATTGGCTAAATTTAAAGTTGCCGATATGGAGCACCTTGCTCACTCCCTGAAAGTACATTTCTGTTTTCATATCTCATTTTGCAGAATTTATCCCAGAGACTCATCCAATAGGTTATGGATTGTGCCTTTAGGCCGAGGTCTGGAGGCATCAGAGCGAGATGGGCCAGTGACAGGTGGTAACTAAAGTAACCTTTATCACCTCGGCAACCGAGGTCACCTTTCTATTGGCTGTCATAGATGATAGATATTTTTCTCTGGACTCAGAATGTCTGATTGAAGTTGTGGCTGATTGGCTGTAAGCAAAACATCCAGTATTGATCCATCACATTTGACTGGTGCCTTGACTAGGGGTCATGGTGAGAAATGACCACCAGCTACAAGCAAACACAGCCACACTTTCTCAGGCAAGATGTCATTTTATTTCCCTAATAACTAAATAATGAAATTTGGGATTTACGAAGTCACCGTGCATTTAGACATGATGAATGCTTTCCCTTGTGGGACAGTCTCGCTTTAATGATGAATTAGCTTTATATCACCTCAGATTAAAGTTCAACACCAATTTGCCATAGAAAATGTTTTTGTTCAAGCTGTTTGCTCTGTAAGTGCACACAGTATGGGCATTAGTATGCTTGCTTGACAACATTTCACTCCTATCAATCCCAAATGATAAACCTGGATGAACTTTTTCCTACTTCTATCCCCACCAATCAGTATCAACTGCCTCCACTGTTCTTGTGTCTCTGCCCACAAATAAACTTATGCTGTGTCTGAAATCGCGCACTTCTGTACTTACACTTACTTTTTTGAGTGCACTTTGCGCAAAACCGGAGAGTGTGCCAAAATGAAGTGCACTGTAAGTTCCTCGGTCGTGCACTCAAAACGGTCTAAAATTTGAGTGTGGAGCGATGGACACTTTCCACACTCAACGGCCGCCATCTTGCCTACGTAACGGAGAGGACGGGACATTCTAATCAAAATAGAGGAGCTTGAAGCAACCGTGGAGACGGACGTGCTCCACAAAAGTTAAATTATATATTGTTTTAGTTTTTTCCCCACTAATGTGCCTGTTTTGGCTATCGGTAACGCAAGCAGAAAAAAATACCACCGAAGAAGAACCGTCAAAATGCAAAGTCATTTCCGGTAGGTGCGCGACGGCAGTTTGGACAGTACACTGTAGAAATGAGAGCACTGCGTCTATAAGTAAGTGTACTGTAGGGATAATAAAGTGCACTCAATGTAAGTGCACTTACGTAAGTGCGCGATTTCAGACACAGCATAGGACTAAAACACCAATATTTTCTTCTGTTCTCCTACAAATGCAATCCCCAAGTGCTTATTACAACACAAACTTATGAAACTGTACTTCTGGTCAAAGTCTCTTCTTTCCCTGCTTGTGAGTAACTGGCTCTACTCATGCATTAAAAGTACATCAGCTGCTACATGAGACAGGTATTATAACTGTGTTTCTACTCGATTCCTATGTTTTGACATCCTGATGATAATCTTTACTCTCTGCATCAAGTTAGGTCCAAGGAAAGTTGACTGAGCATTCAGGCTTTTGTTAATTACACTCTGCTTCACACATAAACACATAGTTCTGCTTCCATTAAAACATGGAGCAGCATCACTGTATCCTCTTGGAAACACAAAGATCAACCTCCCACTATATCCACTGTCAACTTTAATTTTAGTTTTTCTTACCCAAACCAAATGTTGTGTCTATGAAATACCAAACGTCCACAAACCCGAGGCAGCAGTTGAGCTTTTTGAGAACAGGCCTTTCATGAGAATGCCCAGACAGAAATTACATTTTGGCTATTTTAATTGAGCTGGCATTCAGATGCGATCTCAACAAAAGATTTGATAATGGAGAACTATGTTAAACTTAAGGCGAACTTAGGTCAGCCCTAAGAATTAGAGGTGAAGAGAGGAACATAAAGCTTTCTAAGCAGGGTGGATGTCATAGCGGTGCATATGATCATATGATTCAGACCTTTTGAGGTAAGTTTGGGTGTGCTCAGTGTGCAGTGGTGCTGTGTTAGAGCACAGCGCTGCAGGACTGATGGGCAGATGTGAACAGACAGACCGACTGACCCATAACTGATTGTTCATCTCTGCTCCAGCAGCAAAAAGCCTGGGAAGATCCACTGTGCTCTGCTGGTCCTCAATGTTCCCTCCTTTGATATCACATGCTTTTGCTTTGTCAACCCCTCATCCTTTTTCTCCCTCCCTTCTTTAAGACGTTGTCATTCTGCTTATAAATGCATGCATATTGTTTGCCACAAAGAATTGAGTCTTTTATATTTTTTTAAGTTACTTATCATGTTACATTTATTCATTTATTATTATTTCCATATCTATCCATCTTTTTCTCTTTCTTTGTCAATCCTTCTGCTTCCCTAGATCACTTTTTATTTGCTCCATTTCTTTTTATCCTTGTGAATCTTTATTTCTCCTTTCTCTCACCCCTGCTCTCACTCCTTCTTCACACATCTCTCCTCCCCCCTCCCTCTCTCTCTCTCTCTCCCATGGTTGGGGCACAATGCAGCTTTCTGACGCATTTTCTATTACGCTGCGGCCCTCCCCAGATGAATCCCAAGTAATTGGGGTGGTTAATTTATTTACTCAGAGGCAGTTCACAGCACATTAAATAATAGAGATAATTGAACAAGAATTGTCAAGTGTCTTCTGATATCAGACACATTACAGGAGGGAGTGTGCATAAAACTCCATTTCTATGCCCCCATTGTTTATGGTAATTAAGTACACAGATTTATTCCTTGGTTGCCTTCCAAGCTTATGGCAGGCGCCATTGTTGTCTTCTATTAATATGTAATCAGTAAATAGTTTAATTTTCTAATCTGCGGTTGGAGAATTCACTTTCTAACAACTCTTAATTACTGCTGGGCTCTAATGAGTCTCGCCATGCCGACGCAGCCAGCCAATCAGAGGCCACGGCCGGGCCGGGGGGGAATTTGAATTCCTGCGGCGCTCCCCCTCGACTAATGAACTTGTTATTCTTGCACCACTGGGAGCACTGTCCTTCACACATGCAACATTAGGAGAACGTTCACCTCCTGCAACAGACCCAATATTTAAAGGAAGTTATTATGAGATATATATGAGAAGAATATTAGTGCATTTGAGAAGAAGCTATGTTTTCAATACAGACACATCATTCATTTTTAATTGAATGTTACATATATTACGTTAACTTTTATATGGCATTGTATAAAAAAATCTTCATACACAGTCTGTTAGGAGAAAAAAAAAAGCTAGTTAAATAGCTTGAACTTTTCGTGGCATCATTAATATGTTTTATAACCATGCTAATTTACATCAGAATAAGGATAGCATTCATTGTTAGTGTGTTTCTATCGGTTCATGTAATGCTTCTGACCTTGGCATTGTTAGTTTTCTAAAGGTATTGTTACCCCCAAAAATATACCAGACACTCCTTATTGAAATTTCAGCTTGAGGAATGAAGTAGCATTCAAATGCGTCATGTAGCCTTCGCAGAAAATCTCCTGGCCCCTGTTTGAATATATCTCAACCACCCCCTACCTGGCCTCTGCACCTATTTACACAGACCTCCCATTTCAAATAGCTATATAACCGGCAACAATGGACGCAATTATCCAAATAATGGCACTTAGCCGCACCGTAAAGCTGCCTCTCACCTACTGCGCATTTGATAAGAGATAAACAAGCAGAGAGAGGAGAGAATGAGTTTTGGCTCTCTCAGATTAACATACGTTTAAAGATTGCACTCGAAGCCGATAAGATTGACACAGGGTTTTTATGCCGCACGCTCCTTTAATCTGCCTTTGTGTCTGTGAGTCGACGAGAGGAGAATGGCACAAGGAGGGATCCAGCAAGAGCTTATTGTACTTTACACATGCAGCCTATCCCCCTCCGTATCTGAGAAAAGGGACAGGCCGGACTGTCAATGCCTCCACATTGGAAAGGGCTGCTGGTGTTGACTTGGTGGCCGATTGTGTTGCAGAATGCAGAAAGAACGGCTAAAGCGGTCAACCTGTGGCTCTAAATCAAAGTCATTCCAAACTAAGGCCTGCAGGCAAATAATGATAATTATTTTTATTTAAATGTTTTGTTTGTTTTTGTCGTTATCAGATAAATACTTTGTGCTATATTTCCCATTTCCCTCATAGTTGTAAACACTTTTTGTTCCATTTTTAAATCAGTTTGCAGTTTTTTATCTGGGTATATTTTTGTACGCACACATACGTTTTGAATTGTTGCTATTTCTTTTAAAGCATTTAGTCCTAGGCAAGTTTAGGCAAGGCAAGTTTATTTATATAGCACAATTCAGACACAAGGCCACTCAAAATGCTTTACAGGGGCAAGATTAGAATACATAAAACACATTCTAAAACATTTAAAAGCGAATAAAAGAAGCAAATAAAATAAAAATTGCAGGTTAAAATGGAAACAAAAAAGTCTTCAGACTCGATTTAAAAGAACTGAGAGTTGCAGCAGACCTCAAGTTTTCTGGGAGTTTGTTCCAGATTTTTGGTGCATAATAACTAAAAGATGCTTCTCCTTGTTTAGTCCTAATTCTGGGGACTGTAAGTAGACCTGTCCCAGACGACCTTAGGGCTCTGGACGGTTCATAACGTATCAGCAGATCAGTAATGTATTTTGGCCCTAAACCATTTAGTGCTTTATAAACCAACATCAGTATTTTGAAATAAATGCTTTGAGTGACAGGAAGCCAGTGTAAAGACCTCAGAACTGGGGTAATGTGATCCACTTTTTTGGTCCTAGTGAGGACTCGAGCAGCAGCGTTCTGAATTAGCTGAAGCTGCCTGATAGATTTTTTTAGAAGGCCAGCAAGGACACTGTTACAGTAGTCAAGTCTACTAAAGATAAATGCATGGACAAGTTTTTCTAAATCTTACTGAGACATAAGCCCTTTAATTCTTGATATGTTTTTTAGGTGGTAGTAGGCTGATTTATTAATTGATTTAATGTGTTTCTTGAAATTCAAGTCGGAGTCTACTACAACACCAAGATTTCTGGCTTGGGGTGTGGTTTCTAGCATAACGGATGTAAGCTGTCCACTGACTTTTAATTGTTCATCTTTGGCACCAAAGACAATTACTCCAGTTGTGTCGTTGTTTAATTGAAGGAAATGTTGGCCCATCCAATCATTGATTTGTTCAATGCACTTACTCAGTGCCTGTATCGGACTGTAGTCTCCTGGTGATATGGTTATGTAAATTTGTGTGTCGTCTGCATAATTATGGTAGCATAATTTGTTTTTATTCATAATCTGAGCTAGTGGGTGCATGTAGATGTTAAACAGAAGAGGCCCAAGAATGGAACCTTGGGGGACTCTGCATTAAATATTTGTCCGCTCAGATGTGAAATTTCCTATTGACACATAGTAGTCTCTATCCTTTAAGTAGGATTCAAACCAGCTTAGTACAGTTCCAGAAAGTCCAACCCAGTTTGCTAGTCGATCTAGTAATATGCTGTGGTCAACTGTGTCAAAAGCGGCACTGAGATCCAGTAAAACTAAGACAGAACTTTTGCCACTGTCTGTGTTTAAATGGATATCATTGAGGACCTTAACCAGAGCAGTCTCAGTGCTGTGGTGTTGTCGAAGTCCTGACTGGAAAACATCAAAGCAGTTGTTCTTTGCTAAGTAGTTATTTAGCTGTTGATAAACAGCTTTTTCAATGATTTTACTTAAAAATGGTAGGTTAGATATGGGCCTATAATTTTTCATGAGTGATGTATCTAGATTGTTCTTTTTTAGGAGTGGCTTGATGACTGCTGTTTTCAGGGCCTGTGGGAATACAGCTGTCTGAAGGGACATGTTGACAATTTGTAGAACATCTGAGGCCATACAGCTAAAAACTGTTTTAAAGAAGCCTGTGGGCAGAATGTCAAGGCAGCAGGATGAGGAGTTCAGGTGTTGTATAATGTCCTCCAGGTTTTTGTGGTTTATAAGATAAAATTCTGTCATTTCATTTGAATTGATTTTAAGAGGGAACACATATGTTGAACTTGGTATTGATGCAGTGACAGCTTGTCTAATTTTGTGAATTTTCTCAGTAAAGAAGGAGGCAAATTCATTGCAGGCTCTCATGGAGAGATGTTCAGACGCTACTGACACAGGAGGCTTTGTTAATCTGTCGACAGTAGCAAACAGGGCACGTGCATTGTTGTCGTTGTTGGTGATGATGTCAGAAAAGAAAGACTGCCTTGCATTTCTCAGTTCTGAGTTAAACGTGCACAGTTTCTCTTTGAAGATGTCATAATGAACCTGGAGATTTGTTTTTCGCCACCTGCGTTCTGCTTTACGGCACTCTCTTCTTTCTATTCTGACCTGCGGGACATTTCTCCAAGGAGATCTTTTCTTACCAGAGACAACCTTCATCTTAGTGGGCGCAATAGCATCTATAATACTTGTAAGTTTGCCGTTAAAGTTGTCTAAGAGCTCCTTAACTGAGTTACAGGGGAGGGGTGGTATTGAATAAAATGCTTGAATGAATGTTTCACTGGTATTTTCTGTAATATACGGTTTTTTGATTACTTTTGATTGATCAATTGTGTGCACAGACATTTTACTCTCAAAAAATAAACAGGAATGGTCTGAGAGGGTACCCATATCTGCCACTGTTACGTCTGAAATGTTCATTCCTCTGGAAATGATAAGGTCCAGCGTGTGCCCTTTGTTATGAGTTGGTTTGTCAACATGCTGATTTAGTCCAAAGTTGTCAAGGACACAGCACAGTTCTTTCGCACATCTGTCCTCGGGTTTGTCAGTATGAATATTGAAATCTCCAACGATTAATACACAGTCAAACTCAGTACAGATTACAGACAGCAGTTCAGCAAGGTCATCAAAAAAGCTTGTATTGTATTGTGGTAGCCTGTAAATACTAATGAAAATAGCTCTAGAGGCTGAATTTAACTTGAGAGACACATATTCAAATGAATCAAAATTTCCACAAGACCTCGTTTTGCATTGTAGAGATTCTTTAAACAGAATAGCAACCCCCCCTCCTTTTTTATGCACTCTGGATTCACTCACAAAATTGTAATTTGGGGGGGCGGACTCTATGAGAACAGCTGAGCTGTTATCTTGGTCTAACCAAGTTTCAGTTAAAAACATGAAATCAAGATTGTGCCGAGTAATAAGATCATTAATTAAAAATGTTTTTCCTGCCAAGGATCTGATGTTTAATAAAGCTAAATTTAGTGTGTTCGAAACATGGTCACCCCGATTCATTTCAGCCGACTGTGGCTGAAGAGGAATACTTAAGATAAACCTTGAGAAACAGGGCCCCGGCTTATCCTGTGAGTCGAAGGCGGTAACTGTGTAGCCGCGGCCCGGTTCGTATCAACAAGTGCTTTTATTCCGTAAACAAGCAGGCTCATCAGGCTGGCACGGCTGCTGATGACGTCGCAGTGGCATCAGAGGGGGTGTGCGTGGAGGGGTGACGAGCCGGGCACTGTGGCTAAGATTGACGAGTTGAGGGGGAGTGGATTGACGTTCACGGGGGCGGGGAGTACATACAATTTCCATGAACTCCAGCTCAGGAGAGGATGGAGAAAGGGTGGGTGTAGGAGAGAAAGTAGGAGAGTGAGGTCAGCTTGGTAATGACCTGCGGGGTCCAGGGGAGGCGGGGATGGGTGGGGCCCCCTCCTCTCTGCCCTGATATCTCTCATGGTCTGAGCTGTCATCTGGGGCCGGTAGTTGTCCTTCCGCACTGATGCAATGCTGTGTTTTGGCTTTCTCCAGTATCTTGTCCTTGGCACGAACAGATGGGTGCCGCAGGATGTAGAACACATTTGATATGAATACTTTTAATCCTGTCTTATTTAGGCAGAGTCCATCTGTCTTAAAAAACTGCCTGCGGTTCCAGAAAGTGTTAAAATTGTCAATAAAATGCACTGAGTGGTCGGGGCACGCAGCTGAAAGCCACGTGTTCAGTGCCAGCAATCTAGTGAATCTCTCTGGTCCTCTTCTGATTGGTGGGAGAGGACCACTGATAAACACCTCAGCTTTCAGTGAGCTGACCGTGTTCAAGAGATCTTTAAAGTCTTGTTTCAACATTTCAGACTCCTGCTTTACAACATCATTTGACCCGATGTGCAGAATGATGTTCTTTACAGTTGTGTGTGAAGCAGCAAGGTCCAGGATTCTTTTTTCTAAGTCAGATACCATATCATTTGGATAGCAGAGTACTTTGGTATCAACACCACACATGCTTTTCATATCTGTAACAGAAAAGTCTCCAACAATCAGATTTTCAGGCCCGGTTGTTAGCTTGGTTAGCCCGGTTGTTAGCTCTCTCTGTGGCTCTTGGCTTTCGGGCCTTACCTTGCGGTGTGAAGCTGCTGTGTTATCCAGGTCCTCAGAGGGAAATCCAGGGACTTGTAACAGTGGGGTGAACCTACACTCAACAAAAATATAAACGCAACACTTTTGTTTTTGCTCCCATTTTTCATGAGATGGACATAAAGATCTAAAATTCATTCCAGATACACAATATTACCATTTCTCTCAAACATTGTTCACAAATCTGTCTAAATGTGTGATAGTGAGCACTTCTGCTTTGCTGAGATAATCCATCCCACCTCACAGGTGTGCCACATCAAGATGCTGATCTGAAATCATGATTAGTGCACAGGTGTGCCTTAGACTGTCCACAATAAAAGGCCACCCTGAAATGTGCAGTTTTGTCTCACAGCAAAATGCCACAGATGCCACAAGCATTGAGGGAGCGTGCAATTGGCATGCTGACAGCAGGAATGTCAACCAGATCTGTTGCTCGTGCATTGAATGTTAATTTCTCCACCATAAGCCGTCTCCAAAGGCGTTTCAGAGAATATGGCAGTACATCCAACCGGCCTCACAACCGCAGACCACGTGTAACCACACCAGCCCAGGACCTCCACATCCAGCAGGTTCACCTCCAAGATCGTCTGAGACCAGCCACTGAGACAGCTGCTGAAACAATTGGTTTGCATAACCAAACAATTTCTGCACAAACTGTCAGAAACCGTCTCAGGGAAGCTCAACTGCATGCTCGTCGTCCTCATCGGGGTCTTGACCTGACTCCAGCTCGTCGCCGTAACAGACTTGAGTGGGCAAATGCTCACATTCGATGGCGTCTGGCACGTTGGAGAGGTGTTCTCTTCACGGATGAATCTCGGTTTACATTGTTCAGGGCAGATGGCAGACAGCGTGTGTGGCGTCGTGTGGGTGAGCGCTTTGCTGATGTCAATGTTGTGGATCGAGTGGCCCATGGTGGTGGTGAGGTTATGGTATGGGCAGGCATCTGTTATGGACGAAGAACACAGGTGCATTTTATTGATGGC
Organism: Ammodytes marinus; assembly: GCF_949987685.1. Lineage (NCBI taxonomy): Eukaryota > Metazoa > Chordata > Actinopteri > Uranoscopiformes > Ammodytidae > Ammodytes > Ammodytes marinus. The sequence continues at coordinate 14,263,834 of NC_137215.1, read as the reverse complement.
ATTTTGAATGCACAGAGATACCGTGATGAGATCCTGAGGCCCATTGTTGTGCCTTACATCCATGAACATCACCTCACGTTTCAGCAAGATAATGCACGGCCCCATGTTGCAAGGATCTGTACACAATTCTTGGAAGCTGAAAATGTCCCAGTTCTTGCATGGCCAGCATACTCACCGAACATGTTACCCATTGAGCATGTTTGTGCTTGACCGGCGTATACGACAGCGTGCACCACTTCCCACTAATATCCAGCAACTTCGCACAGCCATTGAAGAGGAGTGGACCAAGATTCCACAGGCCACAATTGACAATCTGATAAACTCTATGCGAAGAAGATGTGTTGCACTCCATGAGGCAAATGGTGGTCACACCAGATACTGACTGGTTCTGAGTCCCCAGACCCCCAATAAAGCAAAAAAATGCACATTTCAGGGTGGCCTTTTATTGTGGACAGTCTAAGGCACACCTGTGCACTAATCATGATGTCAGATCAGCATCTTGATGTGGCACACCTGTGAGGTGGGATGGATTATCTCAGCAAAGCAGAAGTGCTCACTATCACACATTTAGACAGATTTGTGAACAATGTTTGAGAGAAATGGTACTATTGTGTATCTGGAATGAATTTTAGATCTTTATGTCCATCTCATGAAAAATGGGAGCAAAAACAAAAGTGTTGCGTTTATATTTTTGTTGAGTGCATTGACACTAGCACACTTGTTTGCTGGGGAAGTTTGTTGTTACGTCTCCCATTGGCAGCAATCCATTGCTGCGGGGCACGGGGGTTGAGGAGGCACTGTGCCTAGGTGATAACGCAGGCCAGCCATCCAGATCAGTCATCTCATGGCGCTCGGCCCTGCCGGTTATCCGTCCTCCCTTTTCCAATCTCTTTGGCTTTGCACCAAGACGATTCCACTGCCTTGAACACAGTCCTTCTGTTTCTTCGTAGCCTTTCCGGTGCTAGTTAGCTGTGCGTTAGCTCGATCTTGTCCACTGTTTTGAGTCACTGATAGAGTGGTGTCGTTCCCACATAGTCCATTCACTTCCACGTTCACTTATATTCGATTCACTTTTATTTCCAGTGCTGTAATCCTCTGTAGGAGTATTTGATAGTCCTCGTTTGATAAGGGAGGCATCTTGCTGCTAATTAGCTTTAGCTTAGCGCCTCACTTCCAATCACCACAGGCTTGTCCTGCTGGTAGGCCTCTTCACGTTCTGTTGAGGAGGTCGTAAAAGTTTCTAAAAATGCCGGTAGTATCTATTAAAAAATAAAATAAATTACAGTCCCATTGATTTGTATGTATCCAGGAGCTGCTGCTAAATTTATATTGATGAAAAAGAAGAATGTAAGCAAAAAGTGCAAGAGGAGGGGAGAGCAAGCAGAAAAGTGTCTGCACAGTAGGAAAGCAGGAAGCCGTGTCCTACACTAATGGTTGTTGTGCCTACAGCAGTGCTTAAAAGTACAATAGAAACCTATGAGGAAAAGTGAGGCCTACTTCCCCTTTTCAAAGCCTGATAAGGAACTCTTGGGGCCTACATGGGTAAAATAAAGCCTGTATTTGAGTTTTCTGGAGGCAAAACCCCCCCAGAACAAGGGGTCATAAAACGAAGGAACCCAGCCCTAGTTTCATCACTCCTGATAAGGTTTGTTACCCCCATTGGCTGAGATCTTCCAGTCAACCATGTGACCATGCTATGATAAAACCAGCAAGCACCCCAAAATCACCGCCCTTTCGCAGTGAAGCCATCCACAAAGCGGGTGTTTGCAAACTTTAAACTGAGCTCACAGACTGCTGGCCTGCAGTCTTTATCTTCCCGGATCTGAAGGAAGTTTCACCAAAGGAACTTCATCCTACCACGGCTGCAGAAACTCAGCCGTGCCTTCCTCCCTTCCAGTCGGAGAAGAAGCCGAGCGTCCCTGAACGCAACAGACAGTAAACTGCCTTACCGCCTCCGCAAAAGACGCACGCCACCACCGGAGCAAGCCAGCTGACCGTGACGGGCCCCGTCTTTCCCCAAGAAGCAAGATCGTTTTCCCCGGCATAAAAAGCAGGACCCTCCTCTAACCTGCCGTGTGGACCACAGGATCCTATCCTACCCATCGCTTCTCATCACCATCGGAGACTATTTACAATAGGCATTTGTCTGGGCTATAAAGTAGGCTATAGATATCTATTTTAGGTATACATTAACTTAAGGTTAAGGTACCGACTGACGAGTCGTTTTTCCCTGTTTTAAATGTGATTCTGACTGCTCACTGTGTTTTTCCTCCCGCTTTCCGGGAGATGTTTGATTGTTGTGATTGTCACTACGTGCCAGAACAGCTGTTCCCCTCTGATAACTCCAAAGCAGCATCAGTTTTGTGAGACCACTCACAGATTGAATGACTGTAGGCTATAAATCAAGGTGAACAACTAACTGTGCACTTTCTGTGGCAAGCTTTTACTTGATCTCCTCTTTCTTTTCTCTCTCTTTATTCAAACTCTGTACATCCGCACACCAACACATATTCTTACATTTGCGTCGCGATTGTTAAGCATATGAGCGTTGACTTCTGTGGTTTCCAAAGTTAAATTGCGTGGGTCGCGAGCGCTGACCCCCTTCACGTGACTTTAACGTCACACGTCACAGTTAGGACGTCTCCGCCACGTGATTGCGTCGCCATCGGTGACCCCCTTCACGTGACGAAAACGTCACAAGCTGTCCGACATTTTTGGCTTTGGGCGGTGTCCACCCCCCCTTTCTTTTTGACACCCACACACACACATACACACACACACACACACACACACACACAGTGGTACATACACATGTACTATAGCCTGTGGGTTTGATTCTAAACTGTTCTTATTATTGCTTGTGCTATGTCTGCTTTCTTAAATTAGATTAGTTAATGGTTATTGACTTATGTGTATCGTTTTAATCAACTTGCCTAAGTAAATAAACCCTTACATTTGGATTTTAAGAAGCAGTGTCTGTGATATTTGTCTCTTGTATTTCACTAATTGCTGGTAAATAAGGTCTATGCTCGAATATTCACTCCTTCATTATCTTAAATGTACATTGTAACCAACTTTGACATTTTAAAAGGTAAATTCCTTTAACATTATGAGACTGTTTTTCTGATTTGATTCAAAGTTCCCTTTTTCAAAGGGTGGTGCTCCGTAGGTATTAATAAGTAATTTGATTAGCTGGACTAATTAAATTGATCATTAATTAACAATTTTTTCTTAATATTATAATTTCCTTGAAATTAATAATATTCTTGACTTTGACCAAATCTACCCCTTACGAATTCCCAACATGGTGATGAGTGCAGGCATCATTTTCAGACTGCATTTGTTAATGTATTTTTCTCTGGCCACTTAAACCAATCCCTGCTCTCCTAATCCAACATTGTAGCAGCAGCATCAGCTCATAGTTTGACTAAAGATTTAAAAAAGATCTGTGAGTGAGCATAGGGACTCCCACACATACACGCATGCACATGGAGCTCTGTTGTGGCAACACAAACAGCATGGGTGGCTTTAAGTATATTATCAAGCCAGTTCTTTCACAAACGTATTGCTAAAGAAGCTTAACATTAATTATTGCAACTATGGGCAGATTACATCCGTGCCCGCCTTGTAAGTGCAGGCAGACTCATCTTGACCTCCTATACGAGAGCTTAAAGACACAAGAATGGCATTTTAGCAACTTTAATGGGATAACCAGTCTAATCTTTCAGCACTGAGAGAAGAAAAAGTGTTAAGACTATAATACCCTCTCCCCAGTCCACATACTGAAATATGGAGGGAGAGAGGTTTACGTGTTGGTTTTTAATCAGTGTATGCATTGTTTTACAGGTTCTTTATTGTACACCTTCTCTTTTTCAATTTTGTGTCCTGCTTATGAAAAAATAAATAATTCCCTGAAATTTTTAACATAAAGTATGTTCAAACACGGCTCTACTCCTGAATCTTCTAATCAAAGCTAAACTTTAAAATGGACATGGGCTATGCTGAAGGCTTGTCCACTCTGAGAATTTTGATTGAAATTGTTGAGTAAAGAGATTGCCACTATTGTCCATCCGTAATCACGGACCCAATTCGTAGGCTAAGCTCGTGGCCACTGAGATAGACACAGCCAAAAGAAGATGCGTTCCTTTTCAAAGCCTTTGGTAATTTCCTTGTTGTCAGGGTTACAAAAAGAGCACTCACTTTCAATCGAATGGTTTTGTATTGGACCACATTGGAATGTGTTTGTGGTCATCTTGAATTCACTTCAGGAGAAAATGCACCGCTCTTCCCGATGGGGAAGAAAATAAATCTGGGGATCACTCCTTTAAAACCCATTGCCTTTTTCTTGCCTTTGAGGGGACAAAAACAAAGGATTTGAGCTTTTTGTTTTGTGAGAAAATGTGTGTGAGTGACTCCAAGGTTCAACTGGGTCAGAACACAGATTAACCCCCCACCCCCAACACACACATACACACTGCCATTCCTGCTCATACCCTTAATCTTCTCTGCCATTTGAATGTTTGAGCAGCAAAACAATTTAATTAGTCAACTTGCAAGGACTCTGCACAAGCGACCAATGCTGAGCTCCTGTCTCCCCATGCGCTTTCTTTGCCCCCCCACCCCCTCCCACAGCCCAGTCCAGCACATAGGCACCACCCTCCGTCCCAGATGTGCACCGCTTCTTTTTCCCCCCTTCTTTTCTCTAGCTCGGTGTCAGCCTTTCATACATTCTTTAACAGTGGGGATGAAAGGGGGATTTTTAGGAAGATTAGGGAACGGGATCCTCTAGGCATTGTCTGAGAATCTTCAGATAAAACGAGCTGGGTGGATGGAGTCAACGGGAGGGAGAGAGGGATTGTGTTGGGATGGGGGGAAGGGGCGTAGCTGCTTGCAATAAATTACATTTTGTTTGTAAACTTCTGCAGAATGTATTAAGAGCTACTTCCCATTTTCATTAATTTTTTCTCCCTATATTCCTTTCAGTCTCTTTCTCTATGATGATTGCCACTGTTTTTTGTTTTCTTACCATCTTAATATTTTTGCACACCTCCTCTAAATCGGTTAAAGTTGCTCTGACCGGCCCAGGCACTCTTCTTTTCCTCAGCCTACCAGCGGTAGGGCCAATTAACATTTTCAGCAGAGGAGGGAGGGGTAGTGTTCCAGGGAATTGGGTGGTGGACAATGGACGCTTATGATAATCTGCTCTTTATTGGAGCATCCCGCCAATGCTTTCATCAACCGCCTGTGAACCCCATGCAGCAGCCGGTCCAACAAACCCTGCTGCAAGCTGCCAAACAAATCGCCACAGACACGCATACAAACACCGAATATACACACACACACAATCACTGAATACACAAATTGTACTGAACATGTTAGAGATACGATACAAACAACCACAGAAGGCGTGTACTGCACACATCAAATAAATCAGTTTTAATTTTTTTGTTTTTGTGCTAAAGCTGTAAATTCTTTCATATAACATTTATCTTGAGGAACCATTGGTTTGAAGTGAAGCTGTCACATTTTAATCCACCTATTTTACTCCACCTCCACTTTCTAGCTTTACTACTTTCTTGTTTGTTTGTTAATGAAAACTTTATCTTGCTTCCATCTCTTAGGAAATAAAGTTTGAATGGAAATATTCATAGGTAGCTCAGATTCACCAGGGATTTTTATCTATGTTTTGTTGTTTGTTTTTCATCTGGTTGATTATTACTAAGTTAACAAAATGTAGCCCAACGACATAATTGAATTTCAACCTTGCAGTCAATTAATCAAAGCTTTCTTATGGTAACGGATGTGGTGGCACTCGACAATGCAGGTTAATGACAGAGGTTTGGCCAGTAATTACACCATTCACTTGCTAACACAGCTGCTCGCCATGCTACCGTTGTCAGCTCCCCCCTCACACACACACACAAACACCTACACACATACACACACACACACACATACACACATACACACACACACACACACACACACACACACACACACACACACACACACACACCTCCCCATGCCTCCCCATTTCCCATTGTAATGAGCACTCCAGGCTACAAATACCAACAGCTGTCTTTCCCAATGCATTTCCATTTAAATATCTATTTAAACATAGCAATTTTGCATTTGTGTATTGAATGAAAAGCTTGAGGCCATGGCAGTAACAGACTGGTGTTGGTGTCGCTTGTAATGTAACACGGTGAGGGGATTTATTTGACACATTTACAAACACATTAGGGATCATGTAAATTGGAGTATATTAAACAATCCGAAGGATGCATTTGTCTTAACTTTAAATATTTGAACAGAGGATAATGTCTAACACCAAAATATAGTTTGTATTTATGAAGTTAAGGGAGAGGAGTGAGCTGCTGCAATTTAGCAAAACTCTGTAAGACATACAGGGAGTTAAAAATGAACGGTAATTGTGTAACACACAATCGCAGCAGAGAGATGTAAGAAGGATGACTAATGTTGTTAGCAGAGTCATTACTGGTCCACAGATTAATTCATCAAGCAAATTCATCATTCACCTCCCCTCTGCCTCTTGTCACAAGGCGTGTAATATGACACCCCTCAAATTTGTTCTAACATCTACCCCAGGGGGGGGGCGAGCTCTCCCCTCCTCACCCCTCCTCCCTCTCTTTGCTAATGGAGCAGGCGGAGCCACTTATGCTAAAAAGATTGCAGCTGTCTGTCAGCAGGTTGGGGGGAGTCCTCCACTGGGGGTTATCACTGCTCTCTCTCTCTCTCTCTCTCTCTCTCTCTCTCTCTCTCTCTCTCTCTCTCTCTCTCTCTCTCTCTCCCCCCCCCCCCCCCACAAATACTCAGTTTTTTCCATTCAGAAATTTCTCTACCTCCTTTACAATTAAATTTAACAGCCTCATAAGTGGCTTGACCTGTGTGTGGGCCGTGTTTAAAGCTCAACAGGAGAGGGTTTTTTTAACAAATTACATTAATAAACCATCTTTATTACATGCTTTGTATTTTAAATCTTAGTTTTTCTTTTTTTACAAGTGGTTTATTGCCAGGTTGTTGTTTTTACATACATGGAATTTGCCACTGTATTTTGGTAAATAATGGTAACAATTAACACAGAAAGAGAGAAGAAAAATATACAGTGCAGAAGGCAAAAATATAAAATAGAAATGTACTATTTAAAATATGTTAAATATATCTGAAAAGAGCTACACAGAACAAACAGGATTGAATGTGCAAAAAACATTGCTACAACATTTTTTCAATAAAAATATTATTTGAATGTTTAAAGGTAGCCAAAATGTTAAACAATTTCGAAACAGAAGCTTTTTTTTTTCTAAGATATTTTTTGGGCATTTTTATGCTTTATTGATAGTGCAGAGAGACAGAGGTGAAATGGAGAAGAGAGGGGAGTGACATGCAGAGAACTACCGCAGGCGGGAATCGAACCCGAGTCCGCTGCTGGGCCCACCCTACCAACTGAGCTAAGGGCGCCCCCTGAAACATAAACTTTACAAGAATCATGCCTACATAAAATAATTTAAACCTGACAGCATTTTGATTTACTTTCTTAAAGAATACACTTCATAATCGAGCAAAGAGTTATGACCAATTGACAGTTATCAGTCATTTTTTGTCTCTACCAAAGAATAGTATGATCTGATTGCTATCCCTACTACCCCAGTGTGTATTCCTGTAAAGGATGTTAAATCTGACTTCTGGCCCGCATCAGAAACTCTACAGATGTATGCTGATGTTTGTGTTAAACTGTGTCAATTAACACCATCAACAGGTACTAAGGTTTACACTAGCACTAAATCAACTCGTGTTTCTCCGCCCCTCTAAGCTCCCCAAATGGTTCACACCTCAGTATGTGTGTAAACATATACTCAGGGAGCTAAACCACCTGGCTTAACCTTAGCTTAGCCCCACCGAGCCACGGCTTATCTGCAAATTTCAACAGTGATTCCATAACACTGCTTTTAGCTCTGTGGCCGCATGTGGCAGAGAGGAAGCTCTTTGTGTTTAGCATATTCTTTTTATAGACATGAGTCGATAGTAGGCAATCTGTAAAATGAAAGGAAAGTTATTTTATTTTTAAGACAGTGTATTTTTGAGCAGTTAGAACTGGCTATATAATATATTTTGATAACTCGCCACATTAACTCGGTTGCGACCATTATTCTAATGTACTCAATTTCTTTGAATATTTGTCTGAAACTATTACAATATATATATATATATATATATATATATATATATATATATATAGGGGATTTATGGGGGGCTGAACATCGGGCTCGTTCAATCAGTCATTGATTGTTGCTGTTTTCATTTTAATTTACTTTTTATGGATAACTGTGTTTATATTTAATTTAGGTCTAAATGGGATTCATGTGTTCAATGTTGATAAATTGGTAAATTATTACGTTTATCGTCCAGTCCTTTTTCAAGTTGTTTTAACTTGTCAATACGGCTGTGCTCACTATTGTGGCACTAAGCAGAGCAGGTACAAACTGCATACTTTTTTCATATAGTGAAATTAATCAGGACGAGTTAAATACTGTGGTTAAGCATTTAGCTTCTGCGAAGGCTTGTCTAGGTTAAGTTTTTGTTGTTGTTGCAGAAATCCAAAAAAGAAGGTTACAAATTTCAGCTCGGACTTTAAGAAGAATCCAGCTAGATGGCATTGTAGACCCCCTCTTCGCGTGCCTACTGCTAGCAGTGGTGATTATGTAAAAAAAGGAGAAAAAAACCCACCAACCCACCCTGGCCACACTCAAGCAGAGCAGTCAGAGGAGAAAACAAACCCATGGCCTAACAAATACATGAAGGTTTGGTTTAACTAAATCCCACAGATAATGGCTACTGTGTCAAAGACTCAAGATAGCGGGAGGGGTGGCGGTGGTAGTGGACGGGTGGGGAGGGGGGATTACCCTGGCGTTTTGCATCAGTTGCTTTCTGCTGGGTGGCCCTGCTTGTCAAAAAAAAGAAGGAAAAGATGGAGGGAATGAGAGAAAAGCATTTAACGCGGCACATTGAGAAGAAGAGGGGCTCTTAATGCCATCAAAGCAAGGGGAGAAATCAGCCATTAATTTATTCTGGCCCTCACACACACACACAGACACACACAATCCATTTACAACCCTTCCGTTGTTTCCTCCAATTGTTGATCATTTCAATAACATCTGGTCCACGCCAGTCTTGGAAGCCCACCAGAACCAAGGTTGACATAATGTTCCCACTGATCCGTGTGTGTGTGTGTGTGTGTGTGTGTGTGTGTGTGTGTGTGTGTGTGTGTGTGTGTGTGTGTGTGTGTGTGTGTGTGTGTGTGTGTGTGTGTGTGTGTGTGTGTGTGTGTGTGTGTGTGTGTGTGTGTGTGTGTGTGTGTGTGTGTGTGTGTGTGTGTGTGTGTGTGTGTGTGTGTGTGTGTGTGTGTGTGCGCGTGCACCTTAAATGATTTGTGTGTGGATTGAATTATAGCCCTGACATTAAGAGGAAAAAAATTCACCCTTAGATTCAGGAGAAGGGCCAAATGACTGGGCTATTCATTGGCTGATAAGAACTGATTGGGAGGTTAATAAGCTACACACCCAGGTCATCACAGGCTTTTTACTGGGCTGCAGAGGAGAATGGAGCAGGACGATGATGATGATGGTTGTGTGTGTGCGGGGCAGGTTGTACGCTGCTGGAGTAGGAAGTAGTGCTTCTCTTCAGTATATGTGCTCTGACTGAAGGTCCCTCAAAGTAATCTTATCAAATGAAATTAGCTAAATTCCGACTTTTATGCAGGTTAGTGAGTGTATGTGATTCGCTGTAAGGTGCAGTCGTACAGCAAAACAATGTTTGATATATTCATGATTGTGGCAAAAGCATCATGCATCTCTAAGTTAAAGTGTGCACCTGTCGGAGCACTATAAAGATAGTTTGATTTAGAACCTTGGTAAATATATTATTATCTCTATTACTTTTAAACCGGAAGAACAAAGTCTATTATGATTCTATGAATGATTGGTCAGTCAACTCAGGCCACTGTTTAAACTCTATTGAAGGCTAGTTAGCTAACTCTCATTTGTTTTCCGGGTTTTTGTTGATAATAACTTAAGAGTGTGTTCCACATGTTACATTTGCACTGGTAAATGTCATAGCAAGGGCCCGGAACATAGTGTTATCTGTGTATATTTGTATTAAGCCGCTTTCCCTGTCCAACACATTTTAGCACCAAGCATGGCATTGCTGTCATTCCAAACACAGCTCAGGCTACTTTTTTTCCCACAATTCCCTTGTGTAACCTGAGGCTAGAGACAAGCACCCCCACTGAGCAGAAGACAAAACACTGAAACAGAAAAAAGACAGACTAATCTCTTTCTCTCACCAGTCTCTTCCCCCCTCTCTCTCTCTCACACACACGCACATGCAAACACTGACTAATTTAACATTGCTTGTTTCCGATAGCCAGTTTAATCCAGATATTTCCCTTCACCTCGCCCTTTTTCAAGTCTCTGTCCTTTACTGTCACAGCTGTTGAAGTCGTTGAAGAGATGCAAATACTGACCAGGTCATTTCCTCTGTCAATTTTCATTTAATGACTTAGTAGCACAGATGCACCATGCTGTAGCGCTTCACTTCAGTCATAAGTAAATAAATTGAAAAAACCTGAACTCAAACAAAATTCCATACTACCATGAACTTGAGCAGTACTTGGATTGTAACTCCAATGTGTTACCAAAAAATACCAACTCAATCTCTCGTTCCCTCAGTACACAGCATTATTAATAATTTGCACACAAGTCATCGGAAATTGAATGTCGACCATTCTTGAGCTTGGGTGGCTCCATCATAAGGACACACATACAAGAATAATGGAGAGTAGGTACTGTTGAGGCTCTCACCATATTTTCAAAATTCCCTTGATGAGTGACCCCTGACTTGTTAATGGCTGTGGTGGTGCAGAGGAGCAATGTGTACATCAGCTTCAAAAGGTGGAGCTGAAGATGTTTTCCCAGTGTGCTTCACCGCTGGTTGATTGAAGAATCTCTCCCACTTTGTGTTGCATCACTGAAGCCTAATAGAAGCCAGCCCCCAAAGGTCCAAGCAAAGGCTCTCATTCTAAAAGAATAGAAAACGGCACCAAGCAAGACCCTAGCATGGGGTCTCTCCTCCCCCCTCCCCGTACATACTCTTGTCCCAGGGCTAATAGGGAGGCGCCGGGCACCTTTTCTGCTCCCTATCACCCACTCACCTTCATAATAAAAGAGAGCCCCCCGTGGAAAGCAGCTAGCATGAACTGGTGAAGATCACGCTGTTAATAGGATGATGCCTTTTTGCCTTTTGTCATGAGATTATGAACGGGGATAGCCTCTCCTCGCCTCTCCTCTCCTGCTCCTGCTCCTTCACTCTTCTTTGACTCTTCCCACACACAGCTACAGGCGTCCTGGAGGGCCCCGTTGAGCTGGAGTGGAGACAGGCGTAACCGAGGCTTTGTTCCTCTGCTTGTATGGTAAAAGGCTGGCTAATGAAATACCTTTTAGGGGGTATCGGCAGGTGAGCTCCCCAATCGGGCATTTCAGCAAAAACACACACAGGCCGTACATACACTCAAATGTTCTCCGTCTCCTCTCATCTGCCCCCTCTTGCTATATTAATTACCTGAAGTGCTCTGGCCTTGTAAAAAAGCTCTCGATTCTGCCACTCTCTTCCTCCTCTTCATCCAACACGACAGCCACAACGACCTAAGCTAGCCTAAAGTGTGTGGGGTTGGGGGGGGGGGGGGGGGGGGTGTAAAAGAAAAGGCAAGATGATAATAGTTGTAATGAACATGTGTGACAATAATGAGAAAGGTAATTGAGAAATGGTGTAGGCAGACCCCCTGATTTCCTTTTTTCAGCCCCGAGCCGAATGGGAACAGGTTGAAAATCATCTTATTTAGAGCTCAGTTAAATGGTTCAGAGAGAGCGGGTACTCCTTACGCTAAAGTTTGCTGACAAGCATAGAGCGGTTAGACAGCGGACTAATCGGTTAGGGAGTATTTAAAGTCGTTCTGATTTTTCTTTTAATTTCTTATTGACGTCGAGTGGCATGGTCAACACAGCCTGTGCCGTACTGTCGGGTTTATTGATAAACACCTAAATGCTTCACTGGTCTTTCTTTTCTTTTCCAGTCTGCTCACTTTGATTGTTTCTAATTGTCTGTGTTTGTGTACGTATGGATGGGGAAATTGCTGCTTGAAGGAATGTTCATGCATCACAGAGTTGCTTTCTGATCATCAAGCATGTCTTTCTATTTGTTGCTCTGTCTCTATGCATTCTGCATCCATTTTATATTTACTAGTGCCTAGTAGAGTCCCTTTAATGTGTATTGTGTTTGTGTTTATGTTTATTGTCTACCAGTCTTGTGTGTTTGTGTGTCTCCCTGTTTCCCCCTGGCCTTCTCGCCCAGCCTGTGATAGAGACAGGGCGGTCTTGGCTTTAACAGACAGAGGCTGCCTCCACCAGCCCATAGTCTGCCACTCTCTGATAATGTTTATTGATTTGTGGCAAAAACACAATTTGATGGAGTGGGGCGAGATGGGGGAGGCAGCTGAGGAGATGTGGGGGTAAGTTAAGGAGAGGGAGGGATTGTATTTGTGTGATTGTAACAGCTTGGCTGTTACTGCTAGAAACCCAGAAATTGACCCCAAAAATTGCATTTGTTTTGTTGTGATCTGACTAATTTTTTTTTAACCCATAAATACACATTCGATTTAAATAGTTCAAATGAGAAGGTAGAGAAACTTTAAAGAGAATGCTTCTTGTGCAAATGCTCTCTCCCCCTGTCTGTACAACCAAGTGTGTGTGTGTGTGAGTGTGTGTGTGTGTGTGTGTGCGTGTGTGCGTGTGTGTGTGTGCGACTCCTAAAAAGAACGTTTCATCTCCAGTGTGAGTCTATTATGTGATTTCTGTTTGCCCGAACACCCCCCCCCCCCAACCTCAAAGGTGGAGGAATGAGAGGTGTCTGGAGGTTGGCCTTCCTGTTGGCTCTGAGGTCAAATGTGTTTGCCCAAGGGTGTGTGTGTGTGCGCTTCTGTATACATGGGAGAGTTGGCAAGGAGAGCCAGGAGGCGTGTGTGTTTAAGAGAGAAGAGGATGAGAGGATGAAACGCATTAGCAGGACAAACCTATCCTCTGAGTTCAACATGGTGTCTGAACACAAATGTTCAAACAGTGACATGATAGGCGCTGCGTATGTACACTCTCCTGCTCATTAAAAAAGGCTTTGGCAATCCTGCATACTCCTATCCACAGATCATCACCTGATCCAGTGCTGTGATCAGGGCTGCATAATAATAGCAAAAATTGTAATGCTACTTTCGCAAGATATTGCAAGGACTGATAAGAATGATTTGTCTTAGTCCAAATGACCTTTTGGAGGAAAAAAACCTAGAAAGTACATTGAAGCCAAAATATAGGTATTTTATCAAACACTGTTTCTTAGAAATTAAGTATATGTGCGACTTGTGTGCTATTTGCTTTGTGCTATTTTATTATATAAGTGCTTTTATTTGACAAGTAGGGACCATGACTGGTACCAAGTAGTAGTTATTGACCTTTTTTTAGCAGGTGAGTCTTTTTTTCTTTTCTCAGGATAAATGTTACCCTTTTGATTAAGCAGCTCTGCACATTGGTGACTCCAGTACTGACTGAAAGATGGACTACTCTGTTAACACACTTTGCAATTAGAAGCAAATAATTACGCAGCTCCACTTATGATTTTAGAAAAGACCCAACTGATTCCTCTGCCCCCAAAACTCTCTGTCACACCCCACTGCTTTCTCCTCTACCTCCGTCTCTTTTGTAAGTTGCAAAGCAAGCAGTGGTTGACAAATGACACCGGTGGAAAAGGCAGTCATTGTATCTGAGTGTGAGAGGAGGGATTTTTTTTCTCTCCCTCTCTCTCTCTCTCTTTTTCTTTTTTCTTGTTTTACTTTTCTCAATTTTCTATCCGGGGGGTAGGGAGGGAAAGAGGTGAATGTGAATCGGTTAATGTGTTCCATTCACCAGACATTATACACAGGTTCAACAAAGCAGGAATCTGCTCTATACGCTGGGACCATTGTGCCATTGAGGGTGGCTAAAAAGGCCCCGTACAAGCCTCCCTGGAAGAAAAAAATAGCCCTCAGCACCACTCCAGTAGAGAGCAAAATAGAATGGGAGAGAGAGCAGGAGTAATCACATGTGCAATGCAGAGTAGAATGGGAGGGGTTTGAGGTGGAGAGCGGTGATTCTTACACATATCGTGTTAAAAACTTAAAGTGTAACATTGGAAGAAAGACGAAAGAGAGAGAGAAGCTGGCAAATCTCTTTCGATTTTAATTTGATTTTGACTCTGTTTGCTGCAATTTAAAATATCCAGCACGAAAGACAACAACGTTCTTGCAGTTTGGATGTTGTGTTTTATGGCCAAAATGTGTATTTGCAAGTACCTTAACCTTTCATGCTTACAAGCTTCACTCCCAGTCTCCCTGTGTCTCCTTCCTAACAAGACACTCCTCTACTCACATTAATTAAATCAAGCCTTCAGTAGGCTACTTACACACAATCCCCCCCTCCGGTCCTCACCACAGACCTCTCTGATTAGGCCGGCCCCTGTCATGCATATTCACATCGCTGCAGTGACAGCCTTTTAACGAGCTCTTACCTAATCACAGGAAACAATGTTCATCCTGTTCTTTTTATTCCTTAGTTTTTCTCATTTTCCTTTCATGCGTCTTTGCCTTTCATCTTCCCTGATCCCTTCTGATATGAGACGGGCTTGACGGTCGGATGGAGAGAGCGATGTGAGAGGCACAATTCCCTAAATAAACCAGCAATTCAGAAAGTGACTTGGACACAGAAAAGTTCATCTTTATCGCCTCCTCCTTCCCTCCTCCTCTCCTTCTTTCTCCTCCTCCCAGCCTTTTTGCATGTCCGATAGACAAATTGGATTAGCAGCTATTGGATTAAATGGCGAAATGGCGGGATAAGAAATGAGATGAACGTGCTGTGATCACAGCTTTTAATGTTTTGCTCATTCTGTCTCATCCATTTCCACCCGTTATCCAAGCTCTCCCTCCTTAAAGAAACACAGAGGAGAAGTTTCTCTAGAGCAAACACATGTAGGATTTCCTTTTCATCAAGGTAACATATTTCTTAATGTCTCAAACCCATTACTGAAAGGTTAAATATTGACCCTTGCGTCTTGCCACTAAAGCAGTTAGTCAATTTATATATTCATTGTAGGACACATAAGTTGATCCTTAAAATAATTTAATAAGCTTAAATAATTTCCAAATGATTGATTTTACGCTTTTCTATATTTGATATAATTGTTCACTGTTGCTCATTTACTTGAGTTTTATTTTTTTAACCACTTTCTGACCAAGAATGGATGGATGGATAAAATGTGCTAATGTTGGCATCAAACTGTGTTTATTAACGTAAATGTTCTCGCCGCCAAACAGACTTCCACGCTCCTTACACGTTCCAGCTCCAAATTATACAAATAAGATGATCTTATTGCAAGTTGTGTGCTTTGCAGCTTTGAGAATCTAAGCATTTGGAAACATTGCGTTCAAACGGTCAAATCATCCGTATTTACTCACTCATTACATGCATGTAGTGAGAACTAGCATAGTAGCTTCACACATTTAATTAAAAACCAGCATAGGCCACAAGCAGCAGTTTGCCCACCTCAGGGTGGGTTTCATTATTCCTATCTACACTGAATGGAACAGTGGACGAGATGGCTATCTTAATCTTATTTGGCTATAGAGGCTCACTCTATCTTTTCACCCCGTCTTGCATTCTCTCTGTTTCTTTCTTTTATTTCTCTCTCCCTCTCCCTCTCTCTCTCTCTGCCTGTCTCCTATAGATGCATACAAACCCGTTGCTGATCAGCCGGTTTCTTCATACCTTAAGGATAACAGTCTCCCTCCACTCATGTGCCGTTCATGTCATTGTGTACCGGCCGGTTTGTAGGAGTGAGACCGAGAGAGTGAAACAAGAGAAGAGAGAGACAGGCAATCAGATAGAGGGGTTGTCGGGATGTGTCTATCAGTTGTATCTTGGACGTGTGTGTGAATGTGAGTTGATTGTATCTTGTGTGCTTCTCACCATCGCAGCCTCATTGATAGCTGAAAAACATGATATTAATGAAGATAAAGTTTACTGTAGGTAGTAGGGGAACCCTGTGTATCTCCATCAGACATATTTCACTAATCCTTTGATGTCCTGATCAAACATTGTACCGATGCCAAACCCTACTGCCTCAGTCTCAGTAGATGTTGGCCAGTTTACGCTCTGCCCTGCTCTGTGTTGAGCACTGAGAAATGGCGTGTAAGGCAAGCAGCAAAACCCAGAATGCAACCTGCCAAACTGCCAGATGCTTTGATCCAAGATGGCCCCCCGAGAGCCAGCATGGATCCACAGCCTCTCAGAGCCAAGGCTGGATTCACAGACACAGTGTCAGCGCTGCTTGCCAGGGATATTTACACCATTTGTCTTCATACAACCAGTCTTTTTTTCCTCTGTTGTTGTCACTCTAAACATATGCCATTTGGTGGGCGAGCTCATTACAGTACAGCGAGGGGATGCCGTTTTATAAAAAGGCTTCTCCCAGTGGAATTCTAACCCCCAACCCTGAATTAGAGCATTCATTTATTCATTGAGCAACAGCTCCTCAGTAATCCTCTAAATATATAACAGCAATTGTTTTCAACTAGTTTTACTGTCTGTCATGTCATTTCTTTTTGGTCTTTTCAGAAACTTAATAATAAAACAATAAATTATAAACACTAGTGCTTAAACAATTAGTCGGTTGGAAAGTAGTTATCTGGTCCCGTCTTCACAAATGTAAGAATTTTCTTCTTGTAATTTGAATATATTTGAGTTTTGAAAAATGTTCTGATATTTTACAGACGAAATAGACAAATAAAGGACAGCATAATCAATCATGAAAATAATTGTTTGCTGCGTTCCTTGTAAACATAGCAGTGAGTCTCATTATTAAATACAGAAGACAATTAATGTTATTATATCAATATGTATTTTTGAATGCAACTACCACGAAAAAACACAATAATATATATTTTTTTAAATGTGCAATTCCTAATTCAAACTTCCATTTTAAAATATGTCATTCACAAACAAATCTTAAATGTTAAAAAACGTGCAGTAACATCTCCATATGTCTTAGTATCTTGAGGTCAAAGTTCAGCTGTGGAGAGGTTGAGGGAAGGGAGGAGGCTTTGGAGCTTCCTGCCACTCGTCCTACTCCTTACATCCATCCATCCATCCCCTCCTTTTTTTCTCTTCTTTTAAATCGCTCACCTGGTCGCCTTCATTCCCTCCCTCCTCCAGTCATCGTCCATCCCTCCGTCACCTCTCCATTTCTCCTCTACTTGGACCATTTCTTCTCTCCTTTCTCACCCCTCCTCCACCTTTCCTCTGACCTCCCTGCCTCCCTCTCTCTCTCTCTCTCTACCCTCTCCTCCTCTCCCCTCCCTCTCCTCTCCTCACCTCCCCTCCCTCCTTTCATAAAATGCGGCCGGTGGTTGGCTGCTAGCTGCTGGCTGGGTAGCGGTGGGGGATATAGCTTTATAATCCCTCCTCGTCTTCCAGCCCGCCTCGCCACAATGTCACAGGAGCTTAATATTTGCCATTATTATTTGCTTGTTTTATTTGACTTCGAGGCAGCACAATGACCTGTCAGCGCAGGCTTTATCCCCCCTCCGAGTGTCGTCCGTTTCAAAGTTGACTACAGTAATCCACGAGCCCCCGATTTTGCTAAATCCTGAAGCTTTCTTTCATTCGCTGGTTTCTCTCTCTCTCTTTCTCGCTTCCCCGCTCCACCCTGCTAAATGAAATTACATACATCTGCTGGCTCAGAGTATCACAAATGTCCACACACTCGCCGGTGTCCGTGCACACATCCACGAGCCTGCCTTTTGTCATCAATGACACAGCGACCCAATACTCCCTCTCCCCTGCAATGAGCTTTGGTGTGTGTGTGTGTTAGACTGAAGACAGCAGACGTCTCTTGGTTTGCTCCCGTCCTGAGCAGCTGAATCCTTTATTTATCACAGATTTGAATCATATTTGGGTGTCCATTAAGCACCAGACATATTGTTTTCATATTGTAATCAAAAGACACACTTCACTTCGGTTTGAATTCATAAGGAGCGAAATAGCCACTTTTAAGATAATATTAGACATCAAAACTTGGCATGTTTTTTTCTTCCACTATGTGCCAATGCCTTTATTCTTATTCAGAGGGCCCCCAATTAATAAATAAGTGGTATGAAATGTCTTCTTAGTGTTAATTCTGTTATGATGCCTGTCGTAGCTTTGCAGCTATTACACCTCCCTCTTGAGAAAGCGAAGGGAAAAAACAGCCAGAGATAATAACATAAGCCCTAAGACGATCTTTCATCGCGTCCTCTGTTTTCATCCATTTCTTCTCTTCACAGTCGCAATGAGTGTCAGATTAATACTGCCATCGCTGTTTAAATGGCTTCCAGTGGCACATAACGTATGTCCCAATTCTAGACATAAACAGTGAACTGACCACAGCAGGGTTTATTTATAAATGGTAAATGGACTTGACTTATATAGCGCCTTCTAGCCGATTTTCTCAGCCCCAAAGCGCTTTACATATCTTACCACATTCACCCATTCATACACACACTCATACACCGATATGGAAACAAAAACAATGATAATTTGATAGTATTTATCATATTCTTCTTCCACTTTAGCACACATTGAACCATTCAGGATCCAAACCCTTAAAATGTATGTACAATTACATACGTCAGATTATTTAATTAGTCGTTTAAGAATATACATTTTTTGGGCAAATGTTTGATATGTTTAAATGCCCAATCCTGTGTCACATAAATGTGATGTTAATTCATATATATATATATATATAATTGAAGATTTTGTCGTAATAATACCAAACCACCATTTTTGTGTTTGCCAATAGATCATGATTGAAAATCCAAGTATATCTCACAGCTGTTTACCAAACTCAATAATGTTAAAAAGCATTGAAACCCACCAGAAAACTTTGATTACTCAGACTAAGTTGTTTTCTGCCAGTCTCTGCATTGAAAGACCCTTGATTCTATTTTGAGAGTGACAACAGGTTGCATCCTGTTTTGAAAAAAACAGTATCATTCTTAAAAATCTCATGATAATTATTATTATTATGACTCATCATAAAAGTCTGATTTCAGTACACTGAGGCAGTTGTGCGCTGTTCTGTGTCTTAAAAATTGAAGGTTTACATTTGTTTGTGCTTTGTCCGTATCAGTTGTGCGCATCCCTTTGTACCCTGTAAGTAAGTTACATCACAGAGCTTTAGCCCCAGGCGTGGGCGACACTTACATTAGCCATGCATCTGAGCCGTTGCTAGCTCTCCGTGTGTCGGTGGAGCAGGTATTACACTAAGCGCCGGAGAGTCCCACAGACGTGTTTTTATTTGAAGGCCCCGCTGAGTGATTGGTGGGATATGTATTGCCCTACAGTGAGAGGCTCCACTCTGTAAAGGCGCTCGACGGTAATCGCTGAGTTAATCCCGCCCTGGTTGAAGCCGTATTGACGTTGTGAAGACATGGTGTGAAGTATGTGAATGTTTACACAAGGAACATAAGTGAGGAGTGTATTTATACACACACACACACACACACACACTAATATCTGGTAGACATACTGACTCTTCAGATGCAAAGAGACTTAACTGTGTGTATTCCTTTACGCTTGAAAACATCGTATGCTCTAATTTTTATTGTTTTCAGACACAGACGATGATAGAAAATGACCTTTTTATCTGTCAGTCTCACTCTACTGTAACTGTACTGTAACACCTGGCTTTAAAAGGGTGCAAGGAAATGGCTGAGGAATAAATATTAAAGGCTCTTGACATGGTGTATGGTCATGTGTGTAACTCTGCCTCTTTTTTCTGTTTCCTTTTCCAGGGAACAACAAGGAGGAGGAGGAGGCCATGATGCAGGAGTGGTTCATGTTGGTTAACAAGAAGAATGCGCTCATCAGAAGACAGAACCAGCTCTCTCTGCTGTAAATATCTTAAAAAACTAACTGTTTTGCTGCCTGTGTAAATGTACAATCATATGAAAAAGTTTGGGAACCCCTCTCAGCCGGCATTATAATTGACTCTGCTTTCACAAAAAAAATATAAAAGTCGTATGTCTTTAATTTACCAGGAACAGCTAAGTACTGGGATGTTTGAATGGAGTGGAAGGTACGTACGCTCCTACCCCTCGCGGCTGCACCGAGATTAACTTAACACCAGAATAAAAGTGTTTTCAGGTTTTCAGAGCACCAAAAAATAAACAGATGCTAATAGCATTGGCTAACTCTACCAGTAGGAGGTGGTTTATAGCACTTAGCCATTAAATTAAACTGCAAATATACAGTCATATGAAAAAGTTTGGGAACCCCTCTCAGCCGGCATTATAATTGACTCTGCTTTCACACAAAAAAGATAAAAGTGGTATGTCTTTAATTTACCAGGAACAGCTAAGTACTGGGATGTTTTCCAAACAAAGATTTTTTGAAAAGCAGTATTTGGTTGTATGAAATAAAATAAAATGTGAAAAACTGGCTGTGCAAAAATATAGGAACCCTTGTGGTTTTGTTGATTGTAATGCCTCTAACAGCATGTAAAACTGATGACTTTAAACACAAAATTGGTTGGATTATGTTGTTAAGCCTTGAACCTCATAGAAATGTCTGTTTAATCATGAGAAAAGGTATTTTAGGTGCCTAAATGCAAGTTGCACTTCTCTTTGACTCTCTGCTGAAGTGAGACAGAATGGGATCATCAAAACAGCTCCCAAAAGATCTGAAAAACAAAGATTGTTCATTGTCATGGTTTAGGGGAAGGCTACAAGAAGCTTTCCCAAAGGTTTCAATTGTCAATTTCGACTGTAGGGAACGTTGTCAGGAAATGGAAGGACACAGGCATAGTGGCAGTTAAACCCAGGCATGGCAGACCAAGAAAAAAACAGGAGCGGCATAGGTGGAGGATTGTGAGAATGGTTGCACACAACCCACAGATCACCTCCAAAGACCTGCAAGAACATCTGGCGTCAGATTGTGTATCTGTACATCGTTCAACAATTCAGCGCAATTTGCACCAAAACATCTGCTTTTTATAAAGACCAAATAACTTAATTTTTAATCAGTCCAAAGCATTTTCTTCCAATATGAAGCTGGCTTGTCTAAATGAGCTTTTGCATACTCGATGCAACTGTATCTGTGGCGTGGGCGCAGAAAGGGCTTCCTTCTCATCACCCGGCCATACAGATGTTTTGGTGCAAAATGCGCTGAATTGTTGAACGATGTACAGATACACAATCTGCGGCCAGATGTTCTTGCCGGTCTTTGGAGGTGATCTTTGGGTTGTGTGCAACCATTCTCACAATCCGCCGCATATGCCGCTCTTGTACTTTTCTTGGTCTGCTAGACCTGGGTTTAACTGCAACTGTGCCTGTGTCCTTCCATTCCCTGACAACGTTCCTTACAGTAGAAATTGACAATTCAAACCTTTGGGAAAGCTTCTTGTAGCCTTCCCCTAAACCATGACAATGAATAATCTTTGTTTTTAAGATCTTTTGGGAGCTGTTTTGATGATCGCATTCTGTCTCACTTCTGCAGAGTCAAAGAGAAGTGGAACTTGCATTTAGGCACCTAAAATACCTTTTACCATGATTAAACAGACCTTTATATGAGGTTCAAGGCTTAACAACATAATCCAACCAATTTTGTGTTTGAAGTCATCAGTTTTACATGCTGTTACATGCATTAAAATCAGCAAGACCACAAGGGTTCCCATATTTTTGCACAGCCAGTTTTTCACATTTTATTTAATTTCATACAACTAAATACTGCTTTTCAAAAAATCTTTGTTTGGAAAACATCCCAGTACTTAGCTGTTCCTGGTAAATTAAAGACATACCACTTTTATCTTTTTTGTGTGAAAGCAGAGTCAATTATAATGCCGGCTGAGAGGGGTTCCCAAACTTTTTCATATGACTGTATATTTGCAGTTTAATTTAATGGCTAAGTGCTATAAACCACCTCCTACTGGTAGAGTTAGCCAATGCTATTAGCATCTGTTTATTTTTTGGTGCTCTGAAAACCTGAAAACACTTTTATTCTGGTGTTAAGTTAATCTCGGTGCAGCCGCGAGGGGTAGGAGCGTACGTACCTTCCACTCCATTCACCCCCTCTTGTCTATCCACTCATTGATTTACATGTGAAGACAGGAAATGAAATCGATAGAAATGTGGCGATCATCACTCTATCGCTAGTCTCTTTTGTATGTGGCCAGCTGCGACAGGTGGAGAGACACACACACACACACACACACACATAGTACACATAAATATTCACGCTGCCTTTTTTTCTTCTTCATTTGCGGATGTTGGGATTTCAAAGTGTGCAAGTGGAGAGAGATTGAAGTATTCATAATCACATTATATCGTGGGAAAGGGGAGGCTTTTAAAGTGGCCAATTGACAGAAGGGCTGATTATTAGCCCTTTCTGTTCTCTCTTTGTGGAGGCGAAGAGAAAAGGCGCCTGTGAAGGACAAATTCTATTAGGGACCGAATAAGCTCATTTTTTAATATGGCTGAAAGAGGAAAGAATTCAATTTGCGCTGCACACACACAGCACATTTCCGCATACATACACATGCAGACCACACACACACACACACACACACAGCATGTCCATGGATCATTTTTTTTTTGTCTTTTTCTATTTTCTTCTCCTTTATCCTTCAAATTGTTCGGTTTTCCACCACCTTTATTCTCTTTGTATTCCCTTTTTTCTTTTCCACACACATGAACACACACTCATTCACCCAGGGCTGTGTGAGCACAGTATGTGTATCAGTTATTTGCAGTAGATTAATGCAAAGCTGGAGAAGGTTCCGGCGAGTAGCTGAATCGATGTTTATTGCAGGTTTCTTTAAGTGCTTAATGATTTAGTCATTAACATATTGATGAACTTTGTTCTGTCTGTGTGTGTGTGTGTGTGTGTGTGTGTGTGTGTCTGTTTTTTTCCTCTCTCTTTGTAACTTGCCACAGGGAGAAAGAACACGATCTGGAGAGGCGCTTCGAACTGCTGAACAGAGAGCTGAGAGCCATGCTTGCAATCGAGGGTAAGACTAACACACACACACGCACACACACGCACACACACACACACACACACACACACACACACACACACACACACACACAGACGGGCATTGATGTCTTGGGTTTTAATATGTCGTCTGCAGGTATCAGGCAGTACAGATGTGTCATTTCCCTGCTGTTTTATCATCTTACTTGTACATTTCAAACTCTTAACTTTGTGTCTTTATATGCATTTTTACAACAAAATACTTCCACCTAAATTAGAATAAATAACTGTTTGCAACTGTAATCTGTGAAGGAGTTAAGTTTCCTTATGTATTTGGATCCAAGTCGATGCCGATTCCAAAATGTTCCCAAATAATGTCAATAATTTAACAGTCAAAACATCTGATGATCTGTTTCAGCTGACATTTGGCCACTAGAGATGACATACAGCAACAATTGAAGTTTTTTCTCCATTTCATTCTGATTGATAGCAGTTAAAGCTAGCGCGAGCGTTGTTTGAGTTCCACTAAAGAGATTCATCTCTCTCCAACCTGTATTGTCTTCCCTGCGTTTTGTCCAGCCTTCATTGAGAGTCTAAAGCAGGATGATTTAAATTATGCGTCGGCTTCTTGATGAGGATTAAGGTGCGAGGCTTGCGAAAGGATTTTCACCCCTCTGATACTTGATCAATGCTATCTGTTTACTAGCTAGACCCCAAATAGCCTATGCCTGATTTGAAATCTAGCCACAGCCACATCGAGAGACGGTTTGCGAGGTAGAAAAAAAGAAAGAAATGCGGTTATATTATTGAAAGCTTGTTAACTATACCGCAGCAAGAAAAGCAGCCATTGTGTCGTATCAAAGTTGTCAGGGGGCCAGGGAAGTTTAATCCCCTTCGACTGCGTCCTCTTTGGCAAAATGAACCTTTTGCCAATCAATGCTAATTGATTTTGCCATTCGACATTGACCACCACTCTTTCTCCCCACAGCCTTTCGGACAGCCATTGTAATTTCAACGGGCACCTGATAAGCCAACCTGGTCCATAATAAATCAATTGTAATTAGCAAGAAGGGAGGTGGGCCAGGCAGGAGGGGGCTGAGGGGGAGGAGGAGGGGGGAGGGCAGAGCAGACATGCGTGGCCAAGCAGCAGCTGCAAAGACGTTGCCGCACTGCCTGCGTCCAGGTTGATTTCCTCTGTTGTCGTCCAGACATTTTATTAATCTATATATATGGAGCTGCAGCATGTCCGTGCCATTTCAGTTTTTCTGCTTTGTATGCCAGTGTGTGTTTGTATCAGGGAGTTTGCTTTCACAATGTATGTGTTTGTTTATTGTGTGAATTTAGTCTTGTGTGTGTGTGTGTGTGTGTGTGTGTGTGTGTGTGTGTGTGTGTGTGTGTGTGTGTGTGTGTGTGTGTGTGTGTGTGTGTGTGTGTGTGTGTGTGTGTGTGTGTGTGTGTGTGTGTGTGTGTGTGTGTGTGTGTGTATGGGTTTCCTGTTGCTTCTGTGAGTGCATATTTCTTTATACATCGGATGTGTATCATGTCTGCCTGCTCTTGTGTGTGTGTGTGTGTGTGTGTGTTTGGAATTGAGAGGGCAGAGATAGTGTGTGAGGTGAGGTGGAGAGGTGATGTGTGTCGTGTCACCGCGCTCCTCTCTGCCTTCATGTGGACTTGTTGAATTCGCAGCTGACTAACTTATCAGCCGGCCTTATTTTTCTCCCTAAGGGAGGCACTTAACATTCACAGGCTCTACCTTTCTGTAGCAGCCACAGATAGTTCTGAGCTGCTGGGGAGAGGTGTGTGTGTGTGTGTGTGTGTGTGTGTGTGTGTGTGTGTGTGTGTGTGTGTGTGTGTGTGTGTGTGTGTGTGTGTGTGTGTGTGTGTGTGTGTGCGTGTGCGTGTGTGCGTGCATGTGTGAGGATCTGTTGGTCTGCATCTGTGTGTTTACATCTCACAGGTGTGTTTGTGTGTGTGTCCACCTGTGTGCCTGCATTTTTGCCTGTTTGCCTGTGTGCGGGTGTGTGTTTGTGTGTGTGCGGGTGTTTCGGCTGCCATCTCCCCAGCTCTTATTTAGTGCTTGGGCAGGTCCATTGAGCGATGGTCGGGCGTGCGAGTAATTGTTGGTTTGGTTGGCCAGTCGATGACAGAGAGAGAGAGAGAGATGCACAGTGAGTCCGAGCAGAGAGGGAAAAAAACACACATTGCTAAGATACACCTACACCCACAAAAAATATATACCTGCAATCACACGCACAACACTCTCCCTTCATCTTTTTCTCTCAGTCGGCCTATGTAGTTAAATATTGATCATAGTCTTCATCATATCACACACACACACGGTCCATTATGTGTTCTGATGCTAATTGGCTAACAATGCTAGTGTTGCTAAGTGCTAGTGTCCTGTTTATTTCCATCTGCATAAAATATATATTACAATATTGGTTGTCTAGACATGGATCATATTGTAAACACTGACACTGATAAAACAGTTATGGTTTTGATGACAGTTTTCAGTAATTGCCATTGTACACTGAGGAAGGACGTCAGGCCTGAAGGGTCTGACGCAGGTAAATAAAGTAGTAAACTTGGTTGTCTTCATCTTTATTTCAATAGTTAAGATAAAAGGAAAAGATAATATAAGTTTCTATGATCTACATAAAACTATCGTGAAAGTTCAAATCATCTTCTCTCAGAGTTTCTCCAACTTCATGATGTTAGAAAAAGTTTGCGGTTTGATGTAAATGTGCAGCTGCTTGCTGAATAAAACTGTTAGAGGGTGTTTGGTCAGGGCCAGCGTTGTTGTCGTTGTTTATTAGCATGCTCTGTGATAACCACCTTCTTGTTGTGATGCCAGGCGGGAAAATGCCATCTGTATGCCACACTCTCATCTCCCTGCCACAAAATTGATCCTCTATGCCCTCTTTATCTGCTTACCGATTCACACCTATACACACACACACACACACACACAAAACTGTGTCTTGGCTCCGTTCGAGGAGGCCTGTGTGTGTGTTTTCAAGTGGACGCCCTCTCGCCATCTAAAAGGGATTTATGCATAGCTGGGTCCCAGAGTTTTTCCTGTTACGGTTTGATATGATAAGCTTTTTTATATGTATAAAATCAATATGTAATCCTATGCAGGAGCTTATCCCTCTCCACACCCCCAACACACACACACACACACACTTCCCATTTGTAAATCTATTTGGGCTTTGTAACACATCGGGGCGGCGCGCTACAGACCCTGATTGATTAGGTGCACTGTGGAATCCTATCACATGGGCGACTTTTGATGATGTCGCCAACTCTTTCAGGGTTGCTAGTTGACTGGAAACGCCGATAACAAGTAGCTTCGTTCCACGGGTTGTTGGACTTGAGTTTAGGGGAATTTAGCAAAAATAACGTCTCTTTTTAAAATTAGCATTTTTCCTGTTTCTGCTGCGACCTAACTTTAAATGTGCTACTCTCATCACTCCCTGACAGAGTGACAGGACTTTATGTGTTTTCCAGGATGTTGGAACGAATGCCTCCTGCAGTGTAGCTCACATATTGTATGCCTGTTATTGTAACATGGTGTAACAGAGTTTTGTTTGGATTCAGTTTCTTGACTCTCGTCTGAGCTGCACTGTCTCATAAAAATATTAAACGGTTTGTGAGTCAGGAACATGTGTAACTGAAGTTAAATCCACAGTTTTCCCTGAACATTAGAGATGTTCAGGTTTTAACTGTAAACTTGAGTACCCTGGAGTCAAACTGTAAGGCTCAGGATATTTTGAATATGTCTTAGCGTCACCAAATCCCATGACAAAGAACAAATCTCCCAGTTTCTGTTGAGATAGTTTTTGTGTTTATCAACCACCCCTACCTTGCCGCGCCGCCTGTGGACTTGACACTTTTTGTCTCTTGACTCCACTTGGACACCGGCCAAAACCAGCTTTTTCTAGGCCTTTTTGTACACAAAACAAGAGGCAGAGAGAGAAGAGCAGAGAGGAGGAGAGAGAAAAAAACGACAACAAATAATTGAGGAGGGAATAAGTTTCTAGATCTTGTTTGTAGTCTTAATGTCTGAAGACTTTAGAGAACATTATCTCTTGACACAAATCCTCTGATGTCACAGCAGTGTGTGTCTGTCTGTATGTCTGTGAGAGAGAGAGAGAGAGAGAGAGAGAGAGAGACAGGAAACTAGAGACAGACAGACAGACAGACAGACAGACAGACAGATGGATGCATGTAGGACCCTCGCCTTGAGAGTATGGTCCTTTGGACCAGTTAGCTCTCTTGAATAAATTTAGGGTTGGAGGCGATGAGGAGGTGGAGGGAGTAGGGGGGGTTTATGGGGATTTGAACCAGCGCATTCTTGTGTGCCTTGTGCAGACTCACATGGTTACCGTTGGCGTGCACCCACCATGTGAGCTGTACACACTCCTTCAAGTCTTTAACCTCTCTCTCTCTCTTATAGGGGAGGCGGGGTTTATGTGGAGAGGTTGGGGGGGGGGGCGGAGGGGGGGGGGGTTGCTGAGTTACTGCAGGGTGTTGTGTTTGTTCATGGGTGTCTGGTTACCCACGTCTCTCATCGGCTCTCTTTATTGTTTACCTTCCTAATGAGGGGGGCGGGACTCTGCCACATGTGATTGACAGACCCCCACAAACCCCCCCAATCACCACAACTGCCGCCCCCCTCACTAGGTCGAACAGGACTTTGGCTTTTTGGCTGACATGTGAAGTAGAAGGAGGCAGGTTCAAGACGAAGGATTTTTTTTTTTTACATACCTCTGTGTTATTGTGGGAAGTTTTTTTCCCCATCTTCCTGAACCCCTCCCCTTGTGGGCAGGGCCTTGTTGAGATAGTGGGATTGTGGGATAGTTTTTTTTTGCGGATATGGATACTCACATTCCTGTCTCGCAAATGATCTATAGATGATGACTCATCTACTTGACAACATTTCTCTTGATTCTACAGTATCGTAAACTATTTTAAACTCAAAGACGAGAATTAAAAACACTCCTCTAGAACCAGGTTGGACAGCTTAATTTGCATCTCAGAGGAAGAATAAAGGAGAGAAAGAGAGGGAGTAAGGAAGAGGGGATCGTAGAGAACCAAATATTGGGACTGTGTTCATTTCGCTCTGTGGTCAACTTCAAAGGGACGAGTGAGGCCAATAAAGAGAGTGCAGACCTTTCAGGACAAACACACTGGGCCCAGCGTGACACACGCACACGCACACATATGCACACACACACACACACACACACACACACACACACACACACACACACACACACACAGCCTGACTGCTGCAATTTGACTCAATGAGGAAGGGGGGAATATTTATTTTTAATAAAGCGACACTTATTTTGTGATTGACATTTTACAACTTCCCTTTTATTCTCAAATCAATAGCTGGTTAAATATTTATAGAGGGGAGACGTTGCCTATGTGTGTGTGGGTGTGTGTGTGTGTGTGTGTGTGTGTGTATGAACTGAGGAGAAGCTGGGGGTTTCCTGTTGTCCTTTTGCTGTAAAACAGATTGGACTGTATTGTTGTTTAAGTTGTACAAAAAAGGGGTAAATGCAGTTTGTTATAATGACGTCATACTGTAAGGACTGTTGGGGGGTGAGTTTTGGAGGTGAGGCAGGGAGCCAAGGGCGCCTGGTGGATATTTGAGCCCCAGGGGGAGAGAGAGCTCTCCTGTGGGCATCCCCCCTCCCCTCCAGGGAGAGGCTGAGGGGATTTGGATTGGGGTCCCACCTGGACCCTGTGGGGCCCCTTCCTGGAGAACGGGGAGAGGGGGGTCAGGGACTCACCTGTTTGTTTGTTTGTTTGTTTGTTTATTTATCAGAGGAAACAACAGTAACTTCGACATGTTTGTAATATGAAATATTTGGGCCGTAAAAACCCAACCATAGCGTTTCTCGTGTTTTAAGTGGGAACATAAACAGAATTTGACTCTTTATAGAGAAAACTAATTTCGCTCTCAACGTAAAATAAATAGAAAATGCAACATGTAACAGGGCTGTCACTTTTAATAGGTGATTCAATTATGTGCTCTATTTTTTTGTTATCATACAGAATTTTGAATACTTACTCAGTTCCACTTCTCAATATGAGATTTTCAAAATTTTCTGTAAAACTGATTGGCATTGCTACAAAAGTCATGCATCCTTTGCTCCCAGAAAATCTTACTAAACATTCAACAAATACCAATAAACAAAATTATTATTATTATTTTTAATTATTGATTAAGGATGTTATACAAGACACATGAGAACATCCTTCAGTCGGCAGTATGTTTGCTCAGGTCAAATGCGTCGTCACTACACACTGGTGTTCATTTCTGCACAGTCCAGCAGGTTGATAACATGAGGAACTTTTACAAGAGAACC
Organism: Ammodytes marinus; assembly: GCF_949987685.1. Lineage (NCBI taxonomy): Eukaryota > Metazoa > Chordata > Actinopteri > Uranoscopiformes > Ammodytidae > Ammodytes > Ammodytes marinus. The sequence continues at coordinate 14,234,292 of NC_137215.1, read as the reverse complement.
CCTGGCTGTGGATGTTTGAAGCTCTGTATTCCTGATGAAGAGCTGGAGACAAGTGTCTGAAACACTATTTAAAAAAGTGCCGGGGACTTTTCTATTCCAGGAGGATCCAAATAGAACTCAGTCCTCAGATAAAACTCATCATCCATACAGTTCCTGGTGGTTTGTTAATATTAAAAGTCTTTAGTGTCTGCTGGTCTGAAGGAGTGTGTTCCTCTGGTGTGGTTGCAGACTGGCAGAAGACGGAGGCGCAGAAGAGACGAGAGCAACTGCTGCTGGATGAACTGGTCATACTGGTCAACAAACGAGACGCGCTGGTCAGGGACCTGGACGCCCAGGAGAAGCAGTAAGTTACCCACAATCCTCCAATAGCATAAGTCACTGTGTAGAGAAGTCAAAAACACAAACACAGAGTTCAGTGGGATAGTTTTTCCAACCCCTTTAGTGAGTTTGTGCGAGAGTGTCCGCTGCCTATCTTTATATTTCCAGGGGTCCCATAGAAACTGTAGACAAAACACATTGCAGGGCATGTGGTGTTTCCAGCCAGCCTGCAGTTACCCTGCATGCACTGCAGCAGCCGCAGCACACCTGCATGGGCGGGGATCCCTGCCAGATTTGGCAACGCCGTCCGCCAACAGGGTGCCAGGCGGGTGAAAGGTCTGAGCTCGGCCCCTGGCACAGGTGGCCACGGTGACGCTGTGTGTGTGTGTGTGTGTGTGTGTGTGTGTGTGTTCCTCCCCCGACACATCTGACCTTTTGACCTTTGCCCTCCGCAGGGCCGAGGAGGAGGACGAGCACCTGGAGAGAACGTTGGAGCAGAACAAAGGAAAGATGGCCAAGAAAGAGGAGAAGTGTGTGCTTCAATGATTGTCACGTCAGAGAATAAACACAACCAACAAATGTAGCCGATAAAAGAAATGTATCATCATTATTATTATTATTATTATTACCATTTAATATGATTATTATTTGATTATTTGATAGTGGCTTTCCTAGACCTTATCGATCAGCTATTGGAAAATCCTGATGTGGTTGATGTTTTTGTCAGAGAAGGCCCGAGATGCCTTTCCACCGACTTTACACGGACTCAAACTTTCCCACGTATATATACAATTTTTTTTAATTATTCTCCTTTGCTTAACCAAGAACGGTACTTGTAATGTAGTATAAATATATAAGAGACAAGCGTGGTGCACAGCCCTGTCAGACCGTGTGAGATCTGCATGGAGAGATGCAGCAGCACAGCCTTTCTCTGTCTGAATGTGGATACCAGTAGGTTTTAAGGTACAGCACAACTGGGCTTAACAGGGGGGATTTTTTTTCTTTTCTTTTTTTTTCTTTTGTTCAACATGTTGAGAAGAGAATGAAGGGGTTGACCTTACATTTGGACTTTTTAAATGATAAAAGAAAAGAGTTGTAATATCAGTCTTTTCAAGCTACTTCATTACTTGACTGTGTATCTTTTAATTTTTTCACTTGTTTTTACTTGTAAAATATCTTAAAGCGGGAGGGCATTACTGTTCATAAATCTTGCATACATCTTGATTATACTATTGTTTTTTTTATTATTATTATTATTATTGTTGTTGTTGTTATTGTCTTGGCTTGAAAGCAGTTTACCAAAAGAAAGATCATGTTTAAGAAAGAAAAAAAAACTTGCGTTGTATATTTTCATCACTGCTCTGACCAACAGCTTTGATATCCTACTTTTGTTTTTTTTGTTGTCAGAATTTATGCAGTCTAAAATGAAAAAAGATATATGTATATTATTTATTGCCGTTTTGTCCTTTTAAGCTGCTTGTAAGTGAATCTACCATCACATTTCATGTTCATTTTGCTCAACAGACTTTTTAGTTTCTTCTATTTATTGTATTCTGAAGAAGAGAAATATGCTTCCACGTGCATCACCTAGAGTTCCACATCTGGTGCCACTTGTCCTTTACGTGTTGAACATTTATCTGTTTATTTATTCCAGTGTCATAACCCGAGTCTTCAATAATAAAGTCTTTATGATTTCATACTCCACAAGGCAGCGTGTGGCGTTTTTTTTAACCCTTCAAAAAATAACGCAGGCAATTAAAAATCTGCAGGTTGTTAATCTACAAGCGTTTAAACTGTTTTATAAATGTTTTCAGTTCATTGTGAAGAAAATCTATTATTATGTATATTTTAATAATGGAATACACAATTCTTAAACCTTATTTTCTCTAATTATTTTTCCATTATTACCTTCAGACCCACATGATCCAACCATGATCCTGATTTGTTTCTTACTTTCTTTTTCACACGTCAGAAAAAAAGTTATTGAAATGCATGCACGCCGTTGGCTGCAGCGCTGCACAGAAGTGGCCCCTATCACTGCATTCACCAGCGAGCGTTGCGTTTAGCAATACTTATTATTCGGCGCTCTGTTCAATTCCCTTGCGATTTGTGCGTGCTTATAAATTAAAATTGCCATTCGGCTTTTATGTTTGAGGTCGGTGCTGAGCAGGTTCCTCTGAGGAAGATTAGAGGCATCACTTTGTACCGAGCAGATTTTTTTTTCTCTCTCTCTCTCTCTCTCTCTCTCTCTCTCTCTCTTTTTTGGGCTCGCTTCTGTGCGCGCTGGAGACTGAGGGCTGACCTGGGGAGTCCCGGTATCCCGCAGCCATAGATGGTTTGGAAATACATTTAAAAAAAACTGAGGGTCAAAAAAAATCAATAAACATTTTAGATAAAACAATATTTCACCATCTAAACCGTCCCAATTTCAAACTTAAAACTTGGAGTTTTCTGCATACTGATGTCAAACAAAAATAAATAGAAAAAATATCCCTGTAGTTTTCTGTGGTTTAACCCTCCACTACGGCCCCGCAGGCAGCCTGCCATCCGCGATTAAAGCAGCAAAATCGGTTGTGACAGCAGACGTCCTCCCCGGCCTTTCTAATACTTCCAAATTAATTTGCTGATTCGTTTCTTCTCTGCTTTGGTCCGACTGTACGTGCACGTTACGCACTTGACGTCCCCCGAGGCGCTTTGTTTTACTTTATATTAAAGCGCGTTTATCGCGGCTGTCTGTCTGTAATGTGGAGAATAAAGCGCCGAGCCATAGCGGCGAAGGACGTTTTGCTCGGTGCAGTCAGGGCTGCATGTGGTGCTGTGTGTGTGTGTGTGTGTGTGTGTGTGAGAGAGAAAGAGAGAGACAACCTTAAAATGATTCAATTCACAATGCCTGTCACTTCAACATGTATTTAAGCGTGTTATATAGACCGTTTAAATGTTTTCTGTCATGTTTAAAGAGCTCGTTTATTTATTTCAGGCAACAATGTTTAAATGCGCAAAACTTTACTTTTAGGCTAATGCTGAATTTGGACTAAGTGTTTTAGTTCAACATTCCCCAGAAGTTATTTCCTTTATCTTAAATCTTTAAAAAAAAAAAGTATAAAACTTATATAGCCTAGGTTCAATTAAATTATACCAGGTGATTAGGCCTAATCAAATATTTTTAAAAAATAAATCTGAAAGAATAAAATGGCCTAAACTGCCTCGTCTTACCTCCGCTGTGTCTCTTGGTTGATTGAAGGTTCTTGTTGAAGCAGATGGAGTGAAACACATTTGGAGTCAGCTTTCCTTATTTTCAGTTAATATAGAGCGACGCGCTGAGTTAAAAGCGCCGGTGCCTCGGCACTGCTGTGCTGCTGAGGATCCTTCAACTGAATGGATTATCTCGTGAGCTTTGATGTCTCCTGGCCTCACCTCACAGGTGCTCGGCCCTCTGCATTACTTCCTTTCCCCGCCGCCGTCCAAAAAGCCCTAGCTGCACCTGAGGGAGCCCGGCTCTCTGCGTGCAGCGCCGGGGCTCCTACAGCACTGTGTTTTATGCATCATCGTTTTAATAAGCACCGACAACATCCCCACAGATCCCCGCTTCCAATCCTGCCGGCTGAAGGGACAAAACTTTTCCCCCTCCTCTCCTCGCCGCCTAATCCCAGGCTTTACCAGCTCAGCATTAAGAAAATTCAACTGCAATTTGGGATTAGACAAAATACTCTTATTACAAAAGGTTGGTGCAACTTGATAACTTGATACTTGTTCAGGGGTTTATCTCGGGGTCTTACTCACATCGAGAGAGAGAGGAGAGGGTAAAAAAAACAAGAAATGTAGGGGAAATGTCAGAATAACCCGACTCTGTTGTGTTGTGAGGGCCATATTTGTTGAATGGCCTTTTTGCATAATTTAACGCAGGCTGTGCGCCCGCGCGTGTGTGTGTGTGTGTGCGCGCGCGCTCGCTCGCTGAGGAGAGGAGGGGTGATGGTATTTCGGGCAGAGCCTCCACGGGCCCTCTGACTGCTCGGACTTCACATGTGGTGGAAATAAAACAGTGCGTAAAAGTGTTTGACCTGCAGTCAGCAGCCAGGCAGCACAAACCCAAATAATTTTTTTTTATGCTGGAAAAACGTCAATTTGAATGAAGCCACCTCTCTTCATTAACACAGTTGACCTTCCTCACCCTCACTACGTTTGATTTAAGACTGTGCGTAAAAACATTGAGAGAAAGTTCCATATGTTAAGGTGCGTTTACGCACGTTTTGATGCATTCAGGTGCCCTTATCCGCCCTTATAAGCAGCATCACTGCAGGCCTCCACACAACCTCCGACATTACTTTGTTCCCTTTTTCTGCTCCGCCGACTATTGATGTCTAAGTTTCTCTGTGAAAGTGCTCTCGTGGATGACTTTTAAGTCTCATCGGCCTCCACTTTGATTTGATACCTCTCCTCTCTCTCTCTCTCTCTCTCTCTCTCTGTCTCTGTCTCTGTCTCTGTCTCTCTCTCTCTCTCTCTCTCTCTCTCTCTCTCTCTCTCTCTCTCTCTCTCTCTCTCTCTCACTGAACATTAGCTCACTTTCAGCTCAGGTCTCCTTTACAGAAGTTGATGTTTTTGCAGAGATCCACAAAGAAAAGAAAAGCCGAGCAGTACTGCATCCCCACGACCTCTCGCTGACACACCAAAAAAGAACAGTTGAGTTTGGTGTGTGATGGGTTAAAACCACATGAAAAACATCGGCATAAAGTGCACGATTTGATTCAGTGACCGCAGCTTCTGCATCTTCTCCCTCTGTGGATTCTTCTTTTTCCTCCGAGTTTGAGGTCTATCCCTATTACACTTGTACGTCAACCATCCTCAAATGTAATTCTAAATGGGGATTAGATCTCATTAATATTCATGAGGTGAGTGTGTGTGTGTGTGTGTGTGTGTGTGTGTGTGTGTGTGTGTGTGTGTGTGTGTGTGTGTGTGTGTGTGTGTGTGTGTGTGTGTGTGTGTGTGTGTGTGTGTGTGTGTGTGTGTGTGTGGAGAGAGCGAGGAGGGGGTGTATCACAATAAAAATCTAAATGGATGATTTAAACTTATTTATTTTTTCATAAATTCTCACGTTCACTACACAGATGATTAGTTAACAGCAGTAACACATTGTTGATAAAAAGCTGGCAAGGCCTCATGACGTGTGTGTTGATAAAATAAAATGCAGCTTAATGTCAAACTAAAAATCCCGTTAGGTGCTTTTAAAGATTAAAAAAAAATGAAAAAATCAGAATCACGATTTTTACATTTGACATTTAGGCCTATATAAGCCACGCAGTTGATGCCTTTGAGAAAATAAGAAAACAAGAGCAGGAAAAACTGTCAGATTTATGAAAAGAACCCAATTTTAAGATGGAGGAAAAGTCCGCACATTTCGTTTTTTTGACAGGACTATAGCTCTGTTGTTTCTCGCTCCAAGGTGCTTCAGATCGGCCTCTTCGTGTGCGCTGCTGCAGATAATAAAACAAGAAACTCTTCCTATAATAAAACGTGAACATCTCCTACATGCAGTTTTACGCAGATCCCCACGTAGCACTTTCTCCTGCAGGCCTGTAAAAACATTTCCATCTTTTTCTTTGGTTCGTCCGGTCTCGGGACCAGTAAGGGTGGGGGGTGGGGGGTAGGAGTGGGCGTGTTCCCTCCCCGGCTGCCTCTGCGCGCCTATTGGCCGCCTGCGCCGTCCGTCATCCCGTAGACGCGAGCTGATTGGCTGCAGTAGCCGGATCCGCAGGTGTCCTCCGCTCATAGAGGCTCAGGGCGGAGAGAGGGTGATCAATCTCCCCATCCGTCTCCATTAGAAATCACCTTAACACTCTGACAGACAACTACAAGCCCCCTGAAAGCAAACGAGTTTGATTTATGTGTCTGTAAAAAAATATATAGGCTACACGCGGAACGTTACCGAGGAGGCAGCGGTGTGCCGATAACTGCGCGTTTCTCCGGGATGCTGCCCGGGTTTGAACGCTGCTATTTGTTTTTAAGCAAGTCTGCTGCTGCCGCTGTGTGAGTTTTGTGCCCTGCAGACTTCCTACTGCTGGATAATTTTACTGCTGCTCGCCTGTTGTGGCCCGAGAGGTCGGGAGAAGGAAGAGGAGAAAAACAAGGTAAAGTTTCTTCTGTTTACTCTCGATAATTCTTGAAGTTAGTGTTTTTTGTTGTTGTTTTTTACTCCGAGCAACAAAAACTAAACGTCATTAACAAAAGAAGCTTAAAAAAGTAACTTAATTAAAAACGTTAAAGTCAGACATGTGGTTTGCAAGATTTCAATTTGCACCGCTGCACGTTTGTGTTTTTCTTTGCGGATATAGCAGGCTATCAATTATTGCGCACGGTGGAAGGACTCTCAGACTTCAACTGGATAAATTGAGTCAACTTCCTCCCGAGTAGATAGTTTTCATATTTCTATTCCAAGAAGAGAGAGCAATCGGACCGTTTAAACGTTGGAACCACTTAGTAGATAATTGGAGAGGCGTGTTTTGGTTTTTGTTAATTTATTTTGCTGATAAGAGCACTTCTGAAACGCTCTCTCCCCGGAGGTCTAATCTAAATTCTAATTGAGTTCATTTGCACCGAGATCTCGCCCCTTTCACTGCGGCCTGGCAGAGCTGGAGATGCGCGTTAGAAAGCCGCTGGAATACACGTTTGGTTAGTTCAGGTTTAGTTTGGTCAGTTAGGAGCTCATTGTTAAATACAATATGCCCCTTTCAGAGCCACTAATTCAATTCACACTCTCTAATCTAAAAGGTGTTTTTTTAAAGGTTTGAATCATTCTTCACTGATCAAACTTAATGGTCAGGAATTTTACTGAAGGTTAGTTTAAATGAAAACAAAGTAGTATGCTGGTTGAATTAGTGGATTGATATAAACTTGTTTTATTTTCTGCTATTAAAGTACTATTACACACGGCCAGCTGAGGAGATGTGTCCAAAATGTGTCCAATTCTGTCGTATTTACAGAGTAAAACCCTAGGCTACATTTCATAGGTTACATAGCATTTTAACACAGTCGAAATGGATAACCATTATTGTTGTACTTCATAGAAAATACAATTTAACCATCTGCGTAAAAAATGAAGAAGTACATGTAGCCTATAATCTGACTTTTTCCCCGTCTGAGCGTTAACATTAAGGAGGAAAAACTGCAGTTAAGATTATGATTTCTTGTCAAATAAAAGTCAATGATTTTTACTAACGGGTCAAATCGACTCCCTAGAAAAAAATAAGGATTCATGTGTACTTACAGGCCAAATGGTTTTGGCTATTCAGTGGATTTAAAAAAAATATTCTATTGTGGATTGAGTTCATTTCAGCCGAGCACTAAGGATCAAATTAAAACAGCACATGAGTCTCGCTTTGGTCAAAATACAACCGAACCAACAAGAGCGAGCAAGTTACAGATATACTTCGGACAAGCACAGCTGAGATTTTTTATAGATTGTCAAATCAGATCCAAAATCTATGATATTTACATGTAGGCCTAGGTGTGTGTGTGTGTGTGTGTGTGTGTGTGTGTGTGCGAGAGCAGGCCTTCACACACACACACACACACACACACAGTCACACATTTTGGAAGCTTTGAGCGTTTTCTTTAACCATGAAAAAAAATGTTTACGCGTTTGCACGTGACATAACAATACATGTTTTTTTTATGCATATAGAGTTAGCATTTGAACTCCTCGTTCACCATTTTGCTTTTTGTCTCTCAAAGTTCGACACACTGATCATAGACTTAGATATTTTGCATTCAGATCTCTGAAATGATGCATTGCATAATAGAAGTCTGTTTTAAATAATATAAATATTCTGTAGGCAGAAGGTGGTGCACTGCTCAGTAAAATAAATCAATACAAAAAAGAATTTGAAAGATGGATTTAATGGAGAAAAAACTCAAATAATCATACATCAATTTCATATCGTTTTACTTCTCAGATGAGTTTGGTAGAAAGTTGGGGTGTGAAAATAAAATCTGTTTTTTTATAGAAAAATCTGTGTAGGCCTAATTTGCGTATTTTTTTAAGGTGCCGTTTGACCTGGGTTCTTCTCACAAAAAAATAATCCAATATTCCTTAAGGTACTTAAATCGTCTCAAACTCTAAATTATGAAATTATTGTCCAGTAATTCATAGTTCTTCTATCAAACAGCCACTTAATAAGTAGCCTACATAAAGATGTATCAAGGACTGTATCATGATTTATTTTATTTTATTTCTTAGTTTTTTCCTGCGTAGGTAATGTCCCAGTTTGAATGAATCGGAGATTAGTAAAATTAGCTGGGAGGCGAGATTTCCCCTCCGTCGACTCATACAAAATAGAAACATGAGACAAAAAGCTCATGTTGTAGTTAGTGTCAAAGTCGAATAGCCTTCTTGCTTTGATTCTTTTTCTGTTCTCTAAATGTTACAGCCTAAAATATTTTCTGTCCCGTGTGCGCGCAGTGACTAGGATCGGCCCCCTGTCCCGTCAAACTGCAGCATCGGGGGAAACCGAACCACTGGCCTGAGCTGGGTGGAGCAGTGACCGCCTGTAGCATGATGTCCTACCTCAAACAGCCCCCTTACGGCGTCAATGGCCTGGGGCTCAGCGGCGCTGCCATGGACCTACTGCACCCGTCAGTGGGCTACCCAGGTACGGTACCATGGCACACACACACACTTTAACACGCACTCACACACTCCTTCCTTCCTGCCCCGTTTGGATTAGTAAACATCGTTGAAGATATTCAGATATAAAAGTAAAGTCAAGATCTTCAGTCATAAATAATAAAATTAATAATAAAAAAATTATGACAATAGCCTCATAATAATAAGACTTATGGTAATACTAATGAGTATTTTGGGCCTTATGGGGAAACAATAAGAGTGAATTATTTTAATAGGCCAGGCTACAATTAAATAGTTTTTTTTCTTTCAAGTGTGGCATTTGACTAGGCTACCATTAATTGGTATGTAATAAAGTGATTGTCAAACTGCCTGTCAATAAACAGTTTTTCGTCAAAGTTTTTCAAATGGAAATGGAAATGTCGCAAATAGGCTAAAGAGGATAAGGGGAAATGTTTGTAGGCTATTTCATAAAGTCAGTGCAACAGTTGGTTTAAGTGTTTGATAAACAATCTACATTTTATTTTTTGCCATGAATATGACAGATGTTTTATTTAATTGTTTTAAAGAAGAAGAAAAAGAAGGATTGCATGACTTTCAACCATGGCACTTTTTTTCTCCTAAATGAGGCTATTATATTAGTCCTACTAGGCTATTATTACATTTTTGTTAATCCATGTGTAATAAATCCATGTGTTTTTTTTTTCCTCCCAGCCAACCCCAGGAAGCAGAGGCGGGAGCGGACAACCTTCACCCGCTCTCAGCTCGACATCCTGGAGTCTCTGTTCTCCAAAACCCGCTACCCGGACATCTTCATGCGGGAGGAAGTGGCGCTGAAAATCAACCTGCCGGAGTCCAGAGTGCAGGTGAGGAGCGAGGCGTTTAGACGGTCTGAGCTAACGGTCAACTATGGACGATAGATTAATGTATGACGATAAATTATGTTTTGAGCTATTAAAAAGGTCTTAAGGTAATATTATGCAAAAACATTTTTGGAAAAAATGCTTTAATTTTGGCTTCGACGTTGTATTAACCTAATTGTAGGCTAACTTTTTTCCGATGTAAATGTCGTTACAGGATTTCAACTCACATTCTGCTTATTCACATTAAGCAGTAGTTTCTTGTATTATGTTATTACTCATTTATCTCAAAAGTGGGTTCATGTCCTAGGGCTATAGGATATAGCCTAAATCTAAATATTTTCCTGTCAAACCGTAAAGGTGCAGTGTGTAACATTGTAAGTGATTTATTAGCTAAAATCAATATCCTCATTCATAAATATGTCCTCATTGGTGTAAAATCACCTCTGCCAATAATCTGAATTATCCTCCTGAGCAGAGAATTACAAATATTAATATTACATTTTGTACATTGAGCAGGCAAGTCTTATGGAGGCATCCATGTTTTTGGAATGTCATCAGGTGCATTGTTTAGAATTTAGAATTGTTCTTGTCCTTGAAGGCCACTGTAGCTTCTGTTATTATTCAAAAGGGGTGGGGTTACCCAGGGAGCGTTGCATTCTAGAACTTTCTAGAACTTTCTTGATGATGTCATATTACACAGTGCAGAAGAAATATATTTCTAAAAAACTGATCAATTGAACATTGGTGATTTTAAAATTAAAGTAGAAGTTGACCGTTGGGTTTTAGAAATTCAAGGTAGAAATTGACCATTGATGAAGTCATTTGTGTTTTTAAAATTATCAGTAGAAATTGACCTTATGATTACGTCATTTATATAAATATAATTTTTTTTTACATTTCTGGGTTTGCAAGCTGCTGGGTATAAAACATGATTAAAATGGTCCATTTAGGACAAATTAGATTATTTCACTATTTTTTCTAGTTTGTTTAACAGGAAATGTTACTTAAAAAATCATCATCCTCATGTTTTCATTAAGGGTATATATCATGCTATGAGGGCATTCATGGAGATTTTAGACTTGGTTGATTTCAGTGATTTAAGCTCTCATTTTTAAAAGAGGATAATTATCAGTGTTTTGTTATTTGATTTTGAGACTATGTTATGGTGAGACTATGACTAGAATTACAATTATACAGACCTAGTGGGTTGTTAATTGGTTAATGGGAACGTAACTGCTACAACCATTACACTGGTGAGGGGCAGCTGAATGGGGATGGTTGTGTTGAAGTGTTGTGGTTATTTATATATTCTCCTCTTTCAACCTCTGTTGTCTGGTTTAGCAAGCTTCACTCAGACCTCATCAGTCTGCCACTTTATTTCATGCAAAGCAGTTTGCATGTTTTGAATTAAACCAAATTCCAGATAGGCTTATTTTCTAGCTGCCTTAAGTGACTATTTCCTCATGTTTGATGCAACCCAACTGAAGGCTGTGTAATTTGAACTCTAAAAAGGGATCTGTAATGAAGAGGCCAACAGTATGCCAGCAAATACTCCAATAACTCACCCACTGGTGCACCACCATGTTGGACAAATACTGCTCTTGAAAGGCATTAGGGGAAAACCAAGGCAGGCCTCTCTCTGTATGTCTCTCTCTCACTCACACTCACACACACAATTTGAGTTATTCTCAGAATGTGTGTGTGAAACAAAATGCTATACATGATCCTACCCTCTCGGTGCTCTAGAGTTACCCTACTGTGTGGGGAAACCCAATAGCCTGTTATCTTAGAGCCGTCTACCACGTATGAAATCGGACCCCTGGCTGGTCCAAGCCAAGGGGCCGGGGTTGGAAATGAACCTTGATGGTTAATAACCCCCAATTTTCCTCCATAATGTACTCCCAGCAGCAGCAGCAGCAGCACGGCCTGTCTGTGCCTATAGGACTATGTTTTTTATGAAATGCTGAGGTTGTTTTTGTGTGTGTGTACGGTTGCTAACTCCTTGGCTGGTGTCCCTTTTTGGTTTTGTAGGTGTGGTTCAAGAACCGGAGGGCCAAGTGTCGCCAGCAGCAGCAGAGCGGCAGCAGTGCCAAAGCCCGGCCGCCCAAGAAGAAGTCTTCCCCGGCCCGGGAGAGCACAGGCTCTGAGAGCAGCGGGCAATTCACTCCTCCTGCCGTCTCTAGTACCGGTTCATCCTCCTCTTCCTCCTCCTCCACCAACCACACAGGGGCTGCAGCTCTCAGCAGCACCTCTACCTCCATCAGTAACGTCTCCTCCATCTGGAGTCCGGCCATCTCCCCGGGTAACGCCCCCGCTCCGGCCGTGGCCCCTCTGCCCGAGCCCGGACCCCCTTCCAACGCCTCATGTATGCAGCGTTCAATGTCGGGCTCAGCCGCTGCTGCAGCAGCCACCTCCTACCCCATGTCCTACAACCAGACGGCCGGCTACGGCCAGGGCTACCCGGCCCCCTCCAGCTCCTACTTCAGCGGCGTGGACTGCGGCTCCTACCTGGCGCCCATGCACTCCCACCACCACCCCCACCAGCTCAGCCCCATGACGGCCTCCTCCATGTCGGCCCACCCACACCACCACATCAGCCAGTCCACGGGCCACCACCATCACCACCACCACCAGGCCTACGGAGGCTCCGGCCTGGCCTTCAACTCCTCCGACTGCCTGGATTACAAAGAGCAGACTGCAGCCTCCTCGTGGAAGCTCAACTTTAACACCACAGACTGCTTGGACTACAAAGACCAGGCCTCCTGGAGGTTCCAAGTCTTGTGATCGGGCTTTTTTCATCCCCCCCACCCTGTTCTTTCTTTCCTCTCTGCTCATCTGCTCCCACTTCTTTTATTTTCCCACATTAGCATATTGCTTGTTTTTAAAAGACAAAAACGTTTATGGACAATAAGAACAACAAGATGGCAGCAGGGATGCTCAACAATTGGACTTTGCTTTTCCTCTCTCTCAACCTTCCCCTGTTTATTATTTTGAATATAAAAAAAGAAGAGAAACAATCCCTCAAGTCCTGTGAAGAGAAAACATCAGAAAGCAGTTCCCTGACAATGAAAAATGGGGTTTAAGACACATCATCTTCGATGATCTTAACAAAACCAAACTGTTTTTCGAAACAACAACCAAACTCTTTTTGACCACCAGCTTTCTGGACGGGAGGAATATTTTCCCCTCCGCTGCACTGACAGGAACTGCCTGCAGTGCCCTCTTTACCTCCTGCCCAATCAAAATCCTGTATAGTTTTTATTTCCCAAATTTGTTATTTTAGGATGACAGAGATTTTTAGTCAGCTACACAGAGGAGCTGAAATATGTAAATATGTATTTGGGTCAGTTACAGTGACCATGTTTAGTTGGTGTTTTTTTCTGAATTTGAAAATGTGTTTATTACCATTTTGGGTGGAAAAAAAATAAGAAAAAAAACCTGTATGTAAATCTATCCAAATATTCCAAAGAGAACAAATTGGCCATAAACTTCAGTTTTTTATATCCGTTGTTTTACTCAGAGAGAAAAAACGAACTATTGGCTATTTGAAATGGGAAAAGTAAAATAATAGATGCAGAACTACTCTGGGCGATTGCCCAGGTTAGTTTGTTTTCCAGATATTATTATTATTCATTATTATTATTGTAGCCGCTACATTTTCAAAGCAAACCTCCTTCTCTTGGGCATTGTCGTGATATTGGACATGTTTTGAACCGCAGCACTTGGCTTGATATTGGAGTCAGAAGAATTTCTTTTTCTTTTTTTTTGGAGAGGAAATGTGGATTTATAGCTCCAAAATGACAGTGAGATGTTGAATGTATCTTCAAGGCGACCACCCTTACATACATGTTCATCCAATAAAGATCCGTAAAGTCACATTTAGTGGATTCTGTCTCCGTCAGTCAAGATGTTTTTTTTTGTTTGTTTTCATTTTCACCAGCAAATTACTAACTCAAGATTCCTCTTTTCTCTCATTTGAATTAGTAATACTGTTATTCAAAAGCTTGTTGATTTATTTTCCTAATTATAAGGGGGGTAAATGCAAATTAGCCCAAAATTAACTGAAGCCGTGAACGCGTGTAGGCCCCCATTTCCATTTTAGAGAGCAGCCAGTTTTAATCCTCCCGTCTTTAAATTGAAACACTAACATCTCCCCTTCGCTTTAGGGAGCAGAGTGCTAAAAAGCCCTAAATATTGAGCCGGGAGACTTTTGATGAAGGCGTAATTGAATGCAGTGCTGTAATGGCGTGATAATTACTCCTGCGCCCTGAGTTGGTTTTCTGCAAAATAACCTGCAGGAATTCCACCGCCTCTGATGCGGTAATTACCATAGGTGGGGCCAGGTTAGGGGGTCAGGTGTGTGTGTGTGTGTGTGTGTGTGTGTGTGTGTGTGTGTGTGTGTGTGTGTGTGTGTGTGTGTGTGTGTGTGTGTGTGTGTGTGTGTTGACGATCAGAGAGTAATATATATATATATAGGCTATATATATATATATATATATACAAATCGTAAGCATATATATATATATATATGCTTACGATTTGTAGCAGTGAAGGCCGCACTGAGAGCACAGGAGGAAATTAAAGCAAAACCAGTTTCACAAATGAATTTCCCCAATAACACACCGTCCGTCAACAGAACAGGTTGTGCACTTTCCTGATTCGCTGTTGTGAATTAAGACATGTAGGCTATAAAAACGTTCTTCTTAAGGCTTAGTGCGCATTAAGTTATTATGCTGTTGTCAAATGCTCAGTGACTTCTTCATGTTGCTGTTTACGCCAAAAAATCACTCAAAACATTACATTATTTTGTATTAGATACAGAAAAGCAGCAAAGTTTCACACTTGAGACGCAGAGATCAGCAAATATTTGTATTGTATATTTACTTATAAAAGTGGGTAAGATTATTTTCAAAGGTTCAGATTTAGTTCTAATAATGTATTTTTAAATCTTTAAACCCTATCTTTGCGTTTGGCTGTTTAAGTCAGAGAGGAGAAGGGCAAAATAAAACATATTTTTTGTAGTTTTATAGTTTTTCTTCTTTATGCTTCTTCTTCTTTATCATCCTTATCGCGATGTTATGCTAGAAAGTTTCATTTTCAGATGAAATATCACACGCCTAAAATGTTGGAACTAATATATGGGTAATTCCTCCCATTCACCTGATCAGATTATCTCTCTCTCTCTCTCTCTCTCTCTCTCTCTCTCTCTCTCTCTCTCTCTCTCTCTCTCTCTCTCTCTCTCTCTCTCTCTCTCTCTCTCTCTCTCTCTCTCTCTCTCTCTCTCTATGTAAATTAATCTCGCAGCAGCTGAATAAATATCTGCTGTTCGTTCGAGACATTAAACATGTTTGCGCAAAGACGCGCAAACAGCACAGCGAGTGTCCACGAACAGCAGCGGATTTGTTCGGATTTGCATCAAACAAACATTTGCGAGCAATCTTGTGGGATTGTTTAAGGAGTCCGAGAGAAAGAGGGAGATGGAGAGAAAAGCCACAGGTCTCTCACGTGAGACAGCTGCTCACCTTCAAACACCCGCAGAAATGAGAAGAGCGAGCGAGGAGAGCCGTTATTTCATGTTTCTCTGCAGCCTTCACGAAACACGTTAACTCGTTTAACTGAGGCACAAGCAAGGAATATATCCTTGCAAGTAAACACATGAAAAACTGACGAATTCAATGAATGTCATGAGATAAAAAAAGTTAAAGACTAAAATAACACATTTGTACGCTGTGTTTAAACATCAGTCTAAACGTTTTATTAGCCTACAGAAGAAACAGAAAGAAACATTTAAGATCCGCATATTGTTTTAAACTTAGCCTGGTTTGTTTAGCGCCTACCAGTTGCAGAATGAAGCTTCAGGTGTCACGTAAAGTTCCTGTTTGAACTCCATTATTTCATATTTATAGCCTATATATTTTTTGCAGCCTATTTGTCAACAAACACGCTCTGAAAAAAGAAAGCATGGGAATATTTCCTATGTTTCCCTGTGTCTTTTGGTTTCACCAAGATTTACTTTTATTTTTACAAATGCTGCAGCTGCTGAGTTTGATTACTAGGCTTTACATTTATAAATTAAGCCGTTTAAAGACCCAATACCAGCCTGAAAAAGAGAGGCTATTTCCCCCCAACGTCTCTCTGTGATGCCATAAAAATGCAGAAAAGTTACTTAGACAATTTCATTAGTTCAATGTTGATGGTATAAAGCATGAATAAATATTAAAATTAAGTTTACAACCCTCCCCCAATGTCTAGAAAAGCAAACTATTCCTGAAAACACAATAACAATTCAAGTGTGTTTGTAATTTATGCAATTGGTTGAATATCAGATTGAGGCCGCAACATGAGTTTCAAATTGAAACTATTTTGACAGAATATGTTAAATTATAATAATATATAAATTATATAATATATTCTTTAGGGACGTATTTCACACTGTTTGATGTAATACATGTACTAAAATGCACCTGGAATGGACATGTAGCCTATCAGATAAACCCTCATGAATGTACTGTAAATCAAATATGTTCATCCCTCAGGAGTGACAGAAAACATTAGGAAAACATTTACCAAAACTCAAATTGGAATTAGCGGGGCTTCCTCTAAGTTTGTTTTTCTGCCTCACTTTTGGCCTCATCCGAACTGCACCTTTTCCCTTAGAAAAGGTTCATGAGTGATGATACAATCTAGAAGTTTAATAGTTCATCTCTTTGTTCAATGCACATTCTTGGAGAGCTTTGAGAGGATTAAAGCAGCATTAAGAAGACTATATTTAAAAAAAAAGCTAAGTGACGGATTTGAACGGTTTCCTATACCAAAAAAACTACATAGAATCAGTTCTTCTTCATCATCTTTTTGGGTGGTAAAGCTTCTAAAATGTTCAAATATAGAGCCAAGATTTAAAAAAATATCACACATATAAATTGGAAAAAACATTTATGATTTCCATTTGAGAAAAGTCCATCATGTTATTGGACCAGTTCATCACGTAAACACTTGTGCATGTGTGTGTGTGTGATGTTTCAACCTGAGCTGAGGGTCTGGGGGCCTTCATACTCTGTTCAATAGAACGATCGATTGCACCCTATAGTCGACTGTCGACCTTTTGACCTCTGGCCCTACTCCAGCGAAGGAGTCTGAATGTGGCTGGACTGGAAACTGTTGACATTTTGTTCACACTTGTCCAGGAGATGAACTGGAACCAAGCTGGACCGTTTTTTTCTGTTTTTGTTGCATGATTGGTTTTGATTTGTATCTAGGAAGGAGAAACAGAGATAAAAAAGACAGAAACTGGACTGAGCTTTTTAAGGCTTGTGAGACCTTGATGAGTCAAAGAGACGGAGCGTGTGTGTGTGTTGAGAGAACATGATTTGAAAAAGGACCAGGAGATGCACCGATAACAGCCTGCATGCTGGGACTCTTGTCTTCCACTTCCATGCAGGACAGGACAAAAAAACAAAAACAAAACACACAACACTCACACTTGTCTTTCATTGGCTGTCGACTGTCGCCAGACCTTGGCATCCCGGTGTGTTCATAGGCCGGTGTGTGGAGTGAGAGGCGATACACAGGGAGGATTATATTTACCTGGGAGGTTAATCTGGGGTCAACTGTACAGCGACATGGGTGGAGTCCAGGCCAGCGTCTTGGGTTTCGCTGCTTTGTCAGGTTTTTTTTTCTTCTGTTTTGCACCTTGTTTTGTCAATGTCTGGGCACATAAAGCGTAGATTTTAGACATTAATTTCCTTATGTTGAAGTGTTTTACTGGTGTGAAATATACAGCTTTTTTTGTCCAATAAAGCCACCACCAACATGCATCTTGAATCTGTCATCCGAAACTCAGCAGTGTTGGTTCCTGTGAGGGGGGATTTCACACAGCAAAGCTGGTGGAGTGAAAGCATCAGCTTAGTCACCCCTATGACACAAGGCCCTGAGAGCATTCATGAAATTCCTGGTGAGGTTTTTCATTCTGCAGATTTAAGTTGAGCAGGGGACACAGAAGTCGACCTTACAGAGAGACGGGGCGCCTTCTTGACTTTCTTTCATTTTCGTCTGGAAGCAAACTCCTGTACAAACCAACCATTGGAGAGTTTGGCTCTCCCATCAGCTGCTTTGTGAAGCAGGCAAATGCTAACACTAGCAGCTAATGTGCTCACAATGACAAAAAAAGTCAGTTTATCAATCAGCAATTTTAATTGGTGAATAATTTGAGTATATTTTACAAGAAAATAATCTCAAGATTCTTGGTTTATGATTCTAAAATTTTAAAATGTAACATTATAGTATATATTATATTTAGTTGAAGCCCTAATGGCAATGTTTGAATGCTGATGTTTAGCTTTTTCATGTTAATATTTGCTAATTAACACAAAGTACTGCTGAGGCTCATGGGATTCATTACACTTAACACTTGATTACAAGTTAAATGGTTACTAAAGTTTTTACAATTCATCCTGAACGGAACGTGAATGTCTGTACGACATTTAAAGACTACCCATGAGATAGTAGTTTTTGAGACATTCAAAAACAAAACAAGTGAACCTCATGGTGGCACAACAGGAATAGTAAGGAGATCATCAAAATAAAGAAGATTTATCATCTTGGGACAAAGAATATCTGCACTAACTTTGCTGACAATTAATTGAATAGTTGTTGAGATATTTCAGTCTGGACTAAATTGTTGAGTGCACAGAAGACAAACCACTAGCCTGTAGCTAAAACATCACAAGCTCAAGAGGAATGAAGCGTTTATCTGAATATTTGGGGGTTTTGGGGGCTAATGCTGAAGTGTGAAACATGCTAAATAAGCAGAGCCACAGAGGAACCTGAGACTCAAAGATGGTTTGGGCGTAATTTCTTCTCATGAGATACTAAACAAAATGATGAAGAAGTTCTATAATCAGTGAATTTGAGGATCTGCAAGCTGCTCTGAGGTCAGTGAGGCAGCCCAACGCTTCCTTTTCTTTCTTTGAAGTGGCTGATGGAGAAATCGGACAAGATATTTTTTTTCTGGAAAGAACAACTCCCTTCATAGCCGACTTCAGTTGCATTTTCTAGCTTCTCCCTGAAGACGTCCTCACTTCCCTGTGAAACAGTTGGATGGAAGCAATAGAAAGGTATTTGAAGAGGGCTCTTGTATTATCTCATCTGGAAAGGATGCAGCAGACCCCTGTACCAAGTCACAACTTGTCTTTTGGCCTTAAGCCCTGCAGACATGGGGAAGCTTAGCGCAGGCTTTGGGGCCTGCAGGCATCAGTGTTTCCCACCGAGGACGTGGTGTCTGTGCGTCAACAGACCTGCTGAACGACACGGTGCTAACATTTCCTCCTTCATTTAATATTGTTCTTCACTGACAACTTTCTCTCCACATACGGAGCCAAACGGAAGCAACTACGTCTGCAGAATATGCAGTGTGGGTGATGATACACACTCTAGATATTTCTCATGATTTTTGACATTATAATTTAAATTTAAGACCAGCTACAAACATGATAAATCACTATATTTGTTTAGTGTCACACAAATAACCAAAATAATCCCCTTTTAAAAACTTTTTTTTGCTTAGTGTTGATTCTTACTTTAATGGGCTGCACATTTGATGAAAAACCACCATGAAGCATTTTTAAGTCTCCAAAGAAGGACATTTGTGTTACACACACAAGCTCAGTCAGACAAAGGCATCAACTTATTTTTTGGGGTCACTTAGACCAGGGAGGGATCAAACACATAATGAATTATATTTAAATAACAGTTTTAAAATCCTTTGTATTTATTTGTATATGTTTATGTCTGATAAAACAATTGTTTTCTTGCTGTTAAATAGAGACCCCTTGTACTTGGGTACCCAGCAGGTGATTAGCATTATTGCATTGATATATTTGTTGTTATAGATGTGACCAAAAGTCGACCACAAATATAACAGCTACTGTATATTCAAAACAGATATGTGACACCGTAATTTTGTACTTTTCTTGATGAAAACATTTCAGTATGCAAAGTACGTTCACTGATTTGAGAAAAAAAAGAGAAACTTAACACTAATCTGTATTTTTTCCCCCTGGGATTCAGATCCTTCCATTCACCCTCAGTTGTATGTAAATTTGTCTCTGTGATGTGTTTACCGTTACTGCCGAGTGAAAGAAACCTTTAAAACATACAAGTTATTCCTGAGGGGAAACAATAGCAGTCCAATCAGAGTCATCATTAGATGTGATCAGGCCTCTGCAGAAACACTGCACAGCTGCTGCACTGAGGAGAGGTAAAAAACGAAACAGATAACCTGGATAATAGCAAGTGCCCGAGGCTTGATTCATTTCCAAATGTTAACAAGGCCGCTTCACAGCTCCAGCAGGCTGCGCAGTATGTTAATACCACTAATAAGCCTATCTCTGCAAGTCATCACGGATGGCAAAGATTTGAGCGTTAGGTGGTGTTGTAAAATAAAGCTGCTGGCCACATTTTAAATGAAGCATAACTATTTATGATTTCACAAAGCTGACATAATTGCTTAAAGGGTAACTGAGGAGAGCATTTGGTCTTGTACTTTGTTTCCCTTATTATGAAAGAGGAGATTTAACTGTTTGCATGTCAAAAAGGCTACTGTGTAGGCCATCAGAGAGATGGGAGGAACTTGTGCTCGCCTGTTAAGCAATTTCTCAGCTTTTATTCAAGCTGTCAAGTCAAACAATCAGGAGATAATGCAGCCTTGGTTTGTAAATTATAAACGTGTCAAGAGATGCACTAAAAGCATCGACAGATGCCACTTATCTCCAGCAGCCTCTGCAGTGTGACTGTATCATCAGAAGGGAAATATAACATTTTGATGTTTACATAAGAGAAGTATTAGTATCAGTCAGAAATGTAATTCCTTTCAGCCATCCCTCTCACAGGGGATTGACTCCCCAAAAAACATACAAGGATTTTTTTAGAGCTAACAAAACAAAAAAAAGGAGCAGAAAAGCATCCTCGCTGATCTTCTGTCCATTTTCAACATCGCTTCTTGTATATTTTTTGGTGGAAATCCTCTTAGAATGCAAAGTAAATAGATTACGATACAGTGAGGGATTAGGGCTCGCACGGCGCTGTCAGATTAGTCGGTGAGCGCAGCGCGTCGACAGCTCTGACACGGCTATGGCTGCTGTTCAGGAAAGGGGCTCCGCGCGATGCTTTAAAGACGCTGGTTGGCTCCTATTCATGAATAAAACTGTGGCCTGTAATCTCGGCCAACACAACCACACACACACACACACACACACACACACACACACACACACACACACACACACACACACACACACACACACACACACACACACACAGAGGAAGCCTGGGACCATTTAATATCAGTGGTGATGGAAGTATAGTAGAAGTCTTTATTTTTTCAGGCTGATTAATGGAAAGGTTTTAAACATCTTCTGTCATGTTTTTAAAGGCAGAACCTGGACTAACTGTTTTCTGTTAATGGTTTTAAGGTTAAGGACTTCACTGACACAGACAATAACCTGAATTCACATCCATGGAGCTGTGCAGTGTTTTTCATTTGGCTGTTAATTCAGAGATACTATGAAAGGCCTATATAAAAAAGGCAACAATGAATTTCAGCTTACGATGAACAACTTACTGAAAAACTGATGATAAAATAAACATATCTTTTTACATATAATACTCGTGCAAATACTTAGCAATCTACTGTGCTGCATAATGAGAAGCATGTCAGTCCTTATTGACCTAATAGTACAGGTAAGTGACCACTGTGCATATGACAAACTGAGATTGTGTGGTGAATAAATCATATCTTATTTTATGATATCGATTCTTGGGTGTTATTTCTTTCAAACCATTCCCAAATGGACCACATGGAGCATCCTGGGGTCGTCTTCTTCCTGTGAGAGAACAAACAGAAAAGTCAAGTTTGATAAACCCGAGCAAAGTGTAAGTATGAAGACAGCTGGTTAACACAAGCTTTCAGAGGCTTCCCATAAATCTGAATCTGTATGATGCTCCTCGTCCTGATCAACATAGTTAATTGTTAAAAATGCTCATCCCAACTTCTTAGAGCCAAAAGTGGAGTCCTTAATGCTTGTTCTATGATTTAAAAAAAAGCAGCAAATTATCATTGAGAAGCTGGAACCAGCAAATTTGTCAATCAATGTATTTATTGATTTATTT
The DNA here is from genome assembly GCF_949987685.1 of Ammodytes marinus. Taxonomy (NCBI): domain Eukaryota; kingdom Metazoa; phylum Chordata; class Actinopteri; order Uranoscopiformes; family Ammodytidae; genus Ammodytes; species Ammodytes marinus. Next base: position 14,212,332 of record NC_137215.1, on the reverse strand, counting down.
TTGACATTTATTTAATCAACATCTACTTTAACACTCCTATTAAGCAAAACATAAACATTTAATACATGTTTATCGACGCACTATAATGTAGTCAAAAGAAAATAAAAGTGTTTGCTAATAACCATTATTCCTCTTGTTTGCAGTCAAAAGCAGATTCATGTGTTTAGATGAAAATGTGCACTAGTGGACACTTTATTAGGTACATCTGTGTCTTATAATATATGGTAGGTTTTTATTCTCACTGTCAAGTTTCAGCATGAGGTCACAGTGGTGATATAGTACTGGACGGTTTTATTTTCAGAGGTGTTTATAACCCTCTACTCACTTCTCCAATTTGAAAACCACTGTACCATAATATGTATATTGTGTAATAGTTGTAACAGTAGCCTACTATATTATGATATTAAAAACAGGAGTTAAATAGAATTATTTAACTTCTGTTTTTATCTGATCCACAGAGAGACATCTATTTTTTGGACACTCACGTTCCTGTTGTCACCTTGGCTGCTTCCTGCTGAAACGACAGAAGATGTTGGGAGAATGTTAGACATTCCTGCTAACAGTCCGTGACACTTTAAACAAGTACAGCAAGCAAACATTAGACATGCATAATCACACATGGCAGCCCTACAGCACATAAACACAGCTGAGTGCCTGAACAGGTTACATGCTCGCTCAGTGTGTCGGACATGTTGCCTTTTTACTGTGTTTTTAACAAATGTAAACCGTTGTCACTCATGACGCTCTCTCTCTCTCTGAGCCCTGCGTTAATAAGTTTATGATTGACATTAAAAACCTGGCATGCCTTACACTGATATTTAAAAAGCTGATGCAAATTTCCCTCCAATATCCTGCGGTCCGGATTATCAAATGACAGGGTGATTTGATAGCGAGACAATTGCTAATCACCTGAAATTTTTTTTTATTATTAAAATGGAGAGACCAGCAAGTGAAGGAGAGGAGGAAGTGAAGAATAAGTGATATTTTGTTAATGGGTATTTTTTCCTAAATTACCTGTTAGTCATCTCAGACATCTGAGACCGGGAGAGGAGTGCACTCAGGCTACGTTTAGAGAATAAAACACAGGGCTTAACAAACACGTGACAAGGGAGCAGAACACGGTGAGATTTAATATGGTGAGGTGAACAGACCCGTAGAAGGAAGTTTGTTTTGGGGACAATTAAGAGCAAACACTCTGGGGTGGGGTTTTTAAATTAAATGGGACAAAAGAATGGATGTTTCTGTCATTTGATGAATTTTTTTTAATGTTTACACTACTAAGTCAAATCTACCCAGTAATAATATTTATACTGTAACAAGTTAAACAAACGACATGTTTTATGTCAAAGGGACTTTGAATTACAAAATGTATTGCATACAAATTTCTAAAAGATATCCCCAATTTAGCATTTGATTCTATCGTCGAAACTTAGGGCCTACATTACCCACAATGCACCACGATCACTGACATTTCTGTAGGAGTTTTTATGCTTGATTCGTGTATCGTCAATGTAGCCCTAATCAGAGATGAGGAGTAGGCTGAGGAGGTTCTGGTAAAGCTTTACTTCTTTCTAACTCCACAAATCCAGATGTTTTTCTCTTTCAAACTTGCAGTTTTCAAACTTAATCCAGAAAAAAATGCTTTTTATCTCATATGCAGCAGCGCTTCCCAAGGCCTGAAAACACATGGATGTGTAAAACTGATGGAGTTTCCCTAGAAGACGCTTATTTATATTCTTGTGATTTGTTTGCCTAAAAATATGTAAAGCTCCAGCATTAGATACCTCTTCACACACACACACACACACACACACACACACACACACACACACACACACACACACACACACACACACACACACACACAGAAAAGCAGTTGATTAAGGTTGTAAAAGACAAACCGACCTGTTAGTCTCAGTGTCCTGAACACATCTGGGTTGACGGTCACACATACGCTCTCTGCATGCGCTCTCCTCTCACTGGATCCTCCATCAGCACTGGGGAGCAAAAAGGGCAACAGTGGAGCATCTGTTGCATTTTGTTTAAGGAAAAATGTGTGTATACCTTTAAGACGGGACCATGCATTTGCCTTCTGATCTATCGGGAGTTTTACATTTTTTATTTAACTTATGAAAGAGAAAAAGGGGTACCTGTGGACCTTAACTTTGTGTCATCCCCCTCTATCTCCCCATTTCAAATTTGCTCTTCAACTATAAATAAAATGGTTAAAACACCTAAAAAATGTGAAACGAATGAGGAGAAGTTCCTCAACCCATGAAGGATCACTCTATCCTTTGGATATATCAAGTAAATTCATATTCAATTCAATTCAATTTCATTTCAATTTGGGTAAATGTACTTTACTTTCGTTGTTCCAGGACTGAATAATTATAACTTAATTATTATTTTTTTCCACAAATAGATTATTTCCCAAATGGAAAACTTTCTCAAGTCTTCCTCATCTGTTTTCTCGTGTCTTTGAACACACGTGAGTCAGTTTTTGTCTTTGCCATATTTCATCTCTTTCTTTTGTCATTGGACATCACTGACAGCCAGATATTGATCTGATGAAGGATATTGATCAGAACTCATGACTTTGGATATTTTGGCATGTGAGATGTGTAACTTCAGCACTTCAGTTTCTTCTCAACAGACACCGAAACCCTTTCCTGCTCACAGATCCTGGACATGAACGTCAAATGAAAACATACAAAGTGAAAATGAATTTGTCAAATCTACTGTCGCTCTGTACAGTAGCAGCACATTCACGTTAAAGTAAAAATAGCCTCCCCCTTTCTCCGCTGACAGAGGAGTTCATGATGAGTGAGAGAGGCCAGCAGCCATCAAAGGGAACGTTGGGATGCTTTCCAGATTCCCGAATCTCTCTCTCTCTCTCTCTCTTCTGCGATCACAGAGTCGGATTTGGGGAATGCGGGGATCGGCGAGGAGCCCCCAAACTGCCATTGTGCTCGCCCCCCTCTCTTTCCCTGCTCTTTTCTCAGCGAGCCAAACGGGAGAACGCCTGCGCTACAATGCCTCCCCTACTCCATCTCAGCTAAGCTGTCATTGGCTTCACATGAGAAACAATGAAACTTCATCGGAGACCAGATTACAAAAAACAAGAGGCGGTGGAGTTGGAGGGGAGGGGATCCATATAAATAAAATTGTTAAAAAAACGAAGGGGGGATATAGTAGAATAAAAAAAAGGGAGAAGCTTTTGTCTGTGGCTATTATCTGTTGGGAGGTTTGGGGATCTGCTTTCTTAGCCTCCGTCAGTGGTGCAGGGGAAGACCTGGGGTAGTACGACCGGGCTTTTGGCTGCCAAATCGCCCTAACCCTCTTTACCACACTTTTTTTTCTCCTCTCGTTCCTTTGACTGTTTTTTAAAAAGAGCTTAGGACACAGACTCTCTCTCTTTCTCTGTCTCTTTCCCTCTCTCTCTGGACCCAGCTTGTTTAAATTGGCTGATATGAAGGGATTTGGGATGGATGGAGGGGGCTTAGAGAAAGGCAGAGTAGAGGGGTTGGGGGGGGGGGTGTGCAGAGAGTCATCAGTGTTACAGTCGAACAGCCATGAAAAGCCTATGAGGATGAAAAGAACAAGAGTGCCTTTTTTATCTAATGCACACAAATCCCATATAAATACTCCAATATGTTGGTTGGGGTATGACAAGGAATGCCCCTCCATCACTTCCTCCCACCACCGCTTCCCACAATAATAGAGACGTGGATGGCTATATTTGTATGTATCTGTTTGTGTGTGTGTGTGTGTGTGTGTGTGTGTGTGTGTGTGTATGTGAGAGTCAGGGACAAAGACAGGGATGCTTGCAGTGTGTCTTTAGTCACACTGTTTCAACGTGTCATTCATGCAGACGAGTGTATTAGACAATCACTGGGAAACAGTGAGTTTTTATCTGCACTCCGGAGACTGAACCGTGGTGAAAAAACGGACTCCGGTTGAGTTTTATAAATGTGGCGTTGGGACTCGCTGGAGAGCATAAGACCCGGAACTGATGTGGCTTTGACATTTTGAAACGTTGCTGGAAGTGAAGGCGTTTAGGCTGCAGATGGGTCATTTAGCCACAGATGCTCTCATGCAATTCATACAGAGACAATGGCGAGTCGCTGTGGGAGAGGAGATGACATGTACGACCCAAAAGTCAAACAGTGAATCATCTGCTCACAAAATCTGTCTGTGGCCTTCATTTATAGCAATATTTAGTATTTGTTAAAATCGGATTTGAGCAATATTTGTATTATAATGTAACAAGTGTTGAAAGTGCTTGCTCTTAATGAGGGACCCACAGTGAATTATGAGCCGACTCCGCAGCTTGTCTCAGTCGTACAAAGCTTTATAGTGAGTTGGTGAACATAGTGCATCAGCCGATAGAAGATTGCATGCACAATAGGGAAATAACTTCTTGAGTTTTCGCTTCTTAAGACCCTGAATATGCTATCACTCAAGTAAAACGAACAGGAGGGGTGTGAAGACTTTTGCATTTTGAATTTATTTCATCTAGTTTTTTATTATTCAAGTGGGTTTTAATATCCATCTGATTTTATTATCAAGTCACCCTTATTGTCATTCTTAATGCCCATTCATTGTGGCAGTCTATCAGTTTTTATGTTCAATCTATGTCTATTTTAATGTGAACCATTCGGTAATTTCCTAGCATAAAGCAGTCTGAGCTGTTTTTCTGGTATTACAAGGTGCTACACAAATAAAGTTTATCATTATTATTATTACATTAGCAGCTGAAGAGACAGATTTTTTATCTCAAGAGACCAAAAACTGAGCTAAAAGTGAGTGAATATTGGAGATAATCACAACACAAAATTAAACATTATGTTGTCCTGTGCTGAATATGTACATACACAAAAAACTGTTTGCTCATGGGTTCAACATATAGATGTAAGAAGACATATATCATTGTTAGCGGACAAAACATACTGTATAATTAGTGAAATGTGTATTGGTTAAAATGAAAGCAGGCACATTGAACTGTAACTCACTGAGTAGTGGGAGCACCTGGACATGAAGTTCCTGTTGCACCCTGGTACCTCTCCGTCTGTCTGTCACTGGAACCACACACATCACTGTGTCTGCTTCTCACAGGATCCTCTAACACACAAAAACACATAAGGATAAGCAAAAATATATATGTTTATGTACAGTATATATATATATATATATATATATATATATATATATATATATTATCACATAATCATCACTATTTCATCATTATTCTTTGTGAGACTGGTTAAATCCACAGCATAATAGTCTGGTAATGTTCATCAAAGAGTTCACTGACCCTTTGTATGTGCTGCAATGTTTATCAACTCATTTATTCAGGTTCTTCTTCCTCTATATTGCGTGTTCCTATTTCTTTACCCCGAAAAAGCCCTGGGATCCAAACACTGGCCTGTCGCATTCATTGACAGTGATTAGCACCTTCTTCCCTTAGCCCTGTGATCCATCATCTCTACATGGTTTGCGTAAACAGCCACATGTACGCAAGTGTTGTCTCTTTCTCATTTTGACGTCATGCCTTTTGACGATCATGTTTCTGATAAACACCAAGGAAAAGATTCTAAATTGACACGAGAAGTCAAACCGTAATGGATGTAACAGAGCATCCAGCGGAGCTGAGAGTGGGAACAGAAACAAAACGCTGCTTTCCTTCAACACACACCGCAGCTAACAGGCTTTCACCACGACGAGCAAGAACGGAGAAAGAGAGAGAGAGGAGGTGGAGAAGTGGATCTTCAGATAAAGCTCTTGTCTCGTTGCCCATTTCAAGACCCTGCAGTCACATCAGCCATTGTGAGGGGGAGACAGAACCATCGGGCAACCAAAGTGGCTTTGCCTCTTGGCAAAAACGCTCTTCCAAAGAAAGAAGACATAGAGAGGAAGAGAAAGAGGCATTCCCTCGCACTTGTTCGCTACTCTGCCTCTCACAATGCCCTATCTATCTAAATCAACACACTTGTCAGCCAGACAGCTATAAGCGATTTCCAACGCTGTTATGAAAAGGAAGCATTTCTAAGCTGAAATGTGTGTCTTCTATTGTGCGTTCATGTGCGTGTGTGTGTGTGTGTGTGTGTATAAGCGATGGCAGGATCTATGTACAGCGTTTACACAAAGGATGCAACTAAAAATGAGAAGAGGTGCATAGAAATGTGTGTTGTCTCTGCCCAATTTGATTCCAAGTCCAAGACTGATGCTGCTAGAGCATTGCAAAAGACACCCACTTTAAAGAAACACTAGATCTGGTATTGAGTCATTTCTTTGTGTGAGAGAAATCAGCCAAACAATAACATGAGAAATGCTCCCCTTTCGAATGTTCCTTTTTTCCAATGCAAATCAACTCGTTTCTATAATTTTTCTTGAAGTGATATGAAATAATCCAGGGTGTGGATCGCCTTCTTCATCGTCTGATTTCACTCCTGCTCAAGGAAAAGCACAGTTGGTTGGTTTTATGTGCAACCAGGCAGTAGATGATATAAGCTTGATACTCTTATGCTTGTCACTACATTCCATCTACATTTACATCCAGTAGCAGGCTTACTTATCTGAGCATAAAGACATATGGATACCAAGGGAAACGGTTAGCCTGGCTGCCTATAAAAACGTAAGAAATTCCAACTTCCAGCACATTTAAATGAAACAAATGAACAAGTTTGTTTCTTGTTGCTGTGTTTTGTACCAACTAGAGAGGCAGCACATTCAGCAGAAAAAAGCCCAACATGCAGGAGACGTAATCAGCTGCCTGAAGCATCTCATTAGGCTCCTCCCAATGCACCTGTATCTGAACTCCTCACCTTCTGATTCAAACAGAAACATAACTCCATGAAATAAACAAAAAGCATATAAGCTAGTGCTCAAACTAAGCTGAATTAAAATGCATTAGTATTGTCTCAGCACTTTTTAAATAAATAAAAATGGAGTTCCTATATGCAACTTGAAGACAGGTTTTCTCAGTAATTGCATAAGAGTGGTTTTAAAAAAAAACTAATACCCTGCAGGACATTCCTCTCTGTGATTATGGGAAATTCCCTTCCTACGATAATGTTAAGTGTAGAAACCTGTTGCACCCACAGAGAAAAACAAAACACCAACAATATACTAGTGTTGGTACGGTACACTACAAACACAGGATTATGAACTGTAGTAAAATAGGTTAAATGTCAATGTCTCTGATTACTAATTACTCTGTATATGATCTGTCACCGTTGAAGTCTTAGGTTTGTTTTAGCACCGTACTTCTCATGTAAAATACGCCTACATTTAATCCAAGTGTGTAAAATGTACATTCTGGTTAGGTGTGCGTACTGTAAATGAGTGGTACGGATAATTTCACAGGAAACCAGCTCTGACTTCACTGTAGGCAACCAAACAGGCTGCTTTTAATATATATATTTTTTTACTAGAAATGGCTGCTTCATGCAGGATTCAGTCTGACCTGCTTCCCGTGTCAAACCAAACTGAACACATACAATACACATATTTACACAAACACATATGTCTCCGAGGGCCATTCTGAATTTGATCTGTAGAATGTGACTGAGTGCGAACAAACACATTTCAGTCTGTGTGTGTGTGTGTGTTCGTTCAAACAGTAGATGTATGTAGTTGCACTGTGGGAACTTTTGTTCGAAACAGCATGTGACTGATGTCTGTGTTTAATCAGTGCGGTATTTATTAAAGCAAGTCATTATCTTACATGTCTTGCTTTGAAAAACCATGCTAAATAAACTGATGTACTGTATATGTCATTAATTCTTAATCAAAATATTGTATTAAAAAACTCAACTTGACACAACTAAACTACAACCTCACATAGAAAACGGAGTTGGAAGAAGTATTCAGGTCCTTAACCTCTTCAGTGGAGCCCTCTGCTTGAAGCTAGCCACTCATTATTAATGACCTGGCTTTTCTGCTCTGTTAATACGCTGTGTCTAATTGTCAAAGAGTGGACGCAAAACAATATGGCAAACCAACACACACAGACACAAGCGGATGTACAACGTACAAATACTTAAAACACACATGGACGGATATGTACACACACACACGAGCGGATGTTCACACACTAAAACAGACAGACACTTCAAAAGAGAGGTGTTTAACAATCATCACTTCTGACTGTGACACGGTGTCAGTATCCTCCTCGTGTGTGTGTGTCTTTTCCGAACACACACTTACAGCCAAGCCATCTACCATAAAGCCTGTTGAAGTGGGAATGTGTTGTTTTGCGTTTGTGGACATCTGCCTCTTGTCAAATACCTGATAAGTTATTTAATATAAAACCTACAGTGTGCAGGTTTGCAGAGCTGGAAGAACAAACATTGAAACAGTGTTTACGTAAAGGCTCTAATGAAATCAGTTATCCTGTTAAGCTCTGAGATCAGCTGGTTATATATGTTTTAATGGAATAGCCAAGTATACTGCTACAACACACAGTAAAATAGTTGAGCTACAAAGGCCTTCACCTTCTAATTTTTGTTTCTGTATTTTATCTTTTTAGTTCTTCCCTCCCTCTTGTTCCTTTGCCATCTCTCCTTTTCCTTTTCCTTTTTCTCCTCTGCCCCTTCCTCCCTCCCTCTCTTTGCAGTTCTGTTGTCCAAGGATAGGATGTGCTGCAGGTGATGGAGGTAAATCATCGAGGACATAATTAAGAGGCTTATGAGGAGGAGTGTGCGTGTTGCGCATCACATTAGAAAAAGAAAAAAAGGAAACTGCATGAAAACAGGCCTCATAGTTACACAAACGCTCATTTTCATTCACAGACAAACACACAGACGCTCGGCCTCAGGGGTTTGACCTTATACAGTGGAGTTAAATACCTCTCGTGCCTCATTTGGTTGTGAGGGACTACACACACACACACACACACACACACACACACACACACACACACACACACACACACACACACACACACACACAGCCTTCTGGTGTGTTTTAAGCACCAATGAAGGACTCATCAGACATGTTCATCTAGTTCCTTCACAAATTTTAATGTTTTCTGCCCGTTGGCCCTTGAAGCCTCAGTAAGGAATTGCGTGTATGTGTTTGTGTGTGCTTGTGTGTGTGTGCGTGTGTGATTAGGAACTCGGCTTGATCCCCTCTGGTATGTGCTTTCGGGTGTGTTTGTCAAAGGGCAGTAGCACAGCCTGAAGTAATGACAAAAAAAGGCCCTTCGCTGGTTTCCTCCCTTTGCTGGTTTATCCCAAGACTTTGGTGCGATATATTTAATTAGTCTGACATTAAACACATTGTTTTTCAACTCTTTACACTTTATCTCACACATTTTATTTAATTGGGGGGAGGGGAAGGGGCACGTTTCCAAACAAAGATTTCGTGCTGGTGATTATGTCGGCCTAAAAGGTTGATGTCAGTTCTATTTCATTTTAAAAACATCTATGAAAACTTTTCTAACAATCTGTCTTCTAATCAGTACTATAGATTATATTGTCATGAAAAGGGCAGCAGGTTATGTGGATTTTACATAAATATTTCTTTGTCAAACACGATCTGATTTAATTCTCTTTTGTGCTATTAAACAAGGGTGAGAGCCTCAGAAAATACCTGGTGTTAGATGTCAGAGAGGAGGTGTCGGAGTGGGTGAGTTACCGAGGTTATCAGGAGTCCACCTCCCATTTCAGACGTCAGGGGGGAAATAACGAGTCACATTTTGGTGTCTTTCTGGTGTAGACATTATGATTATTTTTCTTACCGTTGCCTGCGACGGCCTGGGCCTCAATTTCATTTGCTTTCCTCTTGGCCACATCCGCTAGCACCACCTCGCCCTTATCGCTGGCAACATAATGGAGGTCCTTTGAAGGTAATGCAAGAAAGAAAGAAACGTGAACGTTAATCTAAAATGAATCTAGGCTCCGATGACAATAGTTTTTTTTTCAGTGGTGGGAGAGGGGGGTGTTTTGGCGGGAGAAGGAAGAAACAGATGAAATGACAGAAGAAATGAGCCGTTTGAAGCCCAACATCAGAAAGAGCACCGGTTGGATGAAATGCCGGTTCCTCCAAAAAACTTTGAAATCAGCCCCCCCCCCCCCTCGCACACTCCCTCGTCTCTCCGGTTTTGAACTGAGGAGGATGTTATCTGTCACATTTCAAAAGTGGGAGAGGAGGCGACGGACTGTTCACCTTTCAGAAACGCTGGTATTCTCTCTTTACAGAGAAACATATCCAGCTGAGCACATTACTATATCAGCCTGTGACAATATTGGAAACAGCGTGTCTCCTCTGTATCTCTCTGTTTGAGTCTTACAGGGCCGAAAAGAGAGATACTATTGCCTAATGATGTCTGAGGGTGGCTGATTTTATGCTCAACGCTACCATACTATTCGTTATACCCACGGCTGTTCCTGTTTTAGAAAAAAGGAAGAATTAAAAAAAAAAAAAAAAAAAAAATACTAAATAAATTACACTGCTGTACTGTATATTGTGGACGGGGTAAAACAGCACCAGGTATATAAATGTTTTGTCAAACATGTTTTGTTATACATTTTGTTTAGCAGTGACCTTCTAGTAAGGAAAATAATATTATATTTATAATATATTTATTGGATAATTTTTGGGATATTAACTGCAAAAATCAGTAATGCTTAGAATAAAGTATATTTCATACTTTATATTAATATGTACAAAGGAGTTAGGACAAAGCTTGGTCCTATTAGAACAAAATCATGTTGTTTTATGTTGTTGAAGTGGTTTAGTTGTGTCAGGACTTGTGCTCAAATGCTAAATGACCATATAAACAGTATCAGTGACCAGTGTTTAATAAGCTAACAGGGGCAAAAGCATCACGATCATATACAACTTGGTCTTGTGCAGAAAGGTCATCGATTTGAAAATCTCCCAGAAAGGCTTTGAAATAAATGGAAAAACATGCTGGTAACAACTATCAACATGTGGCCCTGGATGCTGGTCAATAACCAGCGGTAAAGGCTGAGAGTGAACTGGTCAGCTGCCAGTAGGAAAGTGTTGCTCTCAGGGGAATAGCAAGATGGTGCTGAAGGAAATAAATACGAATGAATTTGATAAAGTTGGAAAAAAAATCATCAACACTCAACCTCTTTAATTGATTGAACAGAGTGAATCACACTCTCATCCTGGCACCCAAGAAGGGGCTACTCAGGGTCGAAGGGTTTCCCTGGGCCGAGTGCAGGGCCTGAGGGCCCATCAAAGGGTGCAGCGCATTAAGTCTTCCGCCTCAGCGACATCACAGGACATCAGTGCCGTGACTCAGGGCTCGCCATGGATAACCCTCAGCTGGCTAAAGCAAGCCCCCAGCTGGGCCTGCACCCGGCCCTAATACCCCCATATTGTTACCCTGCTTTTGTGCCCCAAGAGGAGGGGAGAGGGGGGTGCTGGTTTCCAAAAGAGCTGGGGAGCAGGGAGGGATTGAGCCAGGAAAAGAGGGGGAGTAAAAGAGAATGAGAGAGACGGGTGATGAAATTGAAGAGTATGAATGGGAACAGATTGGGTAATTACAGTGTGGTGCCTGCCCTCTGTGGCGAGGAGTTAGGAGGAAATGTGAAAATGGCCGACAACAAAATGGCCTCAAAAGAACCTAAATCGGCTCCCAGGATTGAGGTGGCTAATTCAGCTGCTGTGAACGGGGACATGGCCCCTCAATTAGATATGAGTGAGGCTTCCTAATTGATAACAAACAGAGCAGCGGAAGATTAAAACAGGCAAGAAAGGAGATGAAGCATTACGGGGAAATGATAGTGCAGGTGTGAGAGAGAGAGAAACATAAAAGACATGAAGAAGGCAAAATTCAAAACTAGGGTTTTCATGTGAGGGAGGGAGAGATGCAGTGAGAGAAGCAGCGAGAGAGAGAGAGAGAGAGAGAGAGAGAGAGAAAGAGAGAGAGAGAGAGCGATTGTATGACAGACAGAACAGAACAATATGAACATTTGATGCCGGGGTGCTTTATTCCAGCTTAGCTCCTCATAATACGGTCTGAATGTGGATAGAGGGACCCAGAGAAAGAATAAACGAATGAACAAACCTCTTATGAGAGACAGAGAGAGAGAGAGAGAGAGAGAGAGAGAGAGAGAGAGAGAGAGAGAGAGAGAGAGGAGTATCAGCCCGACTTAGAAGGGATAACAATAATACTGCATATAAAACCATCAGATATTACACCTCTTATTCCCCGACGCTCAAACGCGACACTAATCTTATTTATAAAAGAGCTTTAAGGGTTGCAGTGCCTGATAAAGAGGGGCGTTTCAGTGGGCCATTTTTTGGGAGTAAAGGGTGAGAGGGGATGGGGGTGGGGGGTGAGTGGACGCTAAGAGCCTGATATTGACTGATATTTGGGATACCTCCAAGTAAATGAGGGATTAGGTTAACTGGCACACAGCGGCGCTTACGACACATTAATAGACGGGCCCATGTCTGTTGGTAACTGCCAAACAGGATTGATGGGAAGAACACATGTGAACGTGTCATTGTGGATTAGTTATTAAATGCACAGAGAAACTTATTACTGAATGATACAGGTTCCACGCTCACAATGCAGCAATCATGAATGTAAAGGCTAACATTTTGACAATTGTGATTTCTGACTACCATGTGTACATTTGATTGTGGGAAAGGTACAGATCGAGATATATTTCCGTAATCTGTAATGTTATTTGCAGCATCACTGGAGCTATTTTTTGTGTTTATTATTTCAGATTTAGATGTAATAATACTACTACTTAAATATGTAAGTGTGATTTGGTGTAGAGAGGTAATGAGAAAAGTGTTATGGCAGTAATAGCAAAAATATTCCTGCTGGTCTCAAATGTATTTTTTACAAATGATTAAAAACACGTCCAATGAGAGAACAATTCTGTATCTAAAATGTCTTCATGTTGGCAACTAAATGCACTATATTTAGCTTAGTTCAAAATGCTTTCTATTGATATTTTCAAGCAAAGATAGTTTGGTGACATGGGCAACACGATAGATATATATATTTAGTTTATATCATATTTATTATATTATTTCGTCACATCTTAAAAAAAGGTACATGATATTTGCAGTATTTTTTTTTATAGATATTTCTCATGTTGTAAACTCAAATAAAGGATAATTTGTCCATACAGTTTATTTCACTGACAACTGCAGACCAATCTCTTGCTAACAGCCGAAAGTAAGCTTTTCTTGGAATTTGCTCCCTCAAAATAATTCCACGCATTAAAAGTACAATGGGTCAACCAATAACGCAGCACTTTTTGTTTAAAATGCCACCATGCAACGTTATATTATGTGACATGTTCTAAAAAGCATCACGAAGGAATAAGTAAATGAGTGATTTGGGACGCAGCCTCAGTCTCTGTGTTTCTGCCTCTATGTTTGTAAAATATCAGCATCAAAAGGTTCTGCAGAGAAGCTTTTGCTCTTTGATTCTGAGGAACGGACATCAAATCCTGATGGTTACTTTTGAAGTTTTTCAGACTCCATTGCCACCCCTGGAAATATTTTAGACAAATGTCACATCGTCTGCATTTAACCAGCTAAACCAAGAAGTAAGACAAAATACACCAATAATAATAAATCCCAGAATTTCGATGTAGATTAATGATGAGAAGCTCGAATTGTCCTTTGCCAAAAAACATACCATCAAAATCAAATATTGACTTGGGAGACTGGACACAAATCCACATAGGCACAAGCATGCAAACATGAAAATATATATATTCACTAATTAACATCAGGCATAATCCCCGGGCATGAGCACATTCGCTGAACGTGCACACAGGCGTGCGGACACATCCACACACACTTGTTTTCTGACACACCTGTTATCCAGGAGCCTTGTGTTTGACTAGCACTTCTATCAGATAGGTGTTAAGGACTTAACGTTTTAATAACGCTAATTACTCATCTGAGCGACAACAATGAGCTTATTGCCAAAGACGTGCGATACCTCCTCCTCCTCCTTCAGTGCCTTCAACCCGGCGTCAGATAGGGGAGGAAGATAGGGGGTGAACCCAAAAGACGCAGCTTGCCTTACTGCGAGCGTATCTAACGGGAAACAGTACAAGCCCTCATTGGGGAACAAAAGAGCCGGCATCTGATTCGGCTATCACACAATTTGATTTAATTAACAAACTGCATCAAGAGGGAGAAGAAGACGAAAAGAGGAGGAAGGAGGTGGAGAGAAAAAAACTTGTCGTTGGCTTGACTTGGCTGACGAATGACCTAATTGGTTACATTATCAACTCATTATCAAAGGCTAATTAGGGAGCTACAGAACAGCGCCAATTATGAAGAAAAAAATGCAAACGACTCAGTAACCCCCTACCACTACATACAACCCCCACCCACCCCAACCTCCACCCTCGGCAAAACACCCCCCTACCACCAATTCCTCCTCCCCCTCAATTTAGCCTGACACTAAAGTGTTTCATTTTAACAAAAGCTTTCTTTTTTTGTAAATAAGAGAAAAGAAAAGAGAAAAAAAGGCTTGGAGGGCCTCTATTGTTAGCTAGGAAACAATGGGGATTGAAGGGGTGTTGGTTGTGGGGACAGTGGGGGTTTGGTGATAGAGGGGGAGTGTATCATGCTGGGCATTTCTGGAAGAGGTGAGGGAGTGTGTGTTATCTATGTGTGTTTGAGTGTGTGCATCGTATCAAGGGCGATGGTGCGTTATTGAGTTTTTGTGGGCAAGTTTGGAAAGGGTTGGTCGAAGGTGGGGGGTTGCCCTCATTAACCCCCTCCTCCTCAACCCAATCAGCCGAGTAGCAGGTTAAAGAAACAACACAACCTAATTAGAGCCAAGGACAGGCCGAGGGGTGAAATGTCAACGTCCTCTCTTCTCTTTTTATTTTTCTTTCTCTCTAGCACTCTTTTCAGCTGATGAGCTGCTGCTCTCTTGGTCGCTGAGGCAAAAAAAAACACACTTTTGTGAGTGAGCATTAACTTTGTTACAGATCTAGGATAAGAAGTATTTGCAATTATCTATTGTATTTGCTGATCGAGATGAATGGTGACTACAGAAGTCTTTATTATTGTGTATTATCTTACTTTTTTTTAATAAAAATCTGAGAATCAATATTTGTGTGTGTGTGTCTGTGTGTTGTATTTTAAAAGGTTTTATTTGAGGTGCGGTTTTCATACCAGCCTGTACAGACCACACATGTACTTTTTATGTTTTACCACTGTGTGTTTTATTGTTTATATGTGAAATAAAACTAAACTAAACCATACCAAAGAAGAGTTAAATGGGAAAATCAATCCTGTGTTCAAATTGATCTTAAAAATTGCTGCGTTCCAGCCGATTCATCCTTCACATGAACAGAATAATAATATGTTTACAAATGAGAAGAGCATAGAAAGATGTCCCCTGTACTATATAAATACTACATGTGGTTTGATTTAAAGGCACAATAAGCGATCTTTCAGCGTGCACACACTTCGGACAGGTAGCGTAAGCTGAGTAGATATAAACTGATTTTAACAAAGTGTTACAATCGCTTGATATGCCTTTAAAGGAAGAAATCTGAAAATAAAACATTAAAAAAGTTTTTGAAAACATAATAAAAAAAGTTATATTTCCTTTTCTATACTTTGTCATTTTTTAAGCTCAATAACTTTGAGGCAAATCAGTTTACCTATTCCTATAATCTACATTTTGTTATTTCCATATGAATCTTTCTTTAAAAGTCCGTGCAGACATACATCTTACAAACTTATAGAAATGTTTCCTCACTACGGTCCACTTAGGAAGTGGTAGATATTGACTAAGCAACATTCATACAGTAGAGTACATGCATGGGGAAAATGGGTGCTGAATCGCCCTATCATTGTCAGCTCAAAGTCAACTCTGAGAATCATTTGGAAACATGATTCCACCACATCGTCTCTCTTAGTTTGGGAATGGCCTTTTTTTTACACTGTTTTTCCCCCTTGTTTTCCTTTTCCATCAATGATAAATAGGGTGTGTGTGTATTAATGTCTATGTCTAGGGTGTTGGCGGCCTGGCCTAGACAACTCTACACCCTATCCTGTCCCCCCATGTTATTGGCACTGTCTTTCTATGTTGGCGGGGTGTGAACTGGAAAGACATTTTGTTGTTCTGTATAACATGTGCAATGACAAATAAAGTTGATTCTGATTCTTCAGATTCTTACTCATCTCTCCACACCTCCAAAGCAACACACCTTCCCTGCTTCTTTTTTTTTCATTTGTCATATAGCTTTCCATCTACAGCCCGACCCCCCTCCTCCCCCTCTCCTCTGTGCACCCCCCTCCTGCCTTTGCGCTCTTTCAAGGTCCACAGGCTCGACTCCACCTTTTCAATTCGCCTTCCCAGCAGCACTACTTAGTGGGGAGGTAATTGGAACCAGTGCTATCAGTGTGATTGAGGGAGAAAGAGGTGTGTGTGTGTGTGTGTGTGTGTGTGTGTGTGTGTGTGTGTGTGTGTGTGTGTATTAATGTCTAGGGTGTTGGTGAAGCATGGAGCAAAGGGGGCCCCATGAAAAAGGGGGTCAAACACATAGAAGAGCATTTCAGCGTGGAGTGGAAGAAAGAGCGAGTTAGAGGGAAGATGAGAGGAGAGGAGAAGGCCGAGCAGAGGCCACAGAGGTTTTTGAAAAGAACAGAGGCCCATACTGAGATCACACCTGCTCTCTGGCAAGCAACGTGGGGGCACACACACACACACACACACACACACACACACACACACACACACACACACACACCGAAGCTGCCGAACACTTACTGTATATATATTATATTCAATGATGCAATATCACCAATTTTAAGTTACTCTATTCTTAACAATACCTGCTTGTTGGAACCTGACCAACAATCTCTATTCTTTCTAACAATTGCAGGTATTATTGTAATTTGAGTGCATTTTTAAAAGGTCATGAGACTTACCTCTCTTCATTTGTGTCCACAATTTATAGATTCCAGGACGAACTGACTTAAAAAGATCCTATAGTGAATTTTTACTAATAATGTGTCCCATTTTTTGGAAGAAAGCAATCGAAATACACTTTAATGACTACTTACCATGAATAAATCTCTGTCTTCTAAATCTACAGCGAGGAGGAAGGCCTTCTCGAAGCGCTGGTGTCTGCAGAGAAAGTTGAGATGTTTAAATATTGAAGCACGAAAACATTCTGACAAATAAGAAGAACAATCATCCATCTAAAATAACAGACTTTGGGTTACAGTTCATGGATGGATAGTTCAGGTTGCTCCTTTCTTTAGTCTGAACAAACCTCCATCCGCACCCAGCTACTAACACCTCTGTACACACAACAGTCAATAATTAAACTGAGAGTAGCAACTCCCTATTATCCAGAATTAAAGCTTGGGGGACAGAGAGAGAGAGAGAGAGAGAGAGAGAGAGAGAGAGAGAGAGAGAGAGAGAGGGATTGCTGTATCTCCCAGTACAAAAAAACACCTCAACTTTCTCTGACTAGAGCCAACATGAAACAAACAAACACAAGCGGAGAGAGGAGGTGTGAGGGGCCTTCCTTCATTTGATGTTCGATGGAGAGAAAAAGAATGCAGGTATGTGATAAGAGAGGAGAGGAGGAGGGATGCCAAACAACGCTCCAGCTCTGCTACAGAGCAGCAGAAAGAAAGGGAGAGAGGAAACAGGAGGTAAATTGCAGGACGGAGAGCAGTAAGCAGCAGTGTGTGGGAACAACAGGGTCTATTTCAGTCAAAAAGGCATTTCAAAAGGCTCTCATGGCAGAAGGGAAAAATGAAACAACAGCCCAAACAGGTGCATGCGAGGTGCTTTGCCTTATGAATGACTCAAAGCTGCATCAGTGTGTGTGTGTGTGTGTGTGTGTGTTTGTATGTGTGTGTGCACGCGAGCGACAAAATTGAAAAGCTATTTCTTTTTTAGAATTTTTAGAATAGAAAAAGTGAGCGTCAAATAGGCAGTATTAAATTGTATCTTCAATGCATGTCATTTTTCTGAAAAATAAAATTTTCTGGCTGCATTTCTTATTCTAATTCTGCTTTGATAAAAAATGAATACATGTTCTGCTAATGCCTTGAAATAGTCTGTAAATGTGTGTGATAATAAAGTTTCACGTCCATGGGCAGCAGCTTTAATCAGATCATATTTATTTATTTATAGTTGTTGTTTTCTAATCAGCTGACCTTGACCTTTGTTACCTGAGTAGGTGATGAAAAAAGCGGCGGGCACACTTGCTGACAGGCTCCCTGTACTCGAGTATGACCATATCAGAGAGAGGTGCAGGCGGGGCATAAAACATACCCAGAGCTGCTTCTAGTTGGGCTACACACAGAACAGACACACACACACACACACACACACACACACACACACACACACACACACACAATTAAATAAATCAATAAAAATAACTCATCCAGGGTTTCAGTAGATCAGGGTTCCAACTATTTTCTTGAAATAATGTAAGATGTATGCCAGCAAGCAATTTATTATTAAAGAAAATGTAGCTAATAATACGGTTAAATATGTTGGATATGAGTGAACTTTATCTTGTATATTGACTTTTCAGAAGCATCAAGAGTCCATCAAGAAAATAAAGTCTAATTAATAGGGCAGTATTAACAGCAAAAATGTACATAACATGTAATAAAAATACAAATCTAAGTGGAGCGACTTGTTTTTTATTATTAACTAAAAACCTTTAGGCAAATAAAGCTCATGAATATTAAATGATGAACTTCCTCTTCACTTGTCTCACTCCTATATCTTTCACTGGGATTGAAACCAATGACAAAAAGCCATACAAATAGAATATAAAATTCAAATTTGATTTCAACAACTGAGGTAAAAAGTTAAACTCAAACTGGTATGACCCACCCTCTCTCTCTGCGTTTAGCTCCTTTCTCAGCAGGTGGTTGGTGATGGAGCTCAGGCCTCTGTAGCATTCATTTCCCATGATGCTCCAGTCCATGGCCTCCAGGATGCCCAGTGCTTCTCTGACCTGACCACAACGCAGCCGTTGCTGCAGCAGCTCACCGTGGCCCAACTGGCCTCCAGTCAGAGCACCTGTCACAATCAGAGTTTGGTTTCAGTTTATTCTTACATGAAATGAAACAGCAAAGAAGGATTCAATACTATCCAAATCAACAAAAAGGCACCAGAATGACGATGTAATATAACATGCATGCATTATCTTACCACCTGATGTTTGTCTGTACAATATATGAATAAATCACAAATGCTAACTAACTAGTAATAAAATTATGCTTAAGAATTTGTCCATCAATCGTTGTCAGGCTATCAAACCATCATAAGGAAGAGTTTTTACTTAATGTTTTTGTCTTCATTGGATTACATTTGTAAAATGAAAACAAGGTTTTCCTCATCACCACCTATTTAAATATATTAAACAATAACAAATTACAATACGTTCACCTATTTTCAAATGACTTGCCTATGATATCTTTAACTTTGCCTGAGCTCATCTGTTGAGAAGATGAGAGGAATGCTAAATCAGGCTTTTTGACCCGAGGTGATTAATAATGCTTTTGTTTGTTTGTGTTTGTGTGTGCGAGTGTGCGGGCATATTGAGACTCTGCTGAATTATGCAAAGACGATGTTTTATACGCTTCCCGGTAGCAGAGGTGTCTCCTTCTGTGAGTGTCAGGGCAGAGTTGCATGAGGGTTTGTGGCATAATAGAGTGCACTTATGGTAAGGGAGGGTGTTGAATTGCTCATTGTGTTTTAAACACGAAGGAATCACTACCTTGTTTTGTGAGAGGCACGCCACTGGACATTGTAGGTGATCACTGTGCCAACGGGCCGGGCTACAGGCAGGCAAAGTCACCGCTGACTCTTTTCTAATTAACTGAAGAAGTTGTGTGTGTGTGTGTGTGTGTGTGTGTGTGTGTGTGTGTGTGTGTGTGTGTGTGTGGGTGGGTAATTAAAATGACAAGCTGGCAATTAGTAAGCACCCAAATCCCCTAAAGAGAAGGCTAATACATCAGCTCAGTGTAGTCTGGTTTGTGTGTGTCTATGTTTTGTTTGTGTCTGAGTGTGTGTGTGTGTGTGTGTGTGTGTGTGTGTGTGTGTGTGTGTGTGTGTGTGTGTGTGTGTGTGTGTGTGTGTGTGTTTAGGGGTCCTTGAGTTGGGCGTACGTCTACTCTAAGCTAACTGTAAGACAATGGATCATTGTGGAGGTAAGGACGAGTCCGTTCTCTCCCACACCTGTCTCCACAAACTTATTTAACCAGCTCCCATTTCAGCGACACTGTGTCAGGCCTTAGAACAACACTGAGCAGTAAAAGATCAACTGCAGCATAAACAAAGAGCATTAAAAAAAAGAGTGCAAGACGCAAGTGCATCATCAACAAAGCAACAAAAAAACCTCAGAGAAAAAACTGCAGACAAAGAGTTTAACTCAACTCGTTGTAAGCCGCCAACTAGTCTACTAACCAATAGTATTCCGGTCTGCTTAAACCGATATCACTGTGTTGAACATGAAAGACTTCATCAACGTGCTTTACAAATTAGCTCTGCCTCCACATTAGCAAGCAGAGAGACACTTTACGTTACTTTGATGCCTGATGAGTAAATGTTTTCCTGCTTTAGTTTATAACCATCAATACATTTCAAGTCGAATCAAAAGATCGATTGGCTTGGACTCCCTCTCCCTCTATTTTATTTTTACACCTGTTATGTAATTCTTTTTTAAACATAATTTACCACTAAATTACCACTCCTACAAAAAAAAAATAGACAATTTTCCTTTGCGTGCAGTGCAGCACATTCCCCGTTCTGCCCTTCCACAGCCTGTACCGGTGCTGGCCCAGCCACGGCAAACGTGTGCCCAGATGAGATAACTGGGTGAAGGCAGGAGGGTGGGCATGGGGAGACAACAGGGAGAGCTGCCTCCTATGGAAAAAAGAGAATTTGGAGCTTGTCCAAGTCTTTCTTCTTCGCCGCCTTCCGACTCACTTCTTCTGTCATGTAGCGGGCCTTATGAAACAAGTCAATACAGAGAAGGAGCGCAAGCAAACAAACAAATGAGTTGGAGTGTATGTGCGTGTGTGCGCATACAAGCACATAAATAAAAGAATACGCACACGGGTGTGTGTGTGTGTGTTTGTGTGTGTGTGAGGGGGGGAATTATCATGGAGAAAAGACGCGCAGTGACTTTCTTCATCAAAACCTTGGCAGACGATCAGAGGAGGGGAAGCTATTGTTGGAAGACACCCTCCCCTTTCCCTGTGCACACAGACAAACGCAGTTGAATACACACCGTCAGACACACACAAACTCAAATGCACACAATCTCCTACCACCTTCCTCCATCCACCCCCACACTCCTGCTTTCAAACTTCAGCAGAGAGCTGCGTGCCACTGTCACATCTTCTTTCCAAAGTCACAATTAAAGACGCTGAAAGTGTGTATGTGCGGGTGGGTATGAGTGTGTTTGTGTGTGTGTGTGATGGAGGTTGAGGTGGCTGCTTCGGAAACATTTTGATTGGCAAACTTTATCTGGGGGCCCCAAGGGACTGCGCAGCCACAGTAAACGATTTATCGGAAAAATGCATCCCAGAATGCACCTGGGGGGCTCTTGCCCCGGGGCGATTATTGAATGACCTCTGAGAGCGTGACTCCTGCTAACCTTCCCGCCGTCAACAAATTAACTTCCCTCAGCAGTGAAGAGGTCGACCCGTTCAGCCGCCGTATTTACACAGTGGGGTTCAGATACAGTGTCAGATCCAAAACAGAGGTAGAGTCTCTGAAGGGAGGAGGGCACCTTCATTAGGAAGACATGACTACAATGGTGAGGAGGGTTTGTAAATTATTCTATTCATTTTCTATCAGTGCAGCCTGTCCCTGAACACACCTGTTCATCTTCTGAATCAAAGTAGCAGAACTGCATCGCCGTAAGGCAGCATTATTGCAGGCAGGTTTATGGAGTTTCACAGGGATTTTTACATTTCACAATAGCTCTTAATGTGGTCTCTTTCGTGTAAAAAGAGAGACTTTATTTAAAGCTGTGAAAAAAAGCATTCATCATAAATTGTATATGCAGCTAAGTTATTCAGTGCCCGTGTCCAACACAAGTGCTTGTTATGAGCTTTTTTAGCTGTTTTCATCGTATAGAGATCACAATCAGTGAATCAAATAGTGATTGAAAGATTAGTAGCAACCCTGACGTTGACTTTTGTTTTCCAGAAATATTCTAACATGTTTGGAATGAGTCATTTTGTAAGAGTGAAGTCATTTGTTTTTTTCAAATGACATTTTCTAAATCCTAATTCACCCACCTAGTTTGAATCTCAAGGCTGCTAGTGGTCCCCCGTGAAAGGCCAGCATCAGTAGATCCGTCCCCTCTGGACCTCCTTCCGGGCTTTTCCCCCACTGCACTCCCTCCAGGCCTCCGGAGCAGCGCAGGTGCTGGGCTAGTCTTAGCGTGGCAGATGAAGCCACCTCTTCTGCTACCAGCGCCATGTTTACAGGTGCCAAGCCCACATCAAAGCACATCAGCTCCCCCTGTCCTCCCCCCACCACCACCACGGCCCCAGCAGGGTGCCAGGCCAGTAGGGTGGGCGGCATGGGGCATGAGGCCAGGAGAGAGGCCCCACGTCGCTGGTCATACAGGACCAGGGAGGAGTCACTCAAGCCCAGGAGAAGGGCGCTCTCAGAGGGGTGGCGTGAGCAGGAGACAGGCTGGGAAGGCAGCGCGATGCGTGTGACGGCCAGGCGGTGCAGGCGCTCTCGTGCACACTCGTACACACAGGTGTCGGCCCAGGACCCCTCTCTGGATCCCTGGGCTCCTGCAGGAAGCTCCACTGTGAGCAGCTGGTAGGGCTGCAGCAGGCTGAAGCAGCAGTCCAGGGGATTGCCTTCTGTCCGCACAGAGCTAAGGACCTGACAGAGGGAGTAAATGCAGAGAACAAGAGAGATTGTTTTTTGAGCGATTTTTCTTCAACATCCTCCATATTAACCAGCTGTTATCCAACAATCTACAATAATATATCCTGTATACAGTGACATCACCATTTGTTATTGCACATTCCCACAAAAGTAAATAATTCTGAAGAATTTAGTTCTTATAGTTTAAACATCCACTTCTTTAAATCCTGTTGAGTGTGCTACTGCAGGTTAAAGTCAGGAGAGAACCATGAGACACTTTTTAACCATTGAATGGTCCCCGGATGATGAATTGTAAAAATATTTTGCGATGCCTTGACATTTCGTATTGGGCCAGCTTCAGGTTAAAATGTGTATTTCCCAAATACTGAGATTTACGACAAAATAGCCACGAAACTATTATCATTGCTATAATGCTGAGCTGTACTTGTGTTGAGTGCTACATTTCTATTTTGAGCATGATGCCAACACGCTTAACCAAGAAAGCAAATATTGTAAACAATATACCCACTTATCATCAGTATGTCGGAATTGTCATTGTGAGCATGTTAGCATGCTGATGTTAGCATTTAGCTCACAATACAGCCTGGAGTGACCAAATATCCCTGTTGATACTTGAGTGGCTATTGGCTGAATTGAGCAAGTATCCCTTCAGAAGTTAAGTCTCACCAAATATTTTATATATGCAACAACACTGGAACCTGATCTTCTAATTTTGATGTTGTTTTATTATGTTCTTATTTAGGGATTGCAAGATACTGACTTGTGGCGGAACAGTTAATAAAACTAATCTGATTTTAAATAAAAGAAGGAAAAGGCAGAAAAGAGAGAAAGACAGAGACAGAGAAATGAGTCGGAGCATAGCATCAGCCTGTCAATCAAGACAGCTAATAATAAGAGCTCCATTATAACTCAAGGTCAACAACATCTTCTCCAATGCGACGGCTGGGCACCCAGTGATAAACAACAATCTCTGTTTACCTGTGTGTAGAGCCAAGAGCTCAACACTAGAAACTGTGACTGACAAGAAAACAAGCCCATTTCAATATGAAAAGTATGACACATGATGAAAGCTAAAAGTGATTTGACCAATGGTCCAATCCAGAATTTAGATGATTCATACCTGAACCACAACCAGTTGGTGCAAGTGGGCATAATGGCCCTGCTAAGCAAGCAGGCTTTGACACTGAGAGAGATAGGCCATGTCACGGTGACGGGTAGTACTGGCGTAAAAAAAAAAGTATTGAGGAACAAACAGTAAGTGGATGACAGCAGACAACAGCCTGTACTAAACAACAGCCCAACAGTTCCAGTCTCTTTTTTAGGAGGGATTTCACCTTACCAAAGCCTCTATCTGCGCCCTGCATTGACCGTGGCAGCTTTGGCTAAATGAGCCTGTTTCTTTTCGCCGTGCAGACAGAAAGAGGGATCTGCTGCCTGCCCGCCTTCCCTTCCCTTTCACAAAGCTGCCCGTCCCAGTTTTTTGGCAGGCATTGCCAAAAAGGGACTTAGAAGGAGGAAGAGAAGAGGTAGTTTTTTTTTGGCCTACCCATGGTCTACAGAAGGAGAGAAGCAGATGACTGTCCTCCTGAAAGCTTTTTCCCTCCCTCTCCCTCTCCATAATCCCCCTAGAGCTAGCCCCTGCTGCTCCCCAGGGGGTGGGTGCTGTGTGTGTTTATTTGAGGCAGCAGGCAAAGACAGGCTCAATTCACATACAGTAACGGGTGGGGTATACCTTGGGAGGGTGCTGTTCTCTGGTTAGCTAAATTTGTTAC
This sequence comes from Ammodytes marinus, assembly GCF_949987685.1. Lineage (NCBI taxonomy): Eukaryota > Metazoa > Chordata > Actinopteri > Uranoscopiformes > Ammodytidae > Ammodytes > Ammodytes marinus. Next base: position 14,187,678 of record NC_137215.1, on the reverse strand, counting down.
AGGGACAACGTGAAACAAGCTTTAAATTAACTTACAAACACATGAACACGCAGCAGGCAGAGGGTCCGGTGAGTCCAACCCACAAAATGCTGTCACAAGAAATCACAAGACCTCCTCCAATTCAGCTAACCCCTCATGCTCTTCATCCTGTGCCCAACTTGCTATAGTGCCCGCTGCCCGCTGTGCCAGCATGCTACGTGGCACCATCCAGGGATGAGGTGCCGCTGATTCAGCTCTGCCTCATCTGATAGGTGACCCTCCAAGGAAAGCAGAAGGGGGAGGCAACAAGTAAACACTGCATGGCCTGGTTTCAATCTGCAGCAGCCAAACATTTCAAGGAGAAATCATTCATGTTTTTTTTTGTCAGCCACACACAACTGTTGTTAGATTCAAGGCCTAACAATGCCATGGTCTGGAAAGCAATTATAAAAATAAAAAAAGGTATATTTATACAAGTTTACATCACGGAAATGGAGAAAGTTAATGATATATATTTACACACCAGTGCAACAATCAATTAAAAATTGTTTGTGAATTGAGGCATTTGAATGTACTGTATTCCCTATTTTTGAGAGAACAAAATAGAAAAATTATAAATATAGGGTCAAGAGAGGGAGTGAGTGAAAGGTTGTGCAAGACAAACTGAAAGAGGCGGATACAGAAAGACCAAAAGAAATATGCACAAAAGATGAAGAGAAAGAGAAAGAGTGGAAATGGAAGAGTTAAGAGGAAAAAGAGAGAGAAAGAGAAAGAGAAAGCAAGATAGAGAGAGAGAGAGAGGGAGAGAGAGATAGGAAGAGAGAGAGAGGGAGAGGCCTCTAGTAAGTAGCTTTCTCCTGGTTATTGGTTTCAGTGACTGGTCAAAACTATTCTTCTCCATTCTTCTTGTCTCTCTCTTGCCAGCACCTTTTTTCCCCCCTCCGTGGCGTGAAAGATAAAGCGGACGAGCCCAACTGTGTGGCTGGCCCTTGTTCACAGCAGTGGCCTTTTGAAGCCAATTTTCCAGCTCACGGAGCAGAGAAAGACAGGGAGGGACAGGGAGAGAGAGACGGAGGGACTCGCAGGAGAGTGGAGGGATGAAGGGATGAGAAGGCTGTTGGGGGCAACTGGGGGTGGGGGGGGGGGGGGAGTGGGCATTGGGACTGCAAAGTTTTAAGGTGTGTGAATTAGGGTTAGTGTTGAGGTGCTGATGTGAGAAAATCCACAGGCACAGCAGGATTAATGCCCAAAATATTCTTCACATTTTAACTGTCATAATTGGTACCACTGAACATAATTGTAAAGACTCAATATTATACGCTAGACTTGAAACTATAGAAGAAGGTAATTCTGCACTTTTGGATTCCCACACCCAACCCCTTTCATGGACCACATTACAATTGCGGTGCATTGCTTAAAATGTACTTACTGTACATACTTCAATACTGCAGATGTTTTATGTTTCAGGGGCGAGGTTTTGCCTTTGACACTGCTCATTTAGCTTCTTATCCACTTTGAATCATAGTGTTTAAGTTGTGGAGATGATATACAGATTCAATTGTTATATTTCTATGCAATTAGAGTATATTATTTGAGTACTCATGATTCAATTCAAGGTTGTCTTTCATGGAAAATCTGATTGGGGTTTTTCTTCCTTTGCAAAGGAGAAATGCAATGCAGCTCAATGCTAGCGTCAATAGTAATTAAAAGAAGAAGTCATCAAACAACTGAAGAGAAACTGTATGGTGAAAGATAAAAGGATAGTCATATGTTGTATTAAAAAAAAGGGAAAAAAGTTAGTAAACATACAGTATTGACACACATGCAACCACTAAAATAAGTCAAATATGACAAATAAAAAAGCAGTAACACATCATCGGGTGTTTTCATTTGATTAAGATTATTAAATTCGAGGACATGGTTTGTGAGTGTGTTTGTTTGGGAGGGGGAGGGGGGAAGGGAGGGAAGCATGAAGGAGGGATAATTAAAAATATTAACAGGCTACATAAAAAAACAACTATGTACAGTATGTGTTTTTCTCTCCTTCCCACCCTCCACCCCCCTGCTTGTTGTGGCTCCACTTATCAGCATGAGGTGGGGGGGGGGGGAGAGAGAGAGGGGCATACGAATTAAGACCACATAGGGGAAGAAATCACACTTTTTTAAATGCCGAGAGACTGGCTAGAAAATTGGCTTAGCGCGGCAGATAGCGAACTGAACAAAAGGAACATATATATGAGCTTGAAGTGATTGAAGTAGCTGGCGTCTCCCGATGTGTGCCCGGCGTTTGATTCCCGCCACGGCTCTTACATAAACTGCTCGCTTAATTTCACACTGCGCATCTGAAAAATGACAACAAACGCTTTCATTAAGAGCCGATGCCGCAGCCCCACGAAGAGACTTTAATGTTCTTGAAGCGTGGAGGAAGGAAGGAGGAGAAGAAGAGGGGTTGGGGAGGGGTTGAAGGAGACAGAGAGAATAAACTAGGTGAAGGAGTGTGATAAATGTGGAGAGCGTTCCAAAAACAAGAAGCTGAAAAAGCAGCGAACAACATCTGCTTTGCTTATTTCAATATTCCAGTGCCCCCCCCCCTGTTCCCATCCCTCCCTCATTCTCTCCTGCATGAATGTTTTCTTAGCATGCAATTGGTAACGCTCGTCTTTCCTCCCTCTCGCAGACTCTCTCTCTTTTGCATATGCTTACCGAGGTACACGGTACGAGGAGTAGAGTTAAGCCCGGTTCGGTAATTTTGGATCTTTCATCTGCTTTAGGCACGAGGCCAGGCCTACGTTTACATAGAATCGGGTCACGGGTAGGGTTTTGCCAGAAGCCATGTGGATGTGATACTATGCATGTGTGTGTGTGACTGCGTCTGTGGCTGTGTAGGCGTTCTCCTTTACGCTGTACCACAGCTTAACTCTCGTGCTTATTTCATATGGTGATGCATGGAGGTGCAACATAGAGGTGCCACCCCAGAGGTGACTAACACACCATCCCCAATCCCATCCATGACAACAGCAGCTTTGTTGCCTTTTCCACTATGCCCTCACTGTGTGTGTGTGTGTGTGTGTGCGTGTGTGTGTGTGTGTGTGTGTGTGTGTGTGTGTGCGTATGTGTGTGTGTGTGTGTGTGTGTGTCTATTTTTTGAGGCCTCAGACAGCATTGAAGGTTTTCCATGTGTAAATGTATAGTAGTGACCTGTGTATATTTATTAAATACTAAAATTAGGCAAAAATAATAACAAATTAAAAAGAGAACCCTCTTCTTCCCATTTGAAGCAGAAGATTGTACTTCAATAAAGACATGTTAGTGTGAAAGATGGATTAAGTGTCACAACATACGCATTAAGTGACACACATTTACGTAGTTAAATCTTCATCCATCCATCTGGTTTCTATGACTTATCCAGATCTCCTGCTGTGGAGAGCAGCAGACTCCGCAGACATGTCCTGAACCCTTGGGCAGTTGGACTATGTAAACCTTACAGTGTGTTTCTAGGTCCGCCCTTTGGGTGTTCGAAATACCGCCACATGAGGTGTCTGACATGTGAAGAAGCAGTGGTCCAAACTCCCTCTGTATCTATTGTACTAAGACAGCTCAGTACAACAACTGCATCAATGCTAATCACAGCATCAGGGCTCTCTTCCCTCATAGTCTGTGGCTGGAGAGTCCCAAACAGAATCAGTGAAAAGCCAAAACTCACGCTCTAGTTCAACAAGAGAAACACAGCTTCTTGGAATGGCAAAGTAAACCCACAAGACGCCACAGTCTCATGTCGTAAACCTTTTCAAAGACAACAAACAAACGTAGGCTGGATGGTCAAACTACAGGTAAAGGGTTGGACTGCGGTTCCAATCAGAGTTACTTATCTTACTAAGCAATTTGAAGAACATGTTATATTTCACTCCATGCTTTATTTTTATTTTTTAATTAATGCAGAATTAACTACTGTATATTTTGTCTAATACAAAGATCCATACATTTATTTGCCTTCTACACAATAACCTAGTGCTTGTATAAATAGACTTCCTCCTCATACTGTATGTAGTACAGTACCAAAACTAGTGAATATTTGTGCGCTGATTGATTGTTGTCACCAATGGAGTTGCTGTGTTTGCTACACTTCATGACAGGTGCTATAATGGCAAAGAAATAAACACAAAGTTAGATTGTGTGTGTGTGTGTGTGTGTGTGTGTGTGTGTGTGTGTGTGTGTGTGTGTGTGTGTGTGTGTGTGTGTGTGTACCTTGAGGCCTTCAGTAGGCGAGCAGCTGAGCAGAACCAGGTTGTTCCTGTGCGTGTTTGTGGGAGTCCAGGGCCACAGCTCCTCACTGGGCTCGTCCAGGTTCCACCAGCAGACCGCCACATCCTGGAGACGGTTCAGACCAACCTGTCTACGGAGCCTACGAGCCTGCCCACTCACCTCCACAGACACCACCTGGACAAACACACACACACACACACACACACACACACACACACACACACACACACACACACACGCAAGCACAAACACTTTAGTTTGCAATGCGAAGAGTCAAATATCAAAATGTGCATTCAGCAGGCAGTTGAATAGACAGAATAAGATCAAAACACAAAAATAGTTCAAACATGAAGAAGGGAAGTTATCAGAGGATCTTAATGATTCACCCATTTGGATTCTCCTTCCTGGACTTTGTTACCGCCTGAGGGCTCTAAAAACTTCCACATCTGTGGCCCCAAATATCACTCTCCTGTCCTTCCCTCATCTCTGTTTTTGTTGATGTCGAAGGTTGTTTTTCATCTTCCATTATTAATGTGCATGTGTGTTTTGTTTGGTTGGGCTTGTTGTTTTAGTGATGTGCATATTTTTGGGAAGGTCCGCCACGCTCTACAGGCCACAACAAAGAGACGCACAGTAATGAGCTCTCGTGGCGCTTGGGGGGTGCCGAGAAACAAACACACACACACAAACACCCACACACACACACGCACACATGAATGTATGCTTGTATGCACACAAATACACATGTACATACGTGTAGAGGCACTGATGTAAAAAGTGTATACAAACACACACTTTCATAGACACACACACACACACGATTAAACAAACAGTACACTATCCAGAGGCACTTTTAAAGAAAGACAAATTGCAGGTCCAACACTTAGACCCTGCTTTTCCTGTACACAGTACAGCTCATTCAGTCTGCGCCACACACATGCACACAAACACGCACACACAGAGCCCCATAATCATACTGGCCTTTGATAGACTTTATATCTCTGGTCACATTGAACCAGCTACTAGAGCCGATGGCTAACACACACACCTCATGCATCGATGACCTCTGGCAAAGAGAGGTGTGTTGAAAAAGCAAAAATACAGGAATGTCTCGTAGGATTTTATAAAAACAAAACATGAATTGGTACAGAAAGCAGAGAAACATGCAGAAATTATTCAATCGACAAGCTGTACTGTATGAGGAGAGCAAATTTGAGGTTCAGTGGTCCATGTCTGCCCTTCTTGCCCCCTTGGGGGGAATATTTGCTTTGGACACAAAATACAGAGGCAAATTAAAATGATGGAAGTACATCTGATGATAAAGGGAACAAAGAGTAGCCCCAAAACAGCCGAACGGGAGATCACTGACAGATTAGAAATGGGAAAAGAAGAAAAAAGAAATCTGAAAATCACTGGGGTTAATAACACACTATCTCTACCCCCCGTATGCTCCCTCCATCCCTCCATCCCTACACATCGGTTCCTTCTTCGAGTCGTCTTTTTCTGCTGGCGTTTGCTGGTCAGCAATAATCAAAAACCACTTTCTGTGGGCCGGATTAGTTTAGCCCCCCTCTTCCTCAACGCCCCCTTTTCCAGCTTAGCCCACTGGACCAGGGCCATGTGTATGTGGTTGTGCATGTGTGTATTTGTTGTGGGGGGGATGGGTATTTGGGCGTGCGTGCACATGTGTGTGTATGTTGCGGGGTCTCATGCACACGAGTTGACAGAGGTGTGGGGTGTACAATATGGGACGGCTATGATGTGTGTGTGTGTGCGCGTGTGGGGGTGGTGATGGTGTGTGTGTGTGGGGGGGTCTTATCAGGACGCTGCTTCTGGTGACAGACACACGGCAGGACCGATTGCCTTTATACAAACCAACATGCATGCGCGCACACACACGCACACACACACACACACACACAAACACACACACACACACACACACACACACACACACACACACACACACACACACACACACACACACCTTAACAAAAGGGCCTGGCAGTAATGTGATAATGCCAGGGTTAGCAGAGTTAGCTAGCTTGAGCTTTAGTGAAGGAGGACACAGTGTAGTTTTGTTTCGGGAGAGGGAAGAATGAGAGCACATAATCAGACCTGTTACTAACACCCACAAACACACCTCAAGATCAGACTCTAGATACTCATCTTCATGAGAAATTAATAGATAGAAAATTTAAACCATGGAGCCATATTCCCATGTTGGCTTCATTGAATTTACTGATATTTTTAGCACATGTTATGCACTAAGATACAAACAGGAGCTGGACTCAATACTTAGTGGCATTTAGTGGTTAGATTTTAGATGACAATATGATTTTAGAACTAAGGACAACCACTATACTGTATCTACCACTATCATTCATTAGTTGTCTGTCTGCTTAAATTAATGAGTTAGTATCGGTTTCACTCACTCTCAGTCAGAAGATGTATCTGAATGAATGGGAAATATATACAAGGAAAACATGTATGTTAAGATGAAGAAAAAGGAGCTCTACAGTGAAATTGGACGACCTTTCTTTTTTGTCTCTGCTTTCTCTTGGTTTTCAATGTATCTTTCTCTTGTAAATAGGGGTTCAAGCACACACACACATCACTCTCACTGCACACACTCCATCAATGCCTTCTTCTGCCTGTACCTTTATTTCAGAGGGTGAGAGTTTTTCTGTTCGCCTGCCAGTCTCTGGAGAGTCCTGGTTCTTTTGGTTGAGGTAGACTGCAGCCACTTGGCTCTGCTCCAGGAAGGACAGCAGAATCAGCCTATCCATGAGCACAGCTGGTAATGACATCACCACACTTTGTCATTGAATGTCATGGCTCAACACAAAACAACAAACAGAAAGTCACAATGGAGAGTTCACAGTCTCCTCACACAGCAATAAATAGTGATAAATAATATGAACACATACTATATCAATGACTAGCCTGTTTGGTTTTCATAATAATAATTGTTTTGATTTAAACTTACTATACTTGCAAAAATGAAAATGAAGAAATAATAATTTTCTGCTGCATTTATATATTTTGAAGGCTAATAACTTCCAGCAGTAGTAGTCAGACAATTTACAGCCCCAACCGTGTGTGTGTGTGTGTGTGTGTGTGTGTGTGTGTGTGTGTGTGTGTGTGTGTGTGAGTGTGAGTGTGAGTGTGTGTGTGTGTGTGTGTGTGTGTGTGTGTGTACTGTATGTATGTACTGTATGCATGTATGTTTAGATATACAGGCACTGTATATATTGAAAGCAACATTTAGAACTATTTCCTCTTCTACTTAAGTTAGTTATTTTTAGTTTACATTAGTTTAGCGGGTCTCTCTCTGTCTGCTTCCACACTATTCTTCCATCATCTCTGTTACTTCTACTTTCCTACTCTTTCACCTAATTTCTCTCATTCTCTTTCTCCTCGCTCTCTCCCCTCTTTCTCTCCTCTCTTCTCCTTTCCCCTGCCTGCTGCAGTCTTTGTATCTCTGTCCTCCCCTTTTCTGCATTTCTCTTCCCCCCTGTTAGTGTACTGCCGGCTCTAAGGTCTTTTTTTTGTGATAGAAGAACACACTTGATCCTGTTCAACTCTTCAGGAGCTGCATGGAAACGCTGATTAGCAATTAAGCCCCCCTCTCCTTCAAATTAATCTGTTTATGAAACCAATTAAATGGAAATGAGGGGGGGGGGGGTTGTTACACATGTCGCTCAGATATCCTGCTTGGAGTTTAACGAGTTAGGCTGCACCCCGAGATTTAGAAATCTAACCGGCAATTAACCACGGTATGCATGTATTTATAAACGTGCGGGTATTGGTATAATTACACTTCAAATCATCCTGTTGTATGAAAATGTTCAAATGAATATGGAAATATTCACCAGGGAACTGAAACATGGCTTGAAAATACAGAAAAACTAGCATCTTTTATCAGGTCAATTGAGTGAGTGTTGAAGTTGGATTATAATGCATTTGTAATGAAAACTGGTTCAAGGTTTAAACCATTACAAAATACAGCCATTAACGATGCCTTGGCTTTGCGAAATAACATTTAATGCAATAGTAAGCGTCTTTGTAATAGATTACAGACAAATCAAGTTAAATGCAGTTTAGTATTGATCTCTATGGGTGTCTATAAACGGGATTAGGTTTAATCCCATTCCTTTCCAAATGAAGTAGGGGGATATGAAGGCTGTGGCCCAATCTGGGACCAGGTGGCTGATTTGGCATTAAGGGCCAGACCTTTATGACCCCCCCCCCCCCCCCAGCCACACAGACACACATACACACAGACTCATCGTGTTTATGCGTATACTGTAGATTCATACGTCCCCTCTAGCAACATATACACATGCACAGATAGATATACATTCATTCATACATGTACGCCTGCAACTAGGCTTTATACATTCTCAGTTACACACACCAGCACACACACATAAAAGCCTAAACAAACCACGCACACACACATAAACACACACAGACACACACACACACACACACACACACACACTCTAAATCCATTTAATGCCATCTCCTCAGCAGCATGTTGACATAAGAGGCCAATGGGCTTAACCAAAGCACATTTAAACATGGGTAAATGAAACCGGCTATGAAAAATCACTTAAGGATGCTTAATCGTGGAGTATATGCGCAGCTTGGCCCAGCCATCAGCCAAAGGAAGCGGGTAATACTTTGATGGTGTAAAAATATGTAATCTACTGCTCCGTGTGATGCAATCAGAGCTCCTGGTTGAAACAGGAAGGTAGCAGGCATTGAGGATGCAAAGTTTAACAGAGGACAGTAAGCCTGTTTTGTCACATCGTGAAACAAAAATGGACCTGGCTGATTTTTCTTTTTGTCTCAGACAGGAAAGCGCTTAGTGTTTTTTTTTTGTTTTGTTTTTTTACCAGGCCTCACATTCTGTTGAAGCCATGCAAATCAGAAAAAGGGATATTCTTCAGGATGCAAGTACTAAGAACCTTTTTGTGTTACAAAGCTGATAAATCCTGTTCTGAATAACACCATTTCTGTCATTACACATTGACTCTATTTTAAATGTTATATTTGACAAGTGTAGAGTGAAAACAATAAGTTGATAAATTGATTGAAAGAAAATGAATCAACAACTATTTTGATAAGTGAGTCATTTCTGAAGTAATATAAAAAAAATATAAAAATAAAATATTTGCTGGTTTCGTTTTCTTAAATAGGACGATTTATACAATGTAGCCATTTAAATTACCCTCTGTGTCATCTGTCCAGGAAGAGACACTTCCTGTATGTGACTATGGATAAAACACATTTAAGCTTCTCTTACTTCACCTATTGTTTCCTCCATTTGAGGTTATAAAGTCTGCTATCTATCTATCTATCTATCTATCTATCTATCTATCTATCTATCTATCTATCTATCTATCTATCTATCTATCTATCTATCTATCTATCTATCTATCTATCTATCTATCTATGTTTTGGACTGTTGTTCAGATAAAACAAGCTATCTGAGGACATCGCTTTTGGTCAGTTCGTCATCACTGACGTTTGAATTAGCTTTTTTAACGATGATAAATCATTGACGCAAATAATCTGACATTGCAGTACTGGTAATTGGATAAACAAATTTAAACTGATAATCAGACGTTTCTACCTAGCATATGTCACAACACCCACACACACACACGTACACACACACACACACACACACACACACACACACACACACACACACACACACACACACACACACACTCACTCGCAACTTGAGGGTAATTGTAAACTGTTTTAAGTAATTGTACGTTGTAGAATGTCTTCAATGGTGATCTGGTCTGGCCCTCTACTCTAATTGTCTCAGGCTAATTTAACAAGTGACAGATGTGAGAAAAGCCTCTAACCTACCACAAACCCCCCCTCCCACACACACACACACACACACACACACACACACACACACACACACACTCCCCGGAACCCAACCTCTCACAACCATTACTCTAATAATTAGTGCCTCTGAGGCTTTCAATGGGGCGCAGCGGGAGGTGAGTGGGTGTATGTGTACCTGGGTGTCTGTATGTGTGTGTGTGCTTTCCAGTCTCGGTGCGTGTATGCCTGCAAATCTGAGCTGACATACAGTAAGTGGTTGTTGGTCTATATAAAAGAAAAAAAGTCTGTGCGTCAGTAATTACACATGTATGCATGTTAGAACAAGTGTGTGTATGCCTTTTTATGTGTATTTGAGAGGATGTGAGTGTGTGTGTGTGTGTGTGTGTGTGTGTGTGTGTGTGTGTGTGTGTGTGTGTGTGTGTGTGTGTTCATGCACTATGGGGGCTTTATCAGGTGTCTGGAGACTCCGGACGGAAGCAAGGCGGTGTTCTGAACAAATAATTGATACAGAAAGAAAGAAATAATTAGCAGATTTGGGCCGGTGTGCCCGGCCCCTTATTCTCTCCTGACAGGTCTGCAGAGTGAGGGAGTGGAGTGTGAGGGGGGGGCGGGGCACTCCCTGGAGGAGCAAGCGATGGACGAAAAACACTGATGGATGCTCTTAAGGGAAGGCCCCTGGACACACGCAGCACAAAAGGATTTGCCTGCAATTAGCTAGCAGAGCTGTCTCGCTCACCTGTGGCACCTGTTATGTGTGTGAGGCAGCGCATGTGTGAGAGAGTTTGCGTGTGAAAGTGGCGAGGAGAGTGGGGAGTCTGTGTGAGTTTGTGTGGGAAATGTCAAGCTGCATGTGTTGTGAGCAGGTGTAAGCACAGTGTGAGAGAAAGTGCGTGTAAGAGGGTGTTTGTGGTTATACTGAATGCAAATGTTTTTGTTTGTTTGATTGTTAGTTGGTGTGTGTGTATGTGTGCGTGCGTGTGTGTGTGTGTGCGTGTGTGTGTGTGTGTGTGTGTGTGTGTGTGTGTGTGTTTCGGAGATAGGTAGCCTTGAAAACAAACTTCATTCTGTGAATCCAAAACTCAAACAAATGTTTTTGTTTGTTTGATTGTTGGTGTGTGTGTGTGTGTGTGTGTGTGTGTGTGTGTGTGTGTGTGTGTGTAACTAACCATCAGTCACAGTGTTGGCAGGTAGTCGGCTCACTAATGTGCGGTCTATGAATACTTGTTCAAGCTGAGGTCCATTAAGAGTCAGGGTCACCAGTACTCCACTGCTCAACATCACCTACAAGTACAAACACACACCACAAGTTGACGTTGATTCAGTAGCAAAATAAGTTCTAGCTCAAACCTCCTCAGACTCACTTATATAAACTCACTCAAATAACAAAGTCAGTCATAAGTCAATAACTCTGAGGTTAAAGAAAATGGTTCTGGGATAAGACATAAGAAACATTTATACACTTTGAGAATCGTAGACGTCCAAAATGGGAGGCTTGTTTTTACCTGAGCGAGCAACATGAGAATTAGCCTCAAGGGATCAAAAAGTGTCACTAGATATTTTAATGATCACAATACTTGAGATGTTACCTTTTAGTCTGAAATGACCAGAGGTAACTGGTTTGACGAGCCTGTCAAGCTTTTATCTAAGGCCTGGGCTGGGCGGACCATGGGAGGCGCATTCACCTTCTGTCACTATCTAAAACTGAAGAAAGGTGCGTGTGTGTGTGTGCATGTGTGTGTATGTGTGTGTATGTGTCAGGCTGAGGAGGGTGTGGACCTGGCAGCAACGTTTGTTCCTCCATCGGGTCCGAACACAGGTCTTGGTCTTCAACAGCTCCTAAATGAGTGTAATAGATAAACAGAGAGAAAGACAGATGGAAAAACAGAAGACGCAGAGGTGAATCGGGATCTAAGTGCACACTGCAACTAGTTACCAGAAGACAGAAATGCAAGAAGAAAAAGAAGAAATGTGACTTCTGCATATGCGGGGAAAAAACACTGAACTTCGGTGTAACAGCTCTGTAAGTTTCCATCTTATTGTAATGTCATAAGTGCATTAATTAACTTGATGGAACAAAGTACCGGACACTTGCCACCACAGGTGGTCAACTGCTCACAAAGGGGTGGGAGAGAGTTAAAAGAGGATGCAGGTAAAAGTTGCTTGTGTGTGTGTGTGTGTGTGTGTGTGTGTGTGTGTGTAAGGTCACTCATTCCTGCCACATTCCAAACCCAGCTGGGGTGATTGGATGGGAGGGACGGAGAAAGAGGAGGAGGGTGGGGTGTGGAGGTGAGCTGGGGTGTTTCTAGTTTCAGACAATGGTTACGGGCGAGAGGAAGGAGGCGTGAGTGTGTGTGTGTGTGTGTGTGTGTGTGTGAGTGAGAGTGAGTGTGTGTGCGTGCATGTGTAACAGCCACAGACAGGTTCCAGCAAACAAAGCTAGGTCTGTACTGCGACAAGTACAGAGAGGATAAGGGGGGATGGGGGGGGAAGTAAGAGGCGGAAGGAGAGGGGGATGAATGAGTGCAGAGGAAGGTAAGGAGGAGGAAGAGAAGAAGGGAGGAAGAGAGAGGGGATGAGGGGGCAGCCTGCAGCCCCCTCATCCCCTCAAATATCCCCCTCGATGACAGAGCTCGGCCCAAAGAGAGGTGATGAGAGAGGAGAGGGAGCAAGGAGAACAAACGAACGGTAGCGAATGGAGAGTCAGAGCACACGGAGAAAAGAGAGAGAGAATGCCCCTATTTGTTAATCAATCGGCCGTTTCGGAAAGGGAAAACTCAGAAAATCCCCAAAGGGAGGAAGAAGATGGGGGGAGGTTGGAGGTGGAAGGTTTAACAGAGGAGGCGGGTACCTCCAACTCCTTCAGTGAATCGCGCAGCTTCTCCGGCCGGCGGTTCCTGGGGGTCCACGAATAGCCTCGAGCTACGGAGGGAAAAACACGAGCAGTCTAAGGATCATGTGACCCGAACTTTTAAAACACAGGACATAGGATAAATTATTATTTTAGAATAAGGCCCTCATGGGAATTCAGAAGAATGTGGCACCAAAACTGGAAAAGGGTAAAAAGGTTGAACTTTATATCTGTGTGCGGAGATGGGGAGACGTGAGGAAAGAAGAGTGGTGACAAGAAGGTCAAGGGGGAATAAAGAGATGCAGGTGCATAAAATGCAAAATCTGAAATCTTCTCTTGACTGTTTACAGGCCATGATCTTTAACTCCATTATGAGCATTGGGACAAATCCTGAGTGCCAATTACCTCTGAAGCAATTAGCCGGTCAAAACAAATATTCATTCTTTATGTTTACTATTTTGATAATAAATCGTTCAATTCATACGCTTGCTTTGTTTTCTCAAATTTGATTATTTGCATATATATTCTCTTTTTTCATATTCATGTAAATAGATTCATTATTTTGGTCTTCGGACTTTTGATCAGACAAAACAAGAAACAATGCAATAATCAATATGTGGAACTTCTTCAAAAGGCCCAAATGAGGATTCACAAAAGGACACTTTATGGTTAACAGATGCACCCTGTGTCACTGACCTAGAAACCCTGTGAGGATCTGATGGGCCAATGTGGAACATGGTTCTTTAGGCGTTTATGGATCAATTTAATATAATATAATGTAAAATGTTATGGACGTTTTATGAAATCATCAAACATTATACAGTATGTCAGTGGTTATCCTTGCTATAAGTTCCATATTTCTGACTTTCATATCCCCAAAGCAGCACAAGTCTGAAGTCTTCTGTTTACAGATTTATGTCGAGTGAAAATATTCTACTGAAATCAAAATGTCCCTTCAAAAAATGAATAAATAAACACACACATACACACACAAACTTGTCCTCGAGGAGAAGCAAATATTTAATCGTGAGGACTTTTGGCGCTCTTGAGTTGAGTTATCTCCCAAATGTAACCTCACAGTTAGCAGTACATATCTCAACACCTCCCACACCAAAGCCCCTTCATTTTAATTTCCCTGCTCACCCTTTCCCCCCTCCACCTCTAGTGGTTAAACACAGGCAGGGAAGGAAATGGGAAGGGGAGAAAAACAGCTAATTGAATTTGTGCATCTGCTTCTGCCCACACATAAACATGAAGTTCAGTGGGAGAAAAAAAAAGACGGAAAGGGAAGGACTGCTGTTTTCAATGCAGGTGCAATCACTCACCTTATCTGTTTATTTTACAGTCTCCCTTTATCATCTCTACTGAAACGAACCATTAAGCATTCTGGGATTCTCTATTAAAACTGAGTGGGAAGAGGATGTACACAGACGCATGCAAATGAGGGCGTGGAGGGTGGAGAGGGGGGTCAGGGGAGAAAGGAGGGAGGGCAGGGCAGGGGGATGAGTGTTCGTCTCCTGATAAGGGTGTTTGTGTTCCACTACTGGATGAAAAGCAGAAAGAGAGAGAGAGAGAGAGAGAGAGAGAGAGAGAGAGAGAGAGAGAGAGAGAGAGAGAGAGAGAGAGAGAGAGAGAGAGAGAGAGAGAATAGAGGAAGTAGGACAGTGGATTGACTAGGACAGCGATTTCTGGAAGATTGTCATTCACTGGTGAGAAGGTTCAGGGCCAAACACACACAGTTACACTCAGGTATGACAAAATAAAATAGTTTCGATCACTCTTTGAGTTTAATTGTGGGGAAACTTACCTTCGCAGAACTGTAGTTTCTCGTTGTAATACTGATGCTCCAGGGGATTGGCTAGTAAACATAAAAAAGGGTTTGATTTGTGAGAAATTGCGTGGTATGCAGGATACATGATTGTAGTCTGTCTATATGATGGACATATTGAGGAACAGGAAACTAAGCTGGAGCTCAAACATCCGTCCTCTTAGCTCTGGGAAGACCTCGTTGGGCAAAGTGTAACCCATAACTGTGCCTCATTGCCCGGTCATAGTGAGCAAGAAAGTGGCCAGTTTGGTGGCCGGCCTCTCTGGCAGGCAGGAACACCTCCAGGATTAGTAGTATTAATCAGATAAGGGGGTGAGGGGCCAGACAGGCCCAGACATGGGCACCTGCTCTGGGGCTGGGTGGGGAGGGCTGGAGGGTTTTTTTTGGCTGCAGGGTACCCCCAGAGCTGCTCCAGTGAGCCTGGGTCTACCTCTAGTGGGGAGATGTGGAACTACACTTGACTACAAGTCAACTACACCAGAGCAGACAAGACCAATCCATGAACAAATCAATTTAGTCTCACTGATATACACAGAATGCTTTGACATATGAATGCCAAATCAATGTCGAAGAAAGACATCACACACGTACAACGAAGACACAAGAAAATAACAAACTTCATTAAGGTAGGTGTATTGCACGACTGTTGTATTAGACTGCATTAGCTTTAGCTATGGGTAACTAATAAACTTGCAAATGCTTGTTTAAACACATATACACTTACACATATATCACTTAAAACGAGCTGAGAACACATTTTCTGAATCAGCTTCCTCCTACGAGTGATGGAGTCCGACATGAACAACAGGTTTTGTTACTGCAGATCACAGATTTCTGCATTTCTTTTATACTCTGTGCTTTTCTCACTGGTTCAAAGAAAAAGGTGATGTTTCATACTTCAATGCACCAAACAAAGTTTAGTAACATTTGAATCCGAATCTGAATAGCACAGCAACACACTTTTGATGAAGCAGATTAGCAATGTTGTGCTTAGCGTTAAATCTAAATGTATTAAAGGTTATAAAGGTGTTTGTTAGTGCAAATTTAGTCATGAATAATATGTCATTTTAAAGCAAAGTACTCATTGGTTTTCAGAGGATTTTAATGGCAAT
>NC_137215.1:13824271-14166771 GCF_949987685.1 Ammodytes marinus | reverse complement strand
GATTTATTCAGTTTCAGCACGACCGCGGTGGACAGCTCCCACCAAAGTACTTCTTTCGATGCTTCTTTCGCTTCATCTTACGGCTCTCCAAAGAAGGGACTTAAGAAGCCATCTGGGAAACACCCGTATCTTAACGCTCCTTCTTTGGCGAACCCTTCTTTCTTTGGCGAACCCTTCTTTCGACCCTTCTTTGGCCCCAAAGAACGATCGCATCTGGGAAACGCGGCCATTAACTGTAACAAACACTAAAACCACACAGTAAATATTTGTTTTTACAACATTAAACAGTAGATGCTATATTAATCTATATTTTTTCTTTGCCGGGCGGATGTAGGGGAGAACGGGGTAAGTAGGCACACTTTTTACTCTAGTGAGAATTGCTTATCACCTAAACATCTTTCAATAGTCATTCCTACATTAAATTGAAGCTTAAGGTGTTGGCTTGAAATGTGTACCCCTCACTTTTTCTATCTTATTGTAATAAAGAAGAAATTAATCATCAAAGACACCCTTACACATTGTGACAACCAACCCCATCAAGGGGTCGGTTGTCAAACACTATGGGGTTGTTTGTCACAATGTTATCTTAATGGGAATAATCTTAAAAAGAAGGCAAGAAAGTAGAACTAAATTTGAAAGTTTAATTGCATTGTCAAGTTGACAAATAGGCCTACATAACTTACTGTAGCCTTGGCAGCTGGTCTAGTTTGGGATGCACTGGGTTGTTTTGATTTGGTTGCCCTTTTTTCTTTTGCATGCTAGCTGCCTTTTCCTGCTCTATTCTTTCCTTCTCTGGGGTGTCAGTGAGGATACAGCTTGACAATTTATTTCGTTATTGTGTTCCTTTTCTGGCTGCAGCCTTGAGATAACATGTGACAACCAACCCCCCAAAAAATGTGACGACCAACCCCAACTTGAATTTCTTGCTAGCATCAAGGCCAACAACCATCTGACAACTAATTAGCTTGCTAACGACAATCGAAACTATAGTTTACCCTTCACACTTTGTATGGGTAACAAGTGTTTTGTTATAAACCCATTGTGTAAAAGCCTAGAAGAAAAATACTGAGGAGCTAAATATTTTCAATTTGACAAGAAAAACACAAACAGTCGTCTCACCTCAAATTCAGCAGTCTAACTCCAAGGAAGACTATGTAGGTGACCTCTGATCCCAATTCTGGATATTTACATACCAAAATTTCACAGACAGCGCCTTCTGGTTCCGATATATAACGATTGTGACAACCAACCCGTGTGACAAATTACCCCGTTCTCCCCTATATGATGCAAGGAAGGTATTGATAGGGATCTTCACACATCAGCAACCAGGCCACTTTGCTCAGATGTATCCATCCACATATTTCCAAGATCGAAGAAGATTCACAAACACACGGCAGGAAAAAACAAACAAATAAGGATATGTCACCATCACCAAGGATGTACCCCCAGTTATACCTTTGTGTATACACAAACACACATTCACACAAACACACACACACACACACACACACACAGTCGGCCTTCTGAGAGACACTATCTGTGTCTAAAGTTCAGCAGACTGTGAAAGACAAGACAGAATGGAAAAGGGAGGAAAAACAAGAAAATGGAGAAACAGAGCATTTCCATCAAACAGAAAAAAGATGGTATGATAGCTTGGCGAGCAGGAAAACACACCAAACATATCTGTAAAAGTCAAACTTGCACCACACCCAGGAACCATTGCCTGCCAGGTAAGGTTGTTGACGGTTTGCATTATGTTGATGTAGTTGGTGCAACGAAAAGCTATTAACATAACTTACTGAAAATAGTTCTCAAAGTAGTGTGCATAGCACTGTAAATGTACAAAGTAAACAAAAAATACCATTGATAGCTTTGCTTCTGGGGAGTTATCATAGAATACGAAATAAGTCCACCAGCCTTAAAAGGTAAACACCATCAACGTGTCTTTTTGGGTAATACTGCGTGTAGAAAACTGTATAAGCATTTTTGCCTCAACTGTTGTCAATGGAGTCCGCATGGTTGCTAAAATTACAAAAAAATCTGGTGTGGTGGAGATAAAAATTAATTATTTACCATACTTCTTCTTACCACTTATGTTGCATTGTTGATAATGGTTTTAATGAAGAAATTGATTGCGTGGAATACAAATGGCGTTATCTCTGGTTCTTCTGCATCGATTTATACTTTTGTTTTGGTTCTCCGTTAAGATAGTTTCACTCATATAAACAACCTTTTCATAGCAGTCCAATAGGTGGACTACTCTACTTTATTTACTACTACTTACTTTAATTCAGTGTAACTCAATTCGGTAGTTTAGGAAAATAGCCTGTTGAACAGCAAGCTTACTGGCTTTGTGCGTTTGTGTTTTTAGACACACTTGTAAAGCTGAGTGTTCGTGTGATGTAACAGCAACATCACCTTCTCACAGCTAGAATACTTTTTTTTGTCAGTTCTTATTCAAATTTGTTTTTTCAAAACAGTATACCTGATGATCAAATCATTGCAGCTTAAGTGGCAAACTTGTGAATTTGTAGAAGGGTGTGCCTGTCAGTAAGACCTAGACATTTAACATGGCTACAAAAGTGAATCAAAAGTTTAATCTGTCCTTGTCAACACACCTCTTAATATTACTCTGTGTGGTCTCAGAACATATACAGATGTGTCACTGGTTTATTGAAATAATTTTGGTTGAGTTAACCAATCCCACATAAAAACAATAACTTACATACTTTATGCAGTTTAATGTTGTTAAAACAATAAAAAAAAAAAAGTAATTTAAAGTGCAATAAACAGACATGGATAGTATGAGAACTTGAACAGAGGTTAAAGAGAAAGTGAAAACAGACAGGGTGAGGATCGGTGTTGACTGAGAGTCAGATTGTTGGAGCAGATATAGGGAAGTTGGGGAAAAGGTGTGAAATCAAAGTGAGTGATGATGGAAAGAGCCAGAGCACGACGGAGTGAGAGGAAAAAAGGAGAAAGGAGAGAATTACTGAGAGTGAGAAAGAGAACGATCAAGAGAGAGAGAGAGAGAGAGAGAGAGAGAGAGAGAGAGAGAGAGAGAGAGGGAGGGAGATTGAACATGGTGATAAGTGCTATACCTCTGACTTGGAGTGAGCTCTTGGTGGACCACAAGTGCAGTTCAGCCAGGCAGAACGCCATGTGACGGACGAGTGTAACCCGAGTCTGCAGAGAGGGGGACAAGCAAAAAGAAAGAACAAATGAGAGCGAGAGGGAGAAAGAGACGGAACACACCTAACACAAGAGCAGATGTGTATCTTGACGAGACAACATAATAGATTGACATAAATAGGCCAAAGGATCAAACAAAAGGATGCATGTAGGCACACGTCGCCGCACGCACACACACAAACTACTTATACCTGGACTCAAAAGAAAGACATTGTTTCATTTTTCTAAAGTCTGCTGCATGTGTCACTTTGAGATCAAGATGAGAGAGCAATCACATGAGCAGGTATCGCAAAAGCTTTTGTATTAGAAAAACCTGATCAATGTTTTTCTAGTTCCTTGATACATTCTTAACTCAGGGTTGATTCCAAGTAAAATTTTATTTTCAGTCTTTTCCTTGTAGCATACGAACGGAGCAGTAGTGGTGAAGTCGTATTTAGTTAAAGTAACAGTAGTGGTATTTGTGAGAAGTCGTTATAGTCGCAGGATTGTACTTTTTTTTTACACATTTTGACCACCCCAATAAGTTTTTTAAAAAACAGAGAGACAGACATGTACGTGAACTTAGATTGACACTGCGGCAAGGTCACGTGTGGCTGCGCCGGCACATAGGTTCACGCCTCACAGGTGTGTGGGCACTGATGGACGAACACTTTGGAGCTGACAGCTAAGACAAAGCAGGCTGCATTCCCCACATCAGACAGCAAACACATACAGGACAGGTCTGTGACAGGCACCGGCCCTCCCTCCACCTTTATTACAGACTATATTCTCCAGTCAGTTAACGTCTGTTTCCTGGAGGGTTAAGCTGTTGCTTTCTTCTGGTCCTCTCTGTGGGGGTTCCTCTGTAGTATTGATGGTTTGTTATTGTGTGTCAACGGTGTACTTTGCTCCGTCTGTGTGAGCAGTGTACCTACTCTCATATCGAACCACTTACGATATTCCCCTACTGTGGAATCAATAAAAATATTAATTACAAAGTGCTATTAATACAATTACCATGTATACTAACTAGTCCAACTATTGTCAGCATCACCAGAATGACAAACTGTTATTAAACTAGAGTTTCATTATTTTTGATGGGTATATTTATATTTGGAGGTGAAATTAGCCAAATCTATCTAAAATACATGGGATCTAAGACATGGTTCTCTAGAAGATGGTCCTACTCAAGTGATAATAAAAATCCTCCATATCAATTCTTGATATGTGTAATATGTATGTATACACAGCATAAAAAGGAAAACAAATAAATTGTATACAAATGCATATATTGCATTGTTGCTGATTTCAACCAAATAAAATGTTAAGTTAAAACACAAACATACTAAGGAACCAACTACTGCCACCATAGATAGTGTAGTTCAAGTAATACTGCATCTTGAACTACAAATACTGCAGCTGTTTCTAGTGCAAATACTACGTGTTACCACAACACATTTCAAAACCTCTGCAAGTCTTCTTCAGTTTAAATCCCACACAAATCCATTGTAACTGAAAAGTTGTTTTTAATGGATATTTATATTGAAAAATAGTGTTGTGCTTAAAAAATGAATAAAAAAAAGCACCCTTTCAATAAACTCCATATACAATTGCAACTAAAATTGGTGTATTATAACTTGTTGTTAACAATATTTATGGTGCTATTATTGATTCAACTGTTAAGAAAATGTCATTTTTATGTCAACCCTCCAAAATAAACCAGCCAAGGTCATTTATAGTCTAACATATCTTCACACTGTCTATGTACACAAAGAAAGCATTACAGTATATTTCCCCAAAAAATTTACTCATAATTAAGTAAGGTTTCTTTATTGTCTGAAGAATATGTCCGAGGAAACCTTGAAGAAATAGTGCATGATAACTGCTTATGATAATGTTATTGGGCCATAGAACCTCAACCTTGGAAATGTCAGTGTACAAGACTTGGTGTAAATTACAGGCCAGTGCAGAATCTCTGTATAGTGTAGCAAAGCTGTAGCAGTATTGCTGCGTCGGACATTCATTTCTCTATCTGCAGCTAAAGCTCTGTGGCTCCTCATCCTCCCTCTCGCTCTTAGTTTCTCTCGTTAACGCTGAGAGAGGACTCCCTCTTATCTTTTCCATTTTTGCACCTTCTGGTCTGTGTGTGTGTGTGTGTGTGTGTGTGTGTGTCGGGAGGGGGATCTCATTTTGCCACTCAACCCCCAAAACTACAAGTCCCAACTAAAAAACACACAGATAACAGGGTGCCATGGAAACGCTGGGGCTAGCATTGCATGGCAGAAACGGCGTAACGAGTTTACTGACATAAGAGGATTCTTTTATCCCCTCCTTACCAGCTTCTTCATTTTTTTCTCTTTTTTTGGAGGAAGTCAGCCCTTTGGAGGAAAAACCTCATTTCAGACAGCTTTCATTTAGTTATTGCCAGTCTGGCTAAGCTTAATGTTCTTGGACCTTGTTCTGCACAGCTGTAGGGTCTAATGGAATTTATGGCTAAATACGGTAGAAGAAACAAGGAGGGCAGACACAGATACAAAAATGTCGGAGCAAATATAGTGAGTGAGACATTAACATCAATAAATCTTGGTTATTTGACCACCCAGGACATATTTCTGACCTTTTTTATTTTATTTTTAGCTTTAATTAAAGGCTGCTTTTTTTAAACAGGTAAATCCCATTGAGACCGGAGACTCTTTTTCAAGGGAGACCTGTTCCCATTCCCACGTTACCATTCACACACACATTCATACACCCATAGCAGGCTAACTTTTGACATCCACACGAGGCAAGGTGGATGAAGTGTCTTGCCCAAGGACACAACAACCATGACACAAGTGGCAGGGCGGGGATCGAACCGCCAACCCTTTGATCATTGGCCGACCCGCTCTACCACCTGAGCAACAGCCTCCCCCTACTTTAACTTTTTTTGGTCAACTTGTCAGGAACAAACTGCCCGATGACCGTTCATCTACCTTTTCTGATTTTACTTATTAGCCTATATTCTAAAGTACAGTACAGTAGTAGTTTATTTTCCTGAATGAATTAAATGTAAGAGCACATCAAGTTAACTTGCTTCATGAATAAAATTGCTATGACAGACAACAAGTTACACACACCATTCAAACTTGCAATACCAGGTGTATCACCCACAAGAATGAGCATCACCCCTTAACTATTTGCTTTGAAAGAATGCAGACGGACCAATTTCTTGCTCATAAATGAAAACATGTGCATTCCATGGACAGTAGCACATGATAATTTGAACAATGTACCATCCACACAGGTTGAGGTAAATGAAAGTCCATCTTCAAAATTGCAGGACAATAGGCTTCTATATAAAATAAATCACTATGCACAACTAATTTAAAAACTAAATTGATATATCAAGTTTTGTTAAATGTTTCAGGACTGGTAATACAGCATCTGCTCAAAAACGTTCATGCACACACATCAGACGAACAACATTCTGCACAGGTCTGGGACAGCTGCCACACTCATTGTGACTTCTGGCTGGGGTTGCTGCGGGTTACCTGTCCCGCCGCAAAGCTTTGTGGGGGGTGTACAGGCAGTGTACAGAGGGCAGGGTAAATGTGGTGGGTGTGTGTGTGTGTGTGTGTGTGTGGGAGGGGGGTCTAGGTTATTGTCCCCTGTCTTTACACTAGTAAAGAGGCTGCTTTAACATCAAAGGAGGAAAGGGAAAACATATGACTCCTCTTTCAAAGACAGTCAACAGGAACTACGACCTTGTCTGCTCTCTGCATTTCTATCTCCGCTCTTCTTTCATTGTCCCCTCTGGGGTGGTTACTGAATGTGTGTGTGTGTGTGTGTGTGTGTGTGTGTAAAAAAGGAAGAACAGAAAATGTCTTGTATGAGAGAGCTTAGGTATTTGTACGTCTATGTGTGCCAGACTTGGAAAGAGACAATCAAACACAGAACTATAAGTAAATATTTATTTGTGACTAGTTCTCTCAGAGAGGAAGACAGCAGCAATGGAAGCCTTTCTAAGATATCTGGGTTGCAGTCCTGTCTCATTCATCTCTCACAATGTTTGAGTTGTGGCTCTTGGGTGCAAGACAGACTTTTATGTGAGCATATCGAATCCTGCCCAGAGCTATTGTATTGTAAAATAATGCTTGTTTTCTCCAATAAGTTTCTGAGGTTGTTGATAGTGAGGGCAATGTATTTATGTTTCCCACCATTGTTCGGGGTTTCAAGGATCATCAACTAGTGACTGAAGTTACTCTTTAGCTGAGACAACTTTAGGTTACTTACAGTTCTAAGGAAAGTAAAGGAGGCGGTAAACAAATCAGATCAATGGTCCAGATCTGGATCTCCACTGCAACAACATAGAGACAGGCCCAAAATACAGGCAGGCTCCCAGACATTTTATTTGACATCTCAAGAATCCTTCCTCACAGGTTCTCACGTTTTTCTTACACGCACCTAAACACACAGGCCAGAGGCACTGCTGTCAGCGGCAGTCGTCCCATCACAGGGAGAAGAGTGATGTGGTAAATTACAGGGTTAAAGAGCTGCCATAGGGTGACTGACACAAGACCATCATAACTTTGACTCATTCCCCCACCCCTAATACACATACACGTGCACGCACGCACACACACACACACACACACACAGACATACACACACACACACACGGCCATCGTCTCTCCTCCTGTTTTCTTTTAGTTCCTCCTATTAGAAATTCTTAAAGTCTTTCGGAGAATCTTTTGCTCTCCTCTCTCTTCGTCTCGTTTCTCTCAAAAGGACAAGAATTCAGTGTGTCTGATTTTCTCTTTTGCGTTTATTCCTCTACATTGTCTCATCTTTCACAAAAAGGAAAAAGTTTCAGAATGTATTACTTTTCTCCCACAACCGTTATCTCTTGCAGACTCTCTCTCTCTCTCCCTACCTCATTTTGGCTGGAGAGAAACTTGAAGAACACAAAAAGAGAGACCAGAAAGTGCATCCACAGGGAGATATACAAGGTAACAGTGTGTAATTGTGAGTGTATGAGCACGTTTTTTTCCCAATCTGAGTTGCCTTGGAGTTCCTGCTGCATCTCAGTCACCAACTACTACACGGACACAAGTTTACACTCAAGTGTAGAGTAAACACACTCAGGCACTGAAGTCAGTCTGACATCGCACATACTCCAATCTCTCACACTCCTGATATGCGCGATTATTACAGCGCACAAGCAGCACATAGGTGCATGGAAAGGCATATACAGTTATGAGGCATACTCTCCTATCTTTTAACCTTGTAATACCTGAGGAAATGTACACATGCACACATTTACATACATATGTATTTGTGCACACAGAATCCCACAAGCTCTTATCTCCAGTATATTCTTGGGGGAGAAGTCCTCGAGCTTCCAGTGGCATATCAGAGCAAAGAAAAGGCGGACAAAATCTGTAAAACAACACACCTCTGGAGAATGAGTTAAGATAATGAGGGCTGAAAAACCGGATAAAACAAAGAATCCCAAGTCCTGAAAGGAGTTAAATGTGCATCACCGGAGGGCTGTGACCACAATAGAGACAGCAGATAAGATGTGTGTCCGTGAGCTAGAGAAGAGACTGCACAACTCTCTGGAGGAAAACCTCAACAGAATACATAATGGTTACTTCGAATACACTGCAAATCTAATAAGCACGCTTCATTCATGGAAGGAGCCTTCATAATAATATGTCTAAAACATATACAGCCCAGGGGTCATGAAAAGGTCAATATTTATGTTATGTGCTTTGTCACTGTCACTTTGGCACCATGACAGCTATTCTGTCAAATTAGCAATAAGCAGCTTCTGTTTGAAATGCAATCATGGATGTACAAACAACTATCAATACATTTGAAGCAGGTTCTGGAGTTCGAAGGAGCTCTAAGAGTTACTTTCCTTAAGCAGATTTAAGTGTCACACTCCTTCTTCTTCTTCAAGTCTGGAAATGTTCCTAATAAAGATTAAATATTGTTTAAGTTAAACAATCTTTAAAAGGTGGCACATTTCCAGAAACTACATCCAATTTTTTATACTAGAAGTTATTATCAGTGATATTAACCTTTTGTGAATTTGACACTTTTACAGAACTGGTTATACCAATAATCCCAGTGCAGTAGTCTGGGGAATAACTAAGAGTCTAATACATCGAAATTGAAGTTTTGTTAATGGTCCCTAGATGCTGTTTTTAACATTTTGATTTGAGGGCTATTATATTTACTTCTATCGGTGGAATTACATTAAACTCTCGTCGATAGCTAGATAAATACATATTTAGGAAGTTGACGTCCCAGTTCTAAATCCCGCCTCTGATTGGTAAATTGTTTCTCCAAACAGGGGAAACCGGACGTCATTGGGCACAACACCAGACCTGATACATTGTTTTGTAGTGTACTGTGTTGTGTAGTCTATAGGGTTCAATAGTGAGTGAGTAGTCTATAGTCTTCTCCCTCCTCTCTCCCTCACTGTCTCTCACTGTCTGGGTTGAGGACCTAAGGCGATACAGAACCCGACCCGCTGACAAGACAAAGAGAGCGGAAAAACTGAAAACTGTTTTCTTCAGAGTGAAAGTACTGTGGGGCCTGGCGGCAGTGTGTACATGTCACTTACCCACCCACCCACCCACCCGCACACACACACACACACACACACACACACACACACACAACCACACACTACCGCAGGCAAGTACAGTGTATCTTCTAAAATGTCCCATTACAAGACTGAGGGTTTGGGCAAAGTGGCGCCAGGCAGCAGGTTGAAAACCACACACACACACACACACACACACACACACACACACGCACATACACACACAGGAGGCCTTTCAGCTGTCAGCGAAGAAGAGTAGAGGTGATAGACAGGCAGTACCAAATGGGGTAAAGGTAATACTATTCAGGAGAGGTGACAGTTACAGTCACTCTGCATGCATGTGCATATGTGTGTGTGTCTGAGCGTTTTACGGGACGTGTCAATCAGCAGGAAAATGAAGCTGTAGTGACATGGCTGCCAGGCAAGTCTCTGAATCAAGGGATGCATGCAAGTGTGTGTGTTTCTGAGAATATGTGTGTGTTCTCAGTGTGTGTATAGTTGTGCAGTGGTGCATGCAAATGTCTATGTGTGTCGGTACATCTCTTGAAGAACCATTCCAGTTTTGCAGGGCAAGTGGAGGTGAGGAGTTGAAAAGTTCAAGTGTCCCAGGAATTGTGCAGGCAGGAGAGACTTTTTGCCCCAATTATGCAGGGGAATATAAATACAAGGAAACACAGTGTGGATCATAACTATTGCGTTAAAACAGAGTATTGTTAGTATTGTGAATATTTTTAGTATAAATTAATTTAGTCAATTAATTGTTTGTTTTCTAAAATGTCAGAATACTATGAAGAATGCATATTTTAACTCCCAAAAGGTGTCTTGAAGTTCCTTGTTTTATCCAAGCAATGGTCAAAACCCCAAAGATATTCAGTTTAATACCATTTATGACAAAGAAAGCATCAATTGCTCACGTTTGGGAACCTGAAATGGACAGAATTTGGCACTTTTGCTTTAAAATATCTGTTAAATCAACTAGTCAATAATTAATCAACTAATTTTTTGAACTCTGCAATTGTGTTTGTGAAACAAGGTCTTATTATTTTGCCTGGTAAGGTCTTAGTTACCACCTTAAAAAGTTAAATTATTATTACAACTTCAACACTACGAATTTGTGAATTAATCTTGCAGCCTTAGTGTGTCAGTGTGCCTGTGCATGCGTGTGAGAGAAAAAAACGGACACAGAGCGACAGAGAGATGAGTGGAGGCTCTTCTAAGCAGATGTGTAAACGTCATTAGAGGAGGTAATGGAGGGAGGAAGGTGGGGAGTGGGGGAGAGGGGGGAAACATACTCCAGCAGAGGTATTTACCCAATGCCTGGAGCAGAAACACAAACACAGCAGCAGTAATGACTGAGACAGAGGGCCAGAAAAAGACAGAGAAAATGAGATGACTGCTGGTGGTGAATGTCTTTTCCAACATAGTGTCTGCCTAATCAAGACCTGACTGCACAAACAGCATCTAGGCTTAATCATGCCTGTGCTGAATGTTTTAACAATGCAGAAAAAAAATCCCATTCAGACTGGATTCCACTAAAGCAGTGATGGTCGTCTTTCACCACACCGTTCAGCTAATAGGCCTAATCCTGGCAAGTGTTTCACTAAAAGCCGAGTGCATCTGCCCTACAGCAACGCCCAAGGGCAGGAAAGACAATACTTCCAAACCAGCGGCACAATTGCTGGCTGACTTCAAAGAGATTCTCAGGGACTATGTGGGCCTCTCCGATGTCTGTCCCCCGTCACAGCGAAGGTGACGCGTGTCATACTGACCGTGGTTTTGTTTATGTTGTTGGGTTTTTCTTCTTTTAAAGCCGTTTGGTGCCCTGTTGTTTGTCCCTCACCTCCTGACCACAAACACACGTTGAAACGGTAAACAAGCTGATGGACTCACAAATAGATTTGTGCAGACATATGCAATGGCACAAAAACACATGCTTTTGCTTACTCAATGCATGTTGATAGTCTTAAATGGAATATGCACATCATCAGAAAAGAGCAGAACAGAAGTATAAAAGCTTTGGCAGTATCCCCATACACCTGTATGCTGATACAGGTGTATGGGGATAGACCACGCAATTTCTAGCAAGTCAATTTTCGACATTAAAAACTGGACCTTCAAAAGAGTAACTTGTATACCCTGTGTCCAACATTACTTATTAAAGGAGAAGGCTTTATATATTTATTAGCTTTATTATGGTAAACAACTACTATGACAACCAAAACCAACATTGAGTTCGTCCTTCCCTTAACCCTGTCCGTGACCCTCAGCGCCAGACCCATGTGTTCCTGTTGTAATACATAAAATGTCACCAATACATATTGAACAATAAGAAAAGAAAGGTTTGGTCATTTCTTTAAACAACTTGACACTGTAGTTTTCAAAATTTCTTACTCAAGCAGGAGGAAATAGTATATTTGTTGGAGACTGCAACGGTTCTCCAAAACAATGGCACAACCATTAGGCAAATTGGAGACACAGCGACATGATCCTGTGAAGCAGCAGCTTGCCCTATAGCTCAAAGTTTAGATTCTTAAAAATAGTTCATGATTGCTGGGTGCCTCAATCAGTGTCACTAAATATGACTATAACAACTGTACCGTTAGATCAGGATGGCAATTTATAAGAAACGTTTTTTTTTTACATGAATGGTGAGCGCACTTAAGCAAAGAGTTTATTTTAGAACAAAAATATTCTTTAACTGTATTTTTGAGAGACATACAGCTTGGTCAAAGTGTTCCACAATTGGAGCACACAACCACATATGCACTTTCAGACAAACAAACACACACCTGTCAAGAGATCAGGAAGATGAGGTCCTTTAAAGTTGTTGTCAGATGCACAGAGCGAGGTTGGAACCTGGCAAAACGAAAGGTCACGATGAACGTCCCTGAGACTTCTCAGCGGTCTTATTTCCCCGTCACAAACTAACACACACGCTGTCTGTCACCTCCCCAGACGAGGCCATGACACCTTGGACACTTCCCAGCATGCAGTGCCTCCCTCTGCCTCTCTCTCTCTCTCTGTCTTTGACAGCTTGACATGGCATAGAGCGATCAGGCATCGATGACACTCGGACCAAGAAGTTTGCTCTGTTTGCTGTGACCTCAGAGATGGACAGTGGTATCTCCCTTCTCCCCCTGCTGCAGGACACACGCTGCCGTCTAGAAGTCAGGTTTAAAATCCCTTCTGGCGTTGACTCTCAGCTCTGCTTTCCTTTACCTGGCAGATGTCCATCACCCTTCATCACTACAGTGGGTTGATCTTTACGTAGTACGGGCAGTAGGGGTTTCAAACCTACACTGTTTTCGTTTGGGGATTGCAGTGACCTCAATCTAGAGATTTAAACAAATTCCCAGACAATCATTTCATTGCCCATCTACTTGACAAATGACAACAAATCACTTGTTGCAATTGTCATCTGTTTTCCATCAATCAACTTAGTGTGTCATTATTTAACTAACAGTCAAATCACGCTCATTCACTCTGGATAAAGCCTTCATTTCAATGCCATCTTTGCCAAATTACAGCCCCAATTGCAGTAATGGCTTACCTATTGGTTCGATTTGGACCAAAAATATCAATCCATATGACATCTGACTATACAGAAGATATAAAGTAGTTGCACCTTTAATAAAAACTGTATCAGGTGGTTTTCTGAGGTTTGCAATCAGCAGAATGGAAGCACAAAATAAGATAATTGAGCACACACACACATGCCTGATACACACATCCATAACATAATTATTATGTCTATACACACATCTGGCTGTTCTCCATCTGTCAGAAAGCCCAAACACCCAGCCGCATGTGAAAAGAGCCCAATCCTGACCCAAAACTATTCTAGAGGTACACTACAGTTATTGCGGATGTCGACAACATGGCCTGCACCCCATGACACATAAACATAAAACTTAACACAAACACACATACCTACTGAATTAGACACACACATACACAGACATACGTACAGACAAAGGGGAAATTCTACAATGCAGATTTCTGCTGTTAAGTGTGAACAATAGCGTGGCTCTGCCTGTACCGTTGGGTCAAGTCACGTCTTGTCAGACCCTGTATCCTCTTTCCATTGAGTCTGATAGTTAAGAGTACTATGGCCTCCATGGGCCCCATGTTAAACACATTCACCCTGCAGATAGACCTGTCTGACGTGATGAGAACAGGCTTGTCTTTCACATCAAAGGACCATACAACCTGACCCCTACAACTCAAACACTGCTGCATTTAGCTAAATGGTTACAGTTGACAGTAGGATATAAAGCCCATTTCAGACCAAAGATTCGCCTTGCAACTGCTTGCGACGAGACGGTTTTAGAATGCTCGTTGCAGCGCGTTGCAAGCAGGTTCAAGGAGTCGCAGAAGATTCAACATGACAAATTGCAAGGTCCAGTTTTAGAACGTCCAGGCCAGCTCGTTGCGAGCGGTTGCGAGCAGTTGCAGTTGCGTCTCGTTGCAAGGCAAATCTTTGGTCTGAACTGGGCTTAAAAAATAATGCAATAAATCCAATTCAACTCTTAACCATGCAATAATACAATGTTAGTTGTAATGCTGCCCATTTCACTTCGTAAAACAAGATAAATCAATACTTCAAACACAACAGATATTGCCAATATAACACAAGAATTGTGTTATATTGGCAATATCCCATGATTTTTCTTTGGCCCATTTTGCCATCTGTATATTTCATGATCTTCATTAGGGGATCTGCGTGAGAGTTTAGCAGGTGGGTTTTGACTGACAATATGCAACTGTTAGTTTATTGTAACATTTTCAATTTACAGACTAAAGTCAGACCACACGAGTATACGTAAAGTATTACCTTTATGTAGTCTGAATGCCTCAACAAACCATGATTTTCAGAAATTAATTAACATATTTTAGTAATAAATTCCACCCAACCGGCAGATGCTGGGGCGTTTGGGCGTAAACAGCTCTCACCCACATCCTGTCCTGATGTCACACAATCTCAATCTAACCCACATGCCTTTAAAAACCTGCATGAGACCAGCCGTGTGAAGATCTTTAGCGTTCCATGTGACTGCATGTATGTGATGATGATCAGAGACAGTGTAGATTAATTAGTGTGTGACCACTGTGACACATTTCCCACCGCCATTCTTTTTTAATGTGTGACAGCCAGGCCCTTCACTGGCCCAAACATCTCCTCCCCACCACCGCCTGCCCTACTCTCCCATACATGTACATGGGCTTAACGTCGTTTGGGCGGGCCGATCCCGCCGGCTCTCTGTCGGCACGGCAACGAGCGCTATCCTGGCTAACATCTGCTGCACGACCCGGGGCCACTCAGAAAGGGCCTTAATCCCCACACAGCCATGTTGTGGGGGGAAAACATTCTTTCCTTTTAGTGAGTGCAGCAGACAAACAGGGACAAGCGGTGTTGCCGGTAACCTGCGGGCAACCGGCCTTTTGGAAGGACTTGGACTGTTGTCGGTTACGTGCCCTCCCCAATTGTGCCACGGCCCTTTATGGCTGTGCAGGCGTGTGTGACCGCCAGCGTCGGCAGTGGATTGCCGTCACTGGTCCAGTTGGATGGATTTGGGTTTTGAGGTTAATGAAAGGTGGTGCGAGTGTGCTAGTTTGGGGTTGGGTCAGGGAGGGTTTGTCAGCCAGCCCTGGTATGCTAAAACAACAGTTGCATTGATAAAAATAAAAACCTGCAAACCACTCTTCCACCCTCTCCAGTGTGAGTTGGCTGTGGATCCAGGACAATGCTGTTGCTGCATGTTTGGTCATCCTTCAGTGAGTTTTTTTAAAAAGTGTGTTTGTTGCTGTCTACGGCAGAGGAAAAGGAGAGCGGCCTTTCAGTTAGGATAGATGCAGAGCATCAACATGTGGCAGTTTGGTGACCCCCTGTGGTCACTTTAAAGAGGACAGGTGCTGTAGGAGCATAGGCTATGTAAACTTGCATTCGATACTCGCACCATAAGATACACCAAAAATCATTCAAAGTCATAACACGACATCTAACAACGTCTCTCCTCTCTGAAACAAGCCGAGCCATGATCCCTCTTATTACGGTTTCTGATAAAGATCTTCTTTGGCGGTGACGCACGGAGGAAATGAAGACACATGCCCCATAAATCAGTCCATCACCCGCTATAAAATATGTATTTGTCTTAATATGGAGTTTGATTCCATCAAACCCATTTCACGGACCATTTCCCTATGCAAACACCAAGGGGAGAAAGAGGGAGAGAGCTAGTATGGCTCGGTGTGTGCATAGTATGAGATTTAATTGAATAGTTCTGCATCAGTGCCAAGAAGTTAGTTGGAGTGTTTGGAGAGGTCTGTGTTCTTTCTGATTGAGGGCTGGGTTGTCTTTTTGTTCCCACAGCGAGCCAACATATGGCTAGAAACAAAGTCCTTCTCAGCTTTCAATCACAGGCAATCAGTTGAAGACAGGGTAGTAGGTACATCAAGGCACATTGGAAACATTTGTACGCCTCCAGGCCTTGTCCTAAAAGTGCCAAAGCCAAACAATGAAAAAAGCTTAAATGGATCTGCGGGCTATTTGTGGAAACAGCAAATTCTTGAGAATCAGCTCAGCAAAGGGTGTTACGGAAAATTTGCTTTGCTCAGTTTAACAGGAATTTGAAGAAAATAAATCTTTAAATAGACAAAGATAATTATTAAAAATATATATTATTTATGAGGGTTAAATATAACTAGGTATTAAATAGAAATAAAAGATCTAGCCTGCACCATTCAGCTATCTGGATAAGAATTTGGTTTCCACATGACAATTTGTGATTTTCTTTAAGCACATTGAGTCACAGTCAGTGATAGATGAATTTATCCCTTTGTCAGCAAGACAAAATTTTTTACGTGTCAACAATTTCCCAAGCTGGGCTGCTGCCATGTGCCAAATATATTATTTTCACATGGCAGATATATATTTTTTTCTTAAATTATTTTCATCAGCACAAACACAACCTTTAATTTATTTTTATTTTTTTTCTTGTAGAGCGTTTTGTAACTGCTGGTTATCATAAGTGCTATAAACATACCTATATTTTTAAACCAAACACAGATTCTCTTGAGTGTCATGAAATCATAATTGATAGACAATACTGCCACGTAGGAGTAGGGAATTTAGCCTTTCAAAAAGCTTATGAACTCTTGTATGAACTAAACCATTAACATTTTAGTTATGGTTTTCAAACTTACACCGATAGGCTCAGTGCTTACAGGCACGACAACTGCTGCAGCAACAAGTGCTTTTGGAGAGTCTTCACTATGATCCATCAACACCAGTTTCCCACTATGTAAAATGACATCCAAGAATGACTATGGTTAACTGCAGCTGTACACTGACATCTAGTGGACCATCATGGCTACAGCAAACAATAGCAAACCACAGGCCAGGGTCACGTTAGGTTCATTTTAAACAATGCATTACAGGGAACAAAAATCTTCTGCTCCATCTGATCTTAAGTTTCATCAACTTGTCTAAGACAGGCATATGGCTGCATTGACAAACACTGAATGATCCGTTGTGTTTGTGTGTTGTTAAGAATGTATTTTATTTTGGAACGCTCATGTGAATGCAAGCGACTATCTCATCGTGTCTGCTGGTACACTGTGAGGGCTATTTGGTCTAGCAAGGCTGATAAGAGGGTGATATAGAGGCCAGTGGGTGTGTGCTGCGCTGCCATCCTAACAGGGTCACTCAGGTGCACTCTGTGGGGACAAGTGGAGGAGCAGAACAGGAGAGATAAAGGCAGCAGGGGACAGAAAGGGTAGAGACCAGGGAGGCACAATGATGAGTGAACAACAGAGGAGGAGGGGATGGGAGTGGACAATGGACAGAGAGAGAGAGGGACAGGTGCTTGCTGTTCATGCACTTATCAAGATTTGCACAGTTCAGATTGTGACAGTGTAACTCTGTATGTGTGCACATGTACGTGTATGTGTAAAATCCAGGCATTGAGCTTTAAGCATGTTCACGGTGTACGCACGTGCTAGGGCCTTGGACGATATGGATTTTATTGGGCCGATGCCGATTCCAATATTAGGGGCTAAAAAAATCCTATAACCGATATATCAGCAGATTAGAAAAATATATATATTGGAAGATATAACTTATTTTTTTCATACCTTAAATGTAGCTGAAACACTTGTGACAAAAATATAAATTGAAGGGAGAACATTTTACTGTTTTGGAATACTTTTACTGTCAACATTTTAGCAGTCATTTTCCTTTATTGAAATATGCATGCATTGGCTATCAAAAATAAAGTATGACAAATATTTCTAATGTTACGTGGCTATTTGAAACTCATCCATTCAGCATTTTCCTAACTGCAAGGCAAGTATACATGCATATAGCTTATATACAAATGATGGACATTATTTCTAAGTAAAACTGAGACACATTTCTTGCACTTCATTCGGAAAAATAAAAGTGTTAACAATGGCGTATATCAGCCATTGGCTGCTGACTATTTTCAGAAAGGCTATAGTCCGTTTAATCGTCCAGTAGATAATCGGTCGAGCTCTAGCATGTGCAAATGTCTGTGTGTACCGTGTATAGTTTAGGATTTGTGTGAACTTTGCCCACTCCCCTTCGCTTCCGTGGGGCTCCAGGTTTCGCCTATAGTGGGTGGGACAAAACACCCACAATGCCGATTGTTTTCACAGGACACACACAAGAGGATCAGGCCGACGTGGCAAACTGGCACCAGATATTATCATGTGTGTCGCTGCTGTTTTGGTTTCATTCCAATTTCCTTTTTTTCAAAGACGAAGTATGCCTAATCCCCTCATGTCAACTAAACTGCAGAGACAGCCGGAGAAGAAAATAACACTGGTGTCTAACTTTTCAAAAAACAGTAACAGCAACAACATATTATTTTAAATGTGCGCTTAAGAAATTCATAACTTTCACAAACATAACTTTTTTTTAAATTAATAACTTAAGGGAATCTTGATGGATGTGCATGTTGATGTGATGAGTTGCATATGATGCAAAGTCACAAAAAGGCGAATAATAAATAATATGGACACAAATGTATGACTTAGCACAATGACACTACATAACCAAATCAACAAAGTTATTTCATAAATGTAACTCTCACTCACTCTGGAAATAGTGAGTGAGAGTTCAATTGAAATAATAAATAAAGTTGTCCACCGCATAATTAAAGGTCCTTCTGATCAATGTAATTCTAACAGCCACATGTATGTTTCTGAGTCAAGATGTAAGTTGTCACAATACTCCGGGTAATTTACTGTGTCTTCCACTAAGTGTCGTTGCCTTCCAGTGTCTAATTGGCGAGGGCAAATGTAAAACAGCATTAAAAGCTCCAATACTAATATTACTACAGTGTGTAATCATACAGCCCTATCCCAGCCAACAGACAGCTGTGAGCACCTGTTTGTCCCATATTGACACCCATGACAGACACAAGCACATAGCACACAGAGGGGTAGAAATGTAAGAGGAGCTGAGAGGAACACTGCCAGGCTGTGGCAGCTGCTTCAAACAGCTCTGAATCAGGTTTTCCCACAGACAGCCGTCTGTGTCACAACAACCAATAGACTGTTTTGGGTTTTGGATGGAGACTTGGTGCTGGCTCTGTGTGCTATTAGTTTGAGAGAAAGAACAGCAGGGTGTTGAACAATAGGGGAAAATATGAATATGACATGAGAAAGTTATCTTTAACCTGTCCAAGACAGAGTGGTGTCAAATAAATGGTCTCTGGAACTGACAAGCAGTCTACCAACAGTGCCACAACCTCACTTGTGATTATTTTGTCATTCTTTCAATCTGAATGCTAAATACAGGACCAAAATGGAAATCGATTCTTATAACATAACCATTAACACGACCATAATACAGTATAATCTAGCAAAATTGTATAACCCTGCAGACAGACAGCCAAGCTAGCCTGCAGTGCGACCTCAGTCTGAAGCCAGGTGTAACACCATCTCCTTCGCTTTTTGTTCAAGTCATGTAATGAGCCTGTAATGAGGCCATGAAATATTGATAACCACTGTCACCAAACACTGGGTCCTCTCAACTCAAAATAAGATAGTAGAAATAAACACTTTACACCCGGCTCACCAAGGAACCAAAGATAGATGTGAATGTGACCAATTTGAACAAAAGATCAAATAAATATATAATATAAATATAAAATGTTGATGTGCAAAGGCAAACACACAAACGAAAGATGGAATAATAAGGATACAATAATTTCACTTAGTAAGACCATAATGCTAAGGTCATTATTCGTGCTTCTGGGAAACAGAAGACTCAATGTTGCTTGTCAACCGTTTCAAGATATAAAAGAGGGGAGAAAGAGATGAGAGACAGGTTACTACCATCACCAACCTACCTTGATTACTTCAGCGACGAAAACTGCAAATGTTCTCTCCTAGGCTGCTCAGCTTCGATGGTTCATAAACTTTATAAAAGTTAACACACATTACGACAACCTTATTTAGCCATTATCGTTTGAATGGTGTCACACGTGAACGCCAGGCGCTGCTCGTAGATAGCACTATCCAAACTTAATCTATTTTACACTGAAAACAATAGTATTTAAAGCTTCACTTCACGTGCATGACTTATGTTGAAGCCATTAGTCGGTGCCATGGACCCTTTGTTTTATCTATCAAAAACGAGTAACCAAAGCAAAAGTAACAAATAACCCTTAGCCTACTCCCCGATGCTAACTGCCGCTGGATACAGGTCGCTAAGCAACAACAAGCGCTACTTTATGTTACCCACCTAGCTCATTAGCAATCTCAATCCTAATAGCACGTTAAATAGCCATAGTAACCTGAATAAGCCTGCTTTTACAGATTGGGTAATAGTAGTACAAGCAGTAGAGACGTTTCCCTTGACTGTCTCCCTATAACTTGTAAAGACTAGACTTTATGGATAAAGAACTACATTAACCATGAAGAAGAACTACAATTACTTGACTCTTCAAACTGCCGTATGACTGTTACAAGTGTCGTGATGAAACTGAGGACTTAAATAGGAGTGACCTCCGTGTCGAGCAAGAAGTGGGAGAGAACGGAGTCCCAGCTAACGTGTGAATATGGTGAGTAAAACCCACGGTAAAACCTGCAGATTTATTGATTATTCTTTTGTTTCAATACTGGAGGAAGAACCACAGTCACTCCACTTCAAATAAGAAATTCTCAAAGTTTTGCTAAAGTTCGTCAAAGTTGTGTACATTGATTTTAAGGATAGGCTGACAGTAGCCTGGCTCGCTGCATGATGTGACCTTAGGACTCAAGTTGATTTAGTTAAAATGTTGTCTTTTATATAGTTCTGTTATTTTAATGGTTTGAATGAAAGCTGTTGAGTGAATGGAAAAGATGGCGATGATCTTGATAACCTAACCTTATCCTGGTTTTATTATGCAACAGTGAGGCATGAATGGAAAGCTCGGAGTCTATTTTTGAACTGACCTCCCTGCTTTAGAAAATAATCCTGTTGTCAAGAATAGACACCCAGCCCACGTGCGCTAGACAATTAAACTCTCACTTTCAAACATGCAGGTCCTCGTAGTGAAATCAATGCTAATAGTACTAACAGCAGTGTTCTTTGGATTGTGTCTTGCAGTCTGAGCCTATTAGAGTCCTGGTGACCGGCGCTGCTGGGCAGATTGCCTATTCCCTGCTGTTCAGCATTGCCAAGGGAGATGTCTTTGGCAAAGATCAGGTAAGAGGGGGCATTTCTT
The DNA here is from genome assembly GCF_949987685.1 of Ammodytes marinus. Lineage (NCBI taxonomy): Eukaryota > Metazoa > Chordata > Actinopteri > Uranoscopiformes > Ammodytidae > Ammodytes > Ammodytes marinus. The sequence continues at coordinate 14,145,270 of NC_137215.1, read as the reverse complement.
GCTTGCATTACACACTCAATTCCCTTATCTCATTAGGCATTCTAAGGTCAGGGCCGCAAGACATGCATAGGATACTGACAACCACGAGTACAGTGCTGTGAGTGTCACAAGTTTTCCAGGTCCTGTCTTGGGGCGACATTGAACAGATGTTGTCCCTGTGGGGATTTGATCCGATTGCAATTGCTCTTGCATGCGTCCTTGGACAAGCTAGGGTTGTCCTTGAAGGCAGCAAAAGAAATATTGTGCCAAGAGTCTTAGGCCAACTTTAAAACCACTTGATCCATTTGGCACAGGCCGTAGTAGTCTGTGAAGCACATTGCTTAGGACTTGACACTCTGTTGCGCACAGACAACTAGGGCCCCCACTGTCATGTCACTCACTGTACATAAGAATTATGATTTAAGTGCATATGAAATGAATTCAGTTCAGTATGTTGTATTCATTTCATATAATTCATCCCAACGCCTGCTTTCTTCTGTCAGCCGGTGGTCTTGATCCTTTTGGACATTACGCCCATGTTGCCGGTCCTGGAGGGTGTCGTCATGGAGCTGCAGGACTGTGCTCTCCCACTTCTGAGAGGTAACCATGATTTAAGTGTGCCACAGATAATTGACAAATGTGTTCGTTTGTTTAGAGTCCACACGCACTGTCTGTGATGGTTCATAATACAGTTTATAATGCATATATTATTTTTCAGTGTATATTATCTGACAACCAACTGTACATCACTAAGAATTTTAAGACAGGATTTATTTCCTTCTCTGAGACACTTGACAAATCTGGCCACCGGTTTCCCTTTATGACATCATTAACCACTGTCGCGACATCGGTCGTGAGGCGCCATAATGGCCCAATTCCATTGTGACCTGGAATTTTTCCTTTGAATTGGTGCTGTCCTTTGCTTTGTTTGGACAGGAGCTGTGAGAGGCCCCTGTATTAACCAACTGTGCTGCAAAGACAACGCTTCATGCGCCGAGATCAGCCCGGCTAAACAGTACAATACGGGTCACACATGGGGAAACGGCCAAAATACATTTCTCAAAATTGTGTGCGTATTTATTTTAAAAGGATGACAAATGTTTTATTAAGTTTGGTTCTGAACTGTTTATGATTTTTAGAGTGATGAATGGTTATCATAATAATAGACCACGTGGATGCAGTATATTTTCGGCATTTACTCAGAAAAACGGCGTTGGTAGTGGGTTGATGAAAGAAGACGCAGTTTGAGGCAGATGAGGAGGTCTCCAGGAACAATTCTTTTATTTACAACAAAACTCACACTGCAGTCAAACGAAGCCAATAAAAAGTCAAAGTATTTTAACCAAATCAAATAGAGGTACATGCACAAAACAAAAAGCTATGAAGAATTCCTGTAAGCTAAAAACCTATGAAGAGTTCCTGTATACTAAAAGACCTGTCTCTTCCTGAATTGTGGTGGCCTTTAATCTGCAAATCTAAGTGAGTTGATTGGTCCTTAGGTCAGTAAGCTCCACCTCGCCTAACTCCTGATTGGTGGACCCTAACTAACTCCAACCTACGGTTTCAGAGGACATCTGGGGTAATCATCACCTGAAGGTGCTATGCCATTTGGGGCCGGGAAGTCTGATTCAGTAACTTTAGGACAATCCCTTTAGCCAGGGGCCAATAAATTAGCTGTTAAATCTTAACCAAACTGTCCTAAATTGCCCCCACCAAGGACCTTCTCGGAGCCCTCTATTGTGTACAATTTGAATGATCTACAGATCAGCCTGCTGGCTTCCTCAATTTAAGCAATCCACGTTCCTATCCTGCACACACATATACCCACGAGAGCTGCTCCTCTCCTGATTATCAGTAATCTTAGAATGTGTCATAACGAAATACACTACATGGACAAAAACATACTTTAGCTGTGTACTTTGCATAATCTGGTGTAATCGATTTCCGGAGTGCAAAAAAAGAGTGTACACTCAACTGTTGATGAGGAATTCCAACTGAGCATGTTTTCGTTTTTTTATTACAGTGGAGATCTGGCTAAGAGACTGCACTAATATGAACTCACCAGTTACACATACGTAGCTTACTTATGAACCTTCTTGGTTCCAGTCAAATCCGTCCAAGAATGTATTTAAGGGCATAGAGATTGTACGATGACTGGATGTGCCAAAACTTCCTTCAATTAAACAACGACAAAACTGAAGTCATTGTCTTTGGTACCAGGGATGAACAATTAAAAGTCAGCGCACAGCTTAAATCTGTTATGTTAGAAAGCACACACCAAGCTAGAAATCTTGGAGTAGTCGTAGAGATTCAGACTTGAATTTCAAAAAACAAATTAAATCAATTACTAAGTCAGCCTACTACCACCTTAAAAATATATCAAGAATTAAAGGGCTAATGTCTCAGCAGGACTTAAAAAAACTTGTCCATGCATTTATTTTTAGTAGACTTGACTACTGTAATAGTGTCTTTGCAGGCCTTCCTAAAAAATCAATCAGACAGCTTCAGCTAATTCAGAACGCTGCTGCTCGAGTACTCACCAGGACCCCAAAAAAGTGGATCACATTACCCCAGTTCTTAGGTCTTTAAACTGGCTTCCTGTCACTCAAAGAATTGATTTTAAAATATTGATGTTGGTCTTTAAAGCCCTAAATGGTTTAGGGCCTAAATACATCGCTGACCTGCTGATGCCATACGAACCAGGCAGAGCTCTCAGATCGTCTGGGACTGGGCTACTGACAGTCCCCAGAGTAAGGACTAGACAGGGAGAGGCAGCATTCAGTTTTAATGCACCCAAGCTCTGGAATAAACTTCCAGGGGACTTGAGGTCCGCTTCAACACTCGGCTCTTTTAAATCAGGTCTGAAGACTTTACTGTTTCCGTTTTAACCTGTAATTTTAAAATTTTATTTATTTTTATTCTTTTAAATGTTTTAATTATTTTAAGTTTTATTTATATTCATGTTTATCATTCGCTTTTTTTTATGTGTGCTCTATACTTGATGTATTTTGTTTTTGCATCTGTAAAGCACCTTGACTGGCCTTGTGTCCGAAATGTGCTTTAGAAATAAACTTGCCTTGCCTTGCCTACGATGTCATTAACCATGTTAAAATTGTAATTTGAAGTTTTATTTCTAACTGAAAATATACACTGAATATACAGTGTGCATCTGTTTTGGGTAAAGTTAGTTAAATTGACTGACTTGCACAGCCAACACTTTGAGATCTTGTGGGTCAAAGTCATCCTGAGGTTTCATTTTTGGTGAGAACTAACACCAGAAATGAATTGATATTTCTCCCTGTGCAGAGATTATCCCCACTGATAAGGAGGAGGTGGGCTTCAAGGACCTGGATGCAGCCATCTTGGTGGGTTCCATGCCCAGGAGGGATGGCATGGAGAGGAAGGACCTGCTCAAAGCCAACGTGGCCATCTTCAAGAGCCAGGGAGCCGCCCTGGAGAAGTACGCCAAGAAGACCGTCAAGGTAATGACACAGGACATGCAGACATGCACCAACATGCAGATTCACTGAGCAGTTCTCTCCTTGAAGGCTGTTTAGTGAAAGTATTCTTGCTATGTTGCTTTCGGTGTTTTCAAGGACGTAGAAAGGCTCCCCTATTAAACGTTGTTGTTACTTTGCTTGTGCTTGGTTGAGTCCTCTGTTAGCAAACGTGGTTCAACATAATGCAACATTTACTTTTTGAATAGAGCAAATCTACTTCAGGGAAGTGGAAAGGACTTTTAGTGAGCCGTTGTTAACCTGTTATGCTAATGGGTTAGATCAGATCAAACAGTTAGGTTGGATTTTTAAAGTGTGTGTGTGTGTTTGTTTTCAGGTTCTGGTTGTGGGAAACCCTGCCAACACCAACTGTCTGATTGCAGCCAAGTCTGCTCCATCCATCCCCAAAGAGAACTTCTCCTGTCTCACCCGTCTGGACCACAACAGGGCTCGCTCTCAGGTGCCTTCCTCTAGGATTCCTTTTTTGCCCTTGCAGTGCTGTTCATTCTTTCCTTTTTATGAAGTAGATTCATAGACTTTTAGCTGCCACATTGTCCGTTCTTTGGCTGATCGTTTAACCTACATGTGCTCTCTGTCCTTTACAATTGGTTCCTGTAGGTGGCGATGCGCTGTGGTGTTCCTGCCACCAATGTGAAGAATGTGATCATCTGGGGCAACCACTCGTCCACCCAGTATCCAGATGTGCACCACTGCATGGTCAACATGTCTGGTAACGAGCTTGCCTGCTTTGATGCAGTCAAGGATGACGCCTGGCTCAAAGGAGATTTTATTGCTGTAAGTCAACGAAGATTTACTGTAATCTGTCATACTGTGAGAAGCAGACCCTCACAAATGCACAATACCGATTTGATCCCTGAAAAAAATCTGATTTTTACTACTTATGTTTTTTAAAATCCCAGGCGACATTGTTTTAGAAACACTTTCCATTTGTCCCAAGTAACTTTTGGATGCTTTGGGGGAAAAGATTCCACAGATAGCCGCTGCAGACATTCCAGCCTTCAGCCTTTATCTAAAAACCTTGATGAATGAAATCAAAACTAGCTGCCTACCTCATTAAGTCAACACAGGCCGACCCTACTTTACATGCTCAGTTCTTCTGCTCACACTCTCAATGATTGCCACTACAATTTCATGAAACGGCCCATGTGCTATTATTGCAGACAGTGCAGCAGAGAGGCGCTGCAGTAATCAAGGCCAGGAAGCTGTCCAGCGCTATGTCTGCAGCCAAGGCCATCTGTGACCACATGAGAGACATCTGGTCCGGCACCACTGAGGTAAAACCCATATTTTGATAATACTCTGGTTATGATGTAAAAAGGTAAATGGACTTGACTTATATAGCGTTTTTTAGCCTATTTTCTCAGCCCCAAAGTGCTTAACATTTCTCACCACATTCACCCATTCATACACACACTTATACACCGATGACAGTAGCTACCATGCAAGGTGCTCTCTGAACCACCGGGAGCAGTCTGGGGTTCAGTGGCACTCCAGAGGATGACCTCCCTACCCACCCTCCCTCGCCACTGCCGCCCCTCTGTGTGGGAATGTCTTGTCTGCCTGTTGCTAGGTTCTGGCAAGAAATGGCTATTATTTTGGCAACAATATTAGAAAGGACTGTACTTACAAACCCTCTCTATAAAAACAAGGCGAGATGCAGGATCTAATATGCAACAGTTTTTTATTGTATATTTATTCAGGTTAAATGCTTGTCAATACATATTGAAAATAAATGTATAATTGTCAAAGGTGATTATAAGGTGTCATTAGTTTCTCTGGAAAAGTTTGGAGACAATGTGGTGAATTAGGTGAAATCTTTCTCTTTTTGATTTTTTTTGTCACCAAGAGAGTATATATCAATACCTCAATTCACTCCATCAAAGAGTTAATAATAGGTCACATATGGCTTTGTGAAAATGTTAGGAAGGAAAAAGGAAAAGATTGTAATTGAAACGTGGTTATGAGCAGTTTTTTTTTTCTCTTTTCCTTTTTTACAGGGTGAGTTCATCTCCATGGGTGTTTACTCCTCTGGGAACAGCTATGGAATCCCAGAAGACCTCATCTACTCATTCCCTGTCCAGATCAAGGTGAGACACATCTAAACTTGTGTTCATTCCCTTAAGCAGCCTATATTGTTGTTTGGATTCAACTAATAGCTACAATAAAACTACATTGTGTTTGACCTCAAAATGTGAACAAATTATGATGATTTTAGAGAATATGCAACATCACCAGTGGACATTTTTCAGTTAAGGTTTGTAATCATATGTTTCAAAAAAACAAAACTTAATGTATGCTGTTTCCTCAGGACAAGTCCTGGAAGATTGTGGATGGCCTGGCCATCAACCCCTTTTCAAAATCCAAGATGGACGCCACAGCAGCAGAGCTGATAGAGGAGAGAGACACAGCTGTGTCTTTCCTGTCAGCATGACTGAACCCTTCCGATCCACCCAACCAGCACCTTGACCGCCCCGAAACTCCAGACGCACGGCTGTGATAAAGCACTCCACCAAACCCCTGCATTATTCTGTGTGTATGTGTGTGTGTGTGTGAGGGAGGGAGAGCCAATCAGTGTTTATGAGTGTAAAATTGGGTTCATACTTGTGCGTTGGGAGGCTACCAGGCACACATGTGACATGTGCACCTTTTTCAAAAAATATACAGCAGCTATAGAGAGTTACATGAAGAAAGTGATTGGCTGACTCTGGTTGCTTGTGTTTTCTTTCATAAAATGTAGCCTATAATGATGAGATAGTGAAAAACTTTGTGATAGTATTTTCAGTGTCATTAGACATAGTCTACAATCCACCAAGACCATTTGCACTATAAGCCACCTACCTGCTCTGATATGCACTGTCAAATTGGACACCAGGGAAAACTATACACCAGGACGCACAAGTATGACTTCACCTTAAGTTCACATCATTTGTTACAAGCTATTTTTCCTGGGGGTCAGTGAAACATGGATGGTTGTTACATAAAGACAGTTAGTGGATTAAGTCCTCAAACAGTGGAATGGATAACTTAATAAAAAAATAAACTATGTTTATGTTTGTTTTTCTTGTGTGCTGGTTATCTTACAGGCAAATAAGCACAATGTAGTTGCCATAACAGGGTTAGAGTTTACATTAAATGCACTTGGGGAGGTTTCCTCCGACAGTCACACTACATGCATGTTGGATAAATTGGGGACTATGAATGTTTTACTTTACCAGTCCTGTGATAGAATAGTAGTAATGTTGTATTATCCTTGTAGGACAATTTGTCTCACAATGTGCATGGCAGTTATAAATAATTATGATGATGGTTAAATCCACTTCTCCCACAGTGAGCAAAGAGATGCTTCCGTCACGCACAAATCTGTGTTAAATTGGAAGCAATTGATAAGTGAATGGACAAACAAGCAGGTTATTTAAATATGCAAGGAAGAGTGGAGAGGGGTACATTTGATTGCTGTATACTTTTAGTCCTATGAATACAGAAATTAATGTCATGTTTAGCAGATGTGTATTACACTGGACTGCATACCAAGACATTGTTTCTGAAAAAACAGTCTGACTTGGATTATACAATACATCACATGTATGCTTCCCAATATTTTTATAAAAAAAATTCTTCCAGCACATTTGAAATATTTTTGCAGTTTAAGCACAGTGCAATGTCGCCGTTTCACCAGGCGGGGGCAATATTTCCTAATTTATTCCACTCCACGGAAGCACTAGGAATGGTGACGTATTCTATGGATGCAATAGCTGTCATTACTAAATATAGGCTACAATTTGTCATTGTTTATTAAGGAAAGGTCAACTATTCAACGAGACACGTCAAGTTAAACATTCACTTATGATTGCATTTTCAACTTATGGTTGCATTTTCAACCCGGAAACGTTAGAAAGTACGTTGTACGTCGCAGAAATCTATTGGTAGTTAAAACCCGCGTCACATGAAATTGCTTTTTCATTGGCTACCAGCTTCTTGTCAACGTAACCTTTCACCCCACGGTTGGAATGCCACTGTTGTGTTAAAAAAAGGAAAACAAAGGAAAATCGCCGTTTTAATTGTTGACTTTTTTGTGATTTTGGTTCAGCGATGCCAAGGAGGAGCAGAAGCTAGTTGTTTAAGGCAAAAAAACTAAACAAAAAGACGTATTATCTTCGTATGTGTGTGTGTGTGTGTGTGTGTGTGTGTGTGTGTGTGTGTGTGTGTGTGTGTGTGTGTGTGCGTGTGTGTGTGTGTGTGTGTGTGTGTGTGTGTGTGTGTGTGTGTGTGTGTGTGTGTGTGTGTGTGTGTGTGTGTGTGTGTGTGTGTGCGCACGTGAGTGTGTTTAAACCGCTGTCTCCTCTTTTTTAGCTGTTGTCCTTCAGACCCGCAGGACCAGGCCGACCCCATCGAATTTTCTTCCGCCAGCATCCTACAGTCACACAGTAAGACAATGGCTCTAATTTAATCAACATTTACACAACATACCATTTGAGATAACGCTATTTTTACCAAGCGGGAGGGGGGTTTGTGAGGTGTCGTTTCTGTTTTTCCCTCGTGTGGTGTCATTCTTTTCCGCAGGAGCTCTGTCCTCCCAAGCTCCCAGTCAGTCAGGTCATTTGAGTTGTTTTCATCTCATCGGTTACTAATTAACGGCGTGTTTGTTGACACTGACAGCATAGGTGGGCAGTGGTGTAAAAGTATGGAATAAAGAGAAGGCAGTACAAATGAAAGCAGGGGTGTGGAGGGGGAAGAGGGGGGAGGCGAGGCAAAAGAAAAACATGACCAGAGGTTGGGAAAAGTCACACAGCAGAGGATCTGTGACGTGGTTTACGGTACTGGATAGAAAAGGCAGAGCCAGAAAAGATCCTCCTGCTGCCAGTACCCATCTAGCTTCATGTTCAGTCAGGGACGACGATTGGCTGCTGTCCAGAAAGAGAAGTGCGATCGTCTAAATGTGTCCTTGTCTTTGCTAATTTTTTTTTTTATACAAGGAGAAGACATCCGGACGTCTCTCCTTCCAGAGCTTTACTTTGTGAATAGACTTAAAAAGACTGTACACGTCTGATCAATTACTTTGAATTAAGGATACCTCTAGGAAAGTTTTTTTTTTTCCTTTTTTTTTTATTTGCTAATTGGCAACTGAATCATGGCACTTTTTGTGGAAGGTAAGTAGCTCTCATATATCTGAGACTCAACAACTACAGCACACATTATAGTTTATTTTTTTAATTCTTACTTCACGTTTGAACATGGACACACAATCCTGACCTGCACATGACAAATAATTGTGATTTAAAAAAGAATAATAATAAAGAAAAATATATAGGCCCTATATATATTATTTAATGGTATGAATTGCTCAACTTATTGCTACTTGGCAGCTGTAACATGGCACTTTATGTAGAAGGTACCTAGTGATCACGTAGCCTACAGGTAGATAAATTAGAGGATCTAAATGGCCATTTACTTTTTACATTACTACCAGCAGAGGTCTAATATCTGAGACTCAACAACTGTTAAATGCGTATCATAGTTATTATTATTATTATTATTATTATTATTATTATTATTATTATTATTAAGGTTATTATTTTACATGGACAAACAACGCTGGACCATACAAATGACATTCAAATATGGATTCTATCAGTCTTCAATTGACTGTCAAGAGGAGATGTTTTTGTCTCTACACATTTGCTGTTACATGGCATGACCCATCTATGCTGCATAATAATGAGCTGGGAGCATTCAGAACTAGACAAAACAAATGTGCCAAATAATGATAGCTGCAGGTCCTTAGAGGTGATGGATAGAGCTTTCAACATGACAGCATTTGTCATCACTTCGACATTGTTATTGACTTAACACATGATTGATTGATTTATCAAAGTGTTAAGGTAGATCATTTTATCTCAAAATATTACTGTCTACATCACCCACAGGCTTGTATGTTTTACATTTTTTCTTCCTTCTGATGCCGTTGTCAGTCTTATGCCATTTGTATTGTGCAATTTTACCAGGAATTTTAGTTTCCACTTGTGATTTTATTTTTGTCTGTGTGCCAGGAACAGTGATTTTTTTCTGTAGAAAAATGACTCCCATTCTGCGTAACCGTTCTGTTACGACATACAGACAGGAATCTTTACTTTCAAATATTTTTTTTATTGAAAGTATTTGTGCATATGTCTTGAAATTTAAACGAGGTGCAATGTATCTGTTAATTCTGAACTCCACAGCCTCACTGGAGGAACTTCAGCTCCTTTCCAAAATTTAAATATGAGTAAGTCCATTAGAGACATAATGTTGTAGAGAACTAGTCACTTTATTAAACGCCTGGTGTGGAAGAAGTTTTTTGGTTGAAGAAAACTTCACTATAGTCCAATATGAAAACAAATCTTTACTTTGTTTCAAAAGACAATACAGATGATTATGGTCAGCATTAATGCATGGAGAGAAGACCAGAGCATTCTACTCAGAGCAATGCCAGGGTCTTGACTGAGTTGTTTACACAAAATGAGCTGCTTTATACAGAATGGTTGACATGGTCAGATAGGTAGAATAACAATGGAACAAACAAGTTTGGTTCTTGATGACATCAATGCTAATCTGAGTCTGTGAGCTTCCAGGGTGGCCCAAACCTAGGGTGTCAGCCCAATCAGACTGATTTCATTACAATAGAAACTCTAGACAGGATACATCAGTAGTCAAGATGAGAGAAAATACACTTCATACAATGATCAAACAATGAATGTAGAGACAAGAGTAGAATTAAACTAATCAATATAAAAGTGGCTTCCACACTGGGAATGCCCCCAACATAATCATTCTAGGGTCTGGCTCTAGTGTCATTTTCAGAATATTGGAAAAGATTCTAACAAGAATCTTTAGAAAAAGAGTCATGTGGAGACTCACGAAGGGTCCCTTCCTATCCTATTCACACTATCTCATAAAAACTTTTAATTTCCAAAATATTACCAAGAAAAGATACGCTATCATGAATGCTATGGTGTGTGTGTGTTTAATATCAGCTCTGCATTGTCATTAATTATCATTAGATTCAACATTTGGCTCTTTACTCTTTAAGGGTGGCCACATGTAATGGTGTTAATATGCAAAAGTTTGTTAAAACATACTCCCATTTTCACTATACGTTTATCTCACACACATCACAGAGCACCTAACAGGCTCAAAAGGTTTTATTTGGTCAAATATTTATGTTCTTTTCAGGTGAATCAGTGTCACATATTATTTTGTAGGCAGGGACCATGTTTGACCAAAGTTATTTTGGTGCTAGTCAATTAAAATCCCTGGCTCAAACCATGGCTCGGATTCCCATCGTTTACAGGTATAATTATTACACTACGTTGGTGCTTACGTCACAGCTGACTTATCGGTCAGAGTTTGCCATCATGTTGGCACAGCTTTGGTAATCATAGAGCCTTTAAGTGTTTAGCTTTCACTTGCTTATATTTACATGAAGACTGCTTATAGAGGCCAATTATGGTAATGATAACAGGAACAATAATTTTAAATTTAAGGTTCATTTACGGTAAACTTTCGAAGAATGATGACCAAGATGTGCACTGACTGAAAAATGTTACTGTTGAAAAATTAACTTTCTTTAACTCCACATAGAAAACTGAGATACACAAACAGCTATTTGAGGGAACCTTTCTCCAGTTTTTGAGCTCATAAATGTATAGAAACTACACACGTGCAACATATCTGTTATAGTTATCTGCACGGGGTTGCTGCTTGAGATAACGTGCACTAAAGCTTTTCCATATATTAGACTGGGACCTGTTATATCACCTTCAATTGTATGACATGAACCAGCGATGCAATTACGTGGCATGTTTTTTTTTCATTTTATAAAGATGGTAGTGATTCACTTAGAGCTGCAACTAACAGTTATTGCCATTATAGATTATGCATTTTCTCCCTTAATGGACTTGTTTCTTGGTTCAAAAAATACGAGGAAACCATGCAAAAAGATCACTAAATCCTAGAGCACAAGCCCATGACATTCACTGTCTTGTTTCCAAACCTACATTTTAAATTACAATATTATAGGACCATTATAGTCACTTCTAAAAGCCCACAACCATCACCCAAAAAGAATGTACTTACTGTGAGTAATCCATTATCAAAATAGTTGCCAATAGCTTCCAATCAATGGACTAATTCAATAAGCTCTGCAACTCTAGATTGAGCTTTCTGTACTATTGCACTGTAGGTAGTATGTTCTGCCTTCTGTGACATACAAACTATAATCACTGTACAAAAATTCTCTTTTATGGCTTTGACTAGTTTTGTGTAATGTGCACGCAGGAAATTCCTTTTGAAGCATCCAGAATATGTTGTAATTCAGATGTGTTGCAGCATGTGTGTAAATCCTTGTCCCCCATCTTCCACTGTCTTCCCTGTCTAGGTTTGAGTAAAGGAGCGGCCGTACCAGGAGGGATGGCTGAGTTCCAGGAAATGATGCGGCAGGAGCTAGAGAGCTCCATGCACAAGGAGCTGGAGAAACTGCTGGACACCAGCACAGGCACAGAAAGAGAGGTATGCTAACTCTCGCTCTTTCGTTCTCTCGCTCTCTCGCTCTCGCTCTCTCTCTCTCACTCTCTCTCTCTCTCTCTGACCATCTGGTTGTAATATAGAGAGTCAGTGCTTGGGTCATTCACGAACACTGGGAAAGCACAACTGTGACACATACTGTAGCTCAGTGCCAATGAGGGGGGTTTTACCAACATACTTCTAGACACACAGACATACGCAAAGTGTACGTCATGAAATTGCGCTAGGTGAGGTTTACTAAAACAAACATTCATCCGTTTAATCAGACTAAATCATATGAAAATACGTCATAAGAGACGTCCAACCCATCCGAGACTGTGTAGCTCAGTCAAAAATGAGATCTGGTCTAGGGAGGGGACCCTTCTCAGCACACAGCGGCAGATTAATCACGCCCTGAGACTGAAATGAAAACGGTTTGGAGCAGAATTATCCATGTTTCCTCTGTATGAAACAACCAAAGACCTCAAGACAAAGCTGTCCAAAAACGATTGCTTGACTGATCACACACGTACAAACACACAGGGTTTGGCAGTCGTCTCTTTCAGACATTAACCAGGCGCTCTTTAAGGTCAGTCAGCCTACACACAGGTAAGCCCAGCTCTTTATAAACACTATGACGTCAAGGGCGTTTGGAGAAAAGGCCTTTGCAGTAAGCACAAACAATAATCAATTATTAACATTTTACCAGACCATGAAGGGCATTTTCAGCTTATCTTGATTATTTTTTTATCAATTTATTTTATGGAGGCGTATTCAAATCAAATAAGCTCGGGAGGGAAGCAACACAGCATGCAAATCACTTACTAATGGAGATAAGATTTTATAAATATATATAAAATAAAATAAATTCATTACAAGGATGACTGCAGATTAGGGTCATACATAACTAGTATTGATAAAAGAACCCAGTCTTGTTGACGGACACATCTCTGGCGGTGTCAGTAACAAGGACCCACATCACTTGCTGATAGTTTATCAATCTGTATTATAGCACATACTGAGGATATGTTCATATTGAAATTGTATACATAAAACAAAATGCTTGTGTTTTCCAGGTTTCCAGGAAAGACTTTGAGGGCTTCAAGAGTCTTTACAACAGATTTCTGCAGGTGAAGGGGCCATCGGTGGAGTGGATCAAGATCCAAAGACCTCCTGAAGACTCAGTAAGTTTAAGTTTGTGGAAGTTTTGTGTGTGTGTGTGTGTGTGTAAATGGTAAATGCCCCAAGCCCGTGTGTGTGTGTGTCGTGGTATGCAAGTGGCTCTTCATGTGCAACTAATGGTACAAAATATTCCTGTGTGTGTGTGTGTTCTGCACGCAAAGCCAGATTAGGTGTAGCAAGCATACATGTCCTAGTCGGGAGAACTCTTAGTCGGAGAGCAATCATAATTATCCCAATAACTAATTATCATCCGATACAAAACAGAGTGTTAGTGGAGGAGTGTTTCCACTACTACAGGTTGAGAACGCTGGTAGTAAAAACATCACTTTTAGTGTCAAAGGTTGCTCCATTTCTCAATACATGTGCTAGTGCTACCATTTGCGTCCTCAGACCACACAATCAGATTTCACCTTTGAAGCCCCTTCTTTATCTGGAAAATATTTACAATAATGGCAAACTTCCAGCGCCTGTCACTCATTGTGATGAGCTGTGGTGAAACATTGCCCAGCTTCTGAAGCTTAGGCATCAGAGGCATCAAACAAAGATCATGCCAAACACTCATTCATGCTCTTGAACCTTTTCTGCCACCCTCCTCTGTGATTTACCTTCCACTCTGGATGTTGCTCCAATTGCTCAGCTTAAATCTTGCTGCACCCAAAGCAATAAAAATACAACATGACAGAACAAAACCTGATACAACACTTAGAAGAGGCAAACAGGGGGTTTGAGCTTGAACAGTATTTATTGACGAGATTTAAAACAAGGAAACGGTAATATCGTGTTCATTTAATCACGTTTCAATCAGAAATATTGTAAATGCAACTCCTTTTAGAGCCTTTGGAAACCTGGTATAAAATAGTAAAAAATCAATATATGATATCAAAGTTGGGGGTCTTAATAGGTATTTACAAAAATCCGATTGAAACGAAATGTTTATAAATATTATAAAACAGCTTTCTTACTGTCCAGAACTGTGTGAGCATGGTCTAGTCTTCATGGCAACATTCATGGTTTTTATAGAATGTTCGGAAAGAGAAATGTCGTGATTGGTTCAAAATACTTAATGTGTCATAAGAACCAGAGCGTAGCCTGCCTCATCTAAAACTAAATTCTGTAAAGGTTATCAAACTTAAATTTTATTTATTTATTTATTTATTTATTATTCTTTCGGACAATTCCACACAATACACAATTTTCTCTTGCAAATATTCATACATCATACTTTGTGTTGTCCGAAGGGAGACGGAAGAAGCCAAAGGCTTATCAGGTCCCGCCCCCAAAATGAAATGACAATATCTTTCATTTGGCTTGATAAATAACTCTTTTCAGATGCTTACTATCATGAAACTCACTCCCCAAATTATATTAATTTTCTCATTGCGGCCTGTTGGTAACTTGGCTCTTGTTTGTGGGTTTGATAAGACTCGGACAAATACACATTTAAATCATTCATCTCTTTTATCAATGAACTACAAATGACTCATTCTATGCCCTTTTGTCTTCCTAAAGCATGCTCCAGTTTTCCCAGTCCTTCACTAAATCATCTTTTCCCCAATGGACACCTCAACTGTTACAGTATTTCCTTGAAAGGGCCTTTGAGTGGGTCCTTTACACGATAGATTGAACAACGTGTCCATTGTCCATTGTGTCCTATTTGTTCCATTCAAATACTGTGTGGAATATTACTGGAGTGGACGAAAGCGTTAGCACGGCACAAATGACACTGTTCGATAGCAAGAACACAGCAGTAACACTCTCTAGAGGGATTTGATTCCCACTAAAGCCACCAGAGAAAGAAAGGAAATAGTAGGATGAGTTTATTCCAAAAATCTTATGAGAGGCACAGTAGAATAAGCCGCAGTTTAAGCATCATCAACATCTCAACCAATTAGATGAAAGGAGTTGAAAAATTCAAAGTGATGGTTTAAAATGAACGGGCCATTGTCTCATGATACTTTTAGGTAAATCGGGTTAAAAGGCAAATTGTTAAGGCATTAGACATAGACATTAATCGTTTAACAGTGATCATTCAGGATGTGATAACAATGTTCCCACCAATAAAGCAATGACTGCACCACAACTTTAAAAAAAGATTTATCTGCTGCTTGTTTCAGGCAGAGAGGCTCCTTTTAATTATCCTAAGTCAACAATAGTGCCAATATTTTTTAGGGTTTTTGAAAGAAATAAGTAGTAAGACCATATTCAGAGATCAGGTTATGTCTCGCATGTTACTACCTACATTGAAAAGCAAACTGGTTTTAAAATGCCCGACCTGGATGTTCTAGCATCTCTCTGTCATTTCTTACAGTAGACCTCTGTGGACTGTACATCAACTATTCACCGTCTGTCCTCCTCGCAGAAAAAAACTTGACAAAACACAGGAGTCAACGTACAATTTGTTGGTGCTGTTTGTCGGCTTCTATGGTCAATCAAAATGCCATGATAAGAGTTCCAGAGTTGTGTAATGCAGGATATCCTCATTCTCTTCCACTTAAAAAAAACCTCTTCCTTAGTTTTGAGTTACAAAAGAAGCTTTCGGTACTCTCCCCTTTGGTTTCCTGAACACTAGCTGTCCAATCCAATATGTAAAAAGGTTTTTATCAGTTTAAAAAAAGCTGTAAACTTATCTTGGTGGTGGAAGTGGAAGATCTTTGAAGTCAGAGGCGGCAAATTGAGAGTAGCCAGTTAGTGAAAGGAGTCTTGGTGTGCGGGGCTGCATTTCAAACCCTGAGAAATGTCTTGCTCTTTCATTTACTATACTATGAGTTTGTGACATGCAAGCACTCTCTTTATGTTTATATCTCTGTAAAGTAAATCACTTCTTGAGCCTTGTTTACTTTCTCACTTCTTTTTTTAATCCAAAGAAGAATGAGTTTACCCTTGAATATTTTTATTGTAACGGTAGAGTATGACTCACAGAAGGAACTGGAAGAAAAAAACTGAAAAAGCTGCAGCTGTGAATTGTTGGAGGATAAGATCAGATTACAGACATACTGAGGGGAGAACATTTCATCATGTTGTAGTAAAGACAAAAGTGAAGAGTGGTAACAGTCTACAATTGGATACATACAGTAAGTGCTCCATTAACCATGACACTGGAATCTGCAGGGAAAGTACTGTCCTTGATGGAGATGTGAACGTCATCCAGTTATCACATACTTGTGATTTATCATATAAATGAACCATTTAAAAGCCACTCATTTCAACTTTTTATGAAGGGTGCCTGATCAGGAAGTTGTATCTATTTTGACTAAGAATTCAAATTAAAATAAATCGCCCGCTCTGCCAACTCAAACAGACAGGATTTTGTTAGCCAATGCAATGTCCCTACCTCCTGTTTGGAAAGACATCAGTATTAATGCCAAGGAGTTATGACAGGTTCAGGCGGTTTCATGTCAGGGAAGTTGCTGTCATTCGTTGGCCACGTTGGCTTCTGTATCACTGAACATGGACAAAATTTGCTCATCCGACACTGGTTCTCTTTAACCAAACGCACGCAAACACAAAGCCTGATCTGTCTTTTCCTCCTCAACTGCATGACTCCCCAATTCTGCGCCGCCCCATTTATTCTTACCAACTCAGACGCTGCAGAGAGAGAGGGGGAGAGAGAGAAAGGGGTAGATTTAAAGATAGCGAGAGGAGTGGGGAAAGATGAATGGAGTGAGAGAAAGACGAGGCTTCACAGTGAAAATGAGTATTGAAAAAGGGAACATTAGGTGAATAACAAAAATTACAGTGACACACCGTAATGGGGATGGAGAAACAAGGTGTGTGTGTGTGTGTGTGTGTGTGTGTGTGTGTGTGTGTGTGTGTGTGTGTGTGTGTGTGTGTGTGTGTGTGTGTGTGTGTGTGTGTGTGTGTGTGTGTGTGTGTGTGTGTGTGTGTGTGTGTGTGTGTGTGTGTGTGTGTGTGTGTGTGTGTGTGTGTGTGTGTGTGTGTGTGTGTGTGTGTGTGTGTGTGTGTGTGTGAAGAAAGAGGCGTCATTTGGCAGCATGATGTACCAGTGAATGAGAGTAAAATAAATAGGAGAAAGAAAAGTATACTAAACTTATTTTTTGACTTCCACTACCACAAGACAGCTACTAGATTCAGAAACTCTCCATACCATATCAATTATTCAGTGGGGTTTTAAGTCTATAAAGCCAGTTTTGACACAGATTGCCCACTCACTTCCGCTACTAGTGGAGATGACAGGCTGCAGCAATAATTAATTGGTATATTTAAGCTGTTTCTCAAGCACACAAATGAAAAGAAAGAAGAGCGGTGAAGTAGAAGTACATTTTACTGGAATTTCTTCCCCAACAGATAATATAATCTGTAATAGTGGGCAGCGCCAACATTAATTGACAGTATTTTCTATTATGACTCAAGTGCCTCTAGTTTGACCTGCAACTAAGGTTTCCAGATGGAATCGTAAAGGACGATGCTGCGATAATGTGGCATGCACGGTAACCACTCCGCTATCAAGGAACTCCAATTGCACTGTATTTAAAGAAGATTATTTGACATATTAAGATAGACTTACATAAAGGTGTAGCTAAGAAAGGTGTTCAGCATTGAATCATCTTCTCTCTGCAAATCTTTCAGTATGCTGTACATTGACAAACTAGAATCATAGATAGTAGCATCTTAGTTAATAAATGTGTGTTTGGGTTTAATTAACATGCGTATCTATTAGTCAATCATCCCTGCGTGAGTTTGTGTTTCAGTCCTTAGGGGTGAAGGCATTTTTGTCAGAGCTGGGCTTTGTGTGTTTGAGAGTTTGTACACCAAAGGACCTTTGAACCATTGTCAAATCCAAGAAGAGCTCTACTACTTTTTTAACCACTGTTAATGTAAGTCAACAACAAACTTAGGGCTGCTGTGAAAGGGTGGTCGACCCTCAACTACAAGTTTGGTGGTTCGATCCCCCACATGTCGAAGTGTCCCTGAGCAAGACACTGAACCCTACATTGCTCCCGATAGTTAGCCTATTGGTGTATCAATGTGTCCGTGAATGGTAACAGGTCTCCCTTGAAAAAGAGTCTCAGGTTTCAATGGGATTTACCTGGACAAATAAAAGGTTAAAAAAACAAAAAAATAAACATGCTCCTCTGGTTACATTAAGTGTCTGTTTGCTCTATTAGTGACCACAGTGCATGGAGTTTGAATCTGGTCAGACAGACGTCCTCGCTCCTTTGCTGACGCTGATTAAACATGTCGTGCAAACCATTTTGTGCAACATTTTGAATCCCATCGTCATTCATACTGTATATTGTTAATCAAAAAACATAGTCCATCACTGTGTTCTATTGGCAGAAGTGTGTTGGTCAAAGTGAAAAAAAAAAAAAAAACAGTGTACAGCAGTTTCCACAAAAAAGAATGGCTTTAAAATAAACATTTAAAAAAAATCATACAAAAATAGCTTTATCCAGCATTCTGGTCAAAGATTTATTTGAAACACACACACACACACACACACACACACACACACACACACACACACACACACACACACACACACACACACACACACACACACACACACACACACACAGAGGAGACCAGTCTTCCTCTGTATTGCCCAGGAAGAGGGGAATTAACATCTGGAAGTATGGAAGCTGTTAAAGTCAGGGGGTACAGGGTTAGGATGGAGATCCCAGCTGATAAACATTTTCTCTCCACATACCAAACACACACAAACACCAACAACATTTCCCCTCACCATGAATTTCCTGCTCTAATCTTTTATTGTATTTTATTTTCCAAGACCTGCAGGGCTTTGCACCAGTCAACCATTTAACAATGAGGCTTTTATATTCTTATGTGCACTCCTTCACTGCAGTCAGTAAAAACTTTTAAAAACGTTTTGACCGCGAAATATCTGTTTTTCTTTTCTAACGTTGGCTTCTGGTCTCTGTGAAGGACATAGAGTGAGCGACAGCTGTGTAGCTTGTTCCGCTGTATCTGTTACCTTAGACACCGTGTATGTGTGTGGGTGTCAGGGCCGCCTTAATGCACGGGCTTACCTGGGCTGAAGCCCCAGGGCCTAAAAAGATCAGGGGCCTATATTTTCTTTTTTATAATTTACTGGCTCAATATAGGCCCCTGATCTAAGAAGGCCCCGAACATTGTCATTTAAAACAATACATTATTGACTGGCTCATGATAGGCCGCAGATCAAGGGCCTATATTGAGTTGAGCCAATAAAAACAAAACGAATAATTCAAAGAGAGAAGTAGCTTTGGGATAAGGGATTTTTTTTTTTTAAATTGGAAGGCTGACTGACTGGATTTTTTAAACCTTTATATTTTTGTCTCTGCTTTATGGTATTTCTGTGTCTCCAAATTATTCCAGAAAATAGTTCTAAATAGCTCACATAGGACAGGTTGATTTAGCCTTAGTTTTCCTCTCAAAGTGCACCAGATTGATGCATTTTACTTTAAAAGGTTCACATTTTTCTTCCGGGGGGGCATGCCCCCGGACCCCCCTAGAAGGGCCAGGGTCCCCACCGCAGACTCCTCAATTACTTGGAAAAACACTGTAACCAACCATGTGTGTTTACATGTTACCTTAAGTCTTGTATTCAAAATAGAGATCAATAGAGATATTGTGGTGTAGACAAACATGGCAGGTTAAGGCAGGCCGTGTGTGTGTGTGTGTGTGTGTGTGTGTGTGTGTGTGTGTGTGTGTGTGTGTGTGTGTGTGTGTGTGTGTGTGTGTGTGTGTGTGTGTGTGTGTGTGTGTGTGTGTGTGTGTGTGTGTGTGTGTGTGTGTGTGTGTGTGTGTGTGTGTGTGTGTGTGTGTGTGTGTGTGTGTGTGTGTGTGTGTGTGTGTGTGTGTGTGTGTGTGTGTGTGTGTGTGTGTGTGTGTGTGTGTGTTGGGGTGATAGGAGTCCTGAGTGGTGGAGGGTCTGTTTCTATCAGTAGGTCTGCTGCATGTCTGCTGCTGCTGCCAGTAATTGGTGACACTGTGCTTTTAGCAGGAAAAGGACACAGGCCTTTACATTTCCTAACACACAGTCTTCGCATTCACACACATGCTCGAGGAATCACTAACATATTAATGTTATTTTAAGACAGCAGGGAAACTAACACAGTTCAAACACAAACACGCTCAGTTCCTTACAGCAAAAAGCTGTTGTAACATCTGCTTAGAATTTGCTGTCCCTGCATGACTCTGCATAACACTCAGTTTTTCATTTTAATTTGAGAAGAAAATCCTCGCGAAACAACAAAGTAATTCAAGCTGAATGAAACTTGAGGAGACGGCACATCAACAGGGGGAAATGAACTGTTACTGCTGCAGTTTCCCTTTTCATTTAGAAAATGTGAATTAATATAAACCAGTGATCCTCCCCGGTTCACAACATTCAAATAGTTTTGTTGTTTGAGGCAGTCACATCCATCCTGTCTCGTATCCTGCCCTCCCTCCTTCCCGCTCCGTGGGAGAGAATGAAAGAAGTCAATACGTTTATGTGTGAATATGCTGACGTGAGAGCTGTAGTATTGACTCGAGTAATGTGGTTTCAAACACAAGTGCACACACACACACACACACTCCATTGATTTCCGCTGCCTCTCGAACAGAAGCGCCGAAGACTTCTTTGGAAAGCTGCTGGGTTGTGCATTAAGTCATCGTAATTACTATTATCTGCACCATTCACATAAAAACATGCCATTCAAACCTGTGATGTGTCGCGGGGCTTTTCTGCACTGTGCGGCAAAACCAATAAGCAATTTGTGTCATTTTCACATTTGTACGTCAATTGAGCAGCCCATTACATTGTTCAGTTGGTAATTAATCGGCCCACACTCAAAGAGGCCACAGTCTCTATGGGCTACAATCTGGCGTTGAAAAATAGAAATAGATTTACAGGATTTACAAGCTTCTCACTCACTCTCATTCTCTCCTCTTCCAGATCCAGCCCTACGATAAAATTGCTGCCCGGGGTTTGCCGGATAACGTAGCTGACAGCCTGAACAAACTGGTGGTGGTGAAGCTGAACGGAGGCCTTGGCACCAGTATGGGATGTAAGGGCCCCAAGAGCCTGATCAGTGTCCGCAACGAGAACACCTTCCTGGACCTCACTGTGCAGCAGATCGAGGTACGGCTAAGCTGTCAATACTTTGACCATGACCTTTTTAAGCTTCATTTGTCAACAGCTCTAACATAGAGATTACATAACACACATAGAGATACTATGAGGTTATGCTGCCTTTGATAAAGAACCATAACTTTGCCATTAGTAATTTTGTGGACATCTTTCAGCTCAAGGTTTTGGTTTTATGGCCATACATTTTTTTTTTTTAACCTAAAACGTATAAACTTTTTACTCACTCTCATGGCTCCCATCAGCATTATAAACAGTGAACCAGCTCTGATAAACCACAGGCTCCCTGTCTAGCACAGAGCAGCAATACATATCCTTTAGTAGGATTTATTTTTGGCTACAATTGGATGCATTTACATTTATTTCATGAATGTTCGTTAATGCACATTGTCCCTCCTTGATCAAATAAAGATAGAAGACAAAAAGAAAGTCAGATTCATATACTAGCTTGTAAACATAGTAGAGCGTTCATTAAATGAAGTGCTAGTTATTTCACTCTAGAGTTGGTGGACACCAAAACTAAGCTCAAATGAGTGTCAATATTGGAAACAAACTCCCAGATACAGATTAGCTTTGATGTCATCAAGAACCAAACTTGATTGTTCCATTGTTATTCTACCTATCTGACGATGTCAACCATTCTGTGTAAAGCAGCTCATTTTGTGTAAACAACTCAGTCAAGACCCTGGCATTGCTCTGAGCAGGATGCTCTGGTCTTCTCTCCATGCATTAATGCTGACCATAATCATCTGTATTGTCTTTTGAAACTAAGTAAAGATTTGTTTTCATATTGGACTATAGTGAAGTTTTCTTCAACAAAAAACTTCTTCCACAAAGGACATGGGACAAAGGTCCCTAATCAGATTCACGCCGTTGTATTGTCATTTAGCTCTTGTGCATCAGGACATCCAAATGTATATAGCCTACTGATAATAAAATATTTTGACTAGGATTAACTAAGAATATTTAGGACTGTTTTTATTTATTTTTTAAACTACCAGAAAGGTTTATAATCATTGTATTCATTGTATTAATCCAACTTGTACTATGGCCCAGTTATGAGCAGGATCGACAGTTAGGCGTTTCCTAAATCATACTGTAGGTGTGGTGCACACAGTGGACTGTCAGGTTGCCACACCAGCACACACGATGTTGCTGTGATGTCAGAATGGGTGGAACAAGGAAGCATGAAGTGATATCTGATGTAATACAAATATCTGCTCGGTTTATTATTTTAGTGTTGTTTGCTCTGATGCAGTGACAGTGACAATCCCATGGAGAGCGGCTTGTACTTTTCTATATAATCCCAAACTAGAGAAGTAAAAAATTACCATCTCTCCTTTATTTTTTTAAACATAAAATTACAAGCACACCTCTTTTCCACATGCCTTTCTCTCCACGATGCTGCGTGTGCATCATCGCCCAGGCACCAGCCTCTATGACTTAATGTAATGAGTTATTTTTTTCTAAAAGAGCTGAAGGTCTTTTGAAAGGAGTTCAGTGTGATATCTGGAGGGGAGTTGTAGTGAAAGAGGATCTGTTGGTGTGCAGGCGGACAGGTCTGCGGAGGTTGGCAGGGAAACAGAGAAGGCTGTGTGTGTGTGTGTGTGTGTGTGTGTGTGTGTGTGTGTGTGTGTGTGTGTGTGTGTGTGTGTGTGTGTGTGTGTGTGTGTGTGTGTGTGTGTGTGTGTGTGTGTGTGTGTGTGTGTGTGTGTGTGTGTGTGTGTGTGTGTGTGTGTGTGTGTGTGTGTGTGTGTGTGTGTGTGTGTGTGTGTGTGTGTGACATCAAAACATGACATGTACAGTATTAATATAAGAAATGTATTTCTCACGTCAGCCATTCAACTGATCCCCTGATTAATTTATGTTGGTAAGCTTTATTGATGATCCGCAAATAATTAAAACAATAATCACAGCATCAGTTATTTTGAGATTGTTGAGAGTTAGTTACAGATTCAAGTTTTGAGACGGCCTCAATTTAATTGAATCTTTCGCTAGTCTGTCAGAGATGTTGATGCCAGAGCTTCGGTTCGATAGTGTATTGTGTTATTGAGAATAAGTGTGTGTGTGTGGGGGGGGGGGGGGGGGGGGGTCAGTGTGTGTGTCATTACGGCCTCACGGGAGGCTACTCTCCTTCCAGCACACTGCTCTCCATTTTCTGCTCTGGTCTGGTCAGATTACCTCCTGACTGAATCAGCCTATTTAGAAAAGAGAGAAAATGGATCCCATACACACACACACACACACATACACACACTGACCCATATCCCCCCTACAGCAACCACACTGACTCCATGCATATGTGTTTTTTGAGAACGTTTCACTCACACTTAGCAGACGTGGAACAATAGTCTAAACTCAGGCTCACATGAAAGGCGCCACCTGGCTGCTAGAGATTTACTGCATTCACCTGGGTAATCGTTTTCTGACCACATCTGTTAAGTTGACTTAAACGAGTATAAAGGCTGTTTTGGGTATTTTAAGATGCAACTTTGAATTTGAATCATCAATCTTTCCTTTATATTGTTATTCTCTAAGCAAAAATACCAGAAATGGTTGCTTCAAAAATAAGGGATATTTGTTCATTTTCTAGTCTTCTGAAGGTGGCAAACTCTTTGGCAGAAAAAGCAAGACACTTTGGGAAAATGTCAGGCACATTTCTCTATTTAACAATAACAATAATGAATTGCTGCTGCACTCGTTGGCCTAGTGGCCTACATGAGTCCAAAAAAAAAAGAACAAGGATACAGTATTGCCTCAACAAACATTGTAACATTGTTCAATTTCATGTAATTAAAAATGCAGTTTGCCTGCTTTCATCTGTGTCGTCCGTCCCTCCTGCCTTGCACACACACCCACTTTCTACACACAAGACAGCTATTTGTGACTGAATCATCTTTTCTTTTGATTTGTTTGCAATGCTTTCTATGACGTGTGAGAAGCATTAGAGGATGGACCAGTTGGCACAGCTCTTTATAGTCCTGTATGTAAGTAAGGTGTGGGGAAGTAGTGCAACACAAGATACACACAGTGTACACACTTGTGCAATGAGAGGCGTGTTTAAAATTAGAAATGCCTCATTGTTCTCCTGAGGTATTATTTGAATGGCTATATGTGACATTGGTGCTATATCAATACAAACTCAATATCAATTGCGTTTTTGCAAGCAAGGGGAAAATGTCAAACTGGATAATCCATTCCTGAAACAAAAATTGGTTCATCTGGAGTCTTTTCAGCCTCATAGGGAAACCTGCCCCTCATATTGAGCTATTCTATCAGATTTGAAATCGGAATATGTTTCTGCACCTTCCACCAATACAGCTGAAGTAAAAAGGCATTCCCTGAACGTCTGCATAGATATTCGCTCGGATCCATTCAGTGTGAATTATCTTTCACACTCAACACACTAACATACTCAATAACTGCAGGTGAAGTGCATTTGGAAACTCATTTACTGGAGAATGCTCAGACAGTCTTCCCTGGATGAATGATGCCAAAGGTTGCCGGCGTTTACACAGGTTGTGTGTTTGTCCCAACAGCACCTGAACAAAACCTACAACACAGACGTGCCCCTGGTCCTCATGAACTCCTTCAACACCGACGAGGACACAAAGAAGATCCTGCAGAAGTACACACACCACCGCGTCAAGATACACACCTTTAACCAGAGCAGGTGAGAGTAACACAATGCTATGTACACACGTTATGTTGAGCAACAGTGCAGACACTCCTGATAAGCACTTTAATGACACAGTTATGTCAACCAAAGCTGATTGGATGCTGAGGGGTACTTCTATGTCAAAGTGGATATTAAACTGGAAACAAAACTTTGAAACAAAACCAGAGATCCTTGCTGAAGCCTACAGAAATCTATCTCAATGTTGGTGAATTTCTCAGATAGTACCATTGAGTAGTATTGACCCCAAATGAACTGACTGAGCTCCCTTTAGAGACTGATCTATAGTCTGTCTGAATGGCCAGTGGACAATCTTTTGCTGTGTGTGCTGTTTCTGACTAACAGACAGGACATGTTCATGTAATGTATGGAGAAAGGCATTATTATTTAATGCCTTGGTGTCTCTAGTTTGTCAGTCATGCGGAACTTGCTTTTTACCATTCCCCTTGAATAATTTAGAGCACTTATGCATGTTATGTGTGCCAGTAGGAGGGTAGTACAAAGCGTTGGGAGAGCAGCAGCTGTGGTGATGGTGGTAAAGTTATCTTATTGACTCACAAGCACTGAGAAAGTGGCTTAATAGTCTAAATTTGAAGTTTGCGGCTGAGGTGGTGAGAGTAATTCATAAAGGGCTAATTACTGCTGTTCCAGTTGAAGAGGGAAAGCAATTTGATGTATCCACCAAATGTGGACACCAGTCCAAGTGTCCTGGCACTTTCATCATTATTTTTGTATTTATTTATTTATTTCATTTTATTGCCAACCCCCCCCCCCCAAAAAAAATCTCCCTGGTTAACTGCCAAAGTGATGGGCAGAATAAATGAACTGAACAGCCCCATTGAAAGGTCTCACATTGTATCGTTTGTGTTTTATTCTTGAGTCACTTCAGAATCTGAAAATGTGGTTTATTGTCCAGTACTGGAATTTGCATGTGTCCAATGGTGTATACAATACATATGCACATAGAAATGATAAGTGTAAGCATATTTAATTAATTTTCTGTTGATTTGTCAATACAATTTACTTTCCTCTTTTATGATTAGGTATCGCAGTAAATGAAATGGCTAAACTATGGGAAAAGATTTACGGAGCTAAATCCCTTGTTCTGTAACTCTAGGAGGAGGCATGAGAAAAAGCCAATTCACTGCTGAGATCAGCTAACAACTCAATTCTTACTGATACTGATGTTGAAGAAAAAAAATTTGTGATACTTTTTCTTTTTACTTTTTTTTTTTTTTTAAATAAGATTTATGTTCATTTTCCTGTGTAACCCACTAAAGAGTAACCGTTCCTTCGGAGTCAGGAACATTTACTTACGTCCACAGAAGTGTTTTTTCTCTTGAATCCAACATTTCTCAACTTATTCTGCTCTGAGGTGTCATAAAACCTTTTGAAGTGTAGTGAGCTCATATCAAACGCACCCATCTAAAAAAACATCTTCCCAGAACAGCCGTCTGGAATTTAAAGGAGAAGGGAATAAAAAGGGCTTGCGTGCCTTCTATTCTGCAGCTCCTCTCACCTGACCGTCTCATCTGCGCTGTCGACTATCCTCAAACTGCCAGAAACACAGCAAGCTCCCACTCAATGTGCTGTTCCTCAAAACAAGGTTTCATTAACTCAACCTGACGCAGATCCCACTTAAAAACCCCTTTGATCAGTATTAATGCAGCCAGCGATGATGGCTTGGGCTCTTTGGCTTCTTGCCTCATCCGCCTATCTTTGGGGGAAAAATGTTAACCTCCTGACGTTGTTGTTTGAAGTCCTAAAGTGATAAGAGAAAAATAAATGTACATGGCACCCATCATGCACTCGGCCTGCTGCTCTTGGCAAAGTTTCCCTGGCTATCAGCTCAGAAGTGGAGCATACTCATTTCACACTCTGTGTTTTCTGTGCTGTTTATCTACTTAACATGTGCATTCTGAGATTCACAGCACTGCAGTGGGTCACAGAGATAACTGTGTTTTTAATTATTTTAATTGTAGATCTACGTTTGTTTTTATAATGCATAAAATATTGAAGCAATAGCTCACGACAGGCTGTGGAATGTGCTCATTATACCACAGTTATAGGCGTTGTTCGGCCCGACGCAAAGTTTTATAAAGTAAAATATACTATAAAACTCTTGCAGGGGAAGAAACTGCTAATTGAAGGAACAAAATCTCACTTAAAATAGATTTGTGTAAACAATATAATATAACAAACAAAATATTTGAGTTGACACTACATACATACTCTTTGAGACATGTGGGGTGGTGTGCGGGTTTGTTTAACCAATAACGTTATAGTATAGATACATGAGAAGTCAAAGGTGTTGCTTGTTGTAAAAAAAATGTTGGGTGGCAACAAGTGTATCCAAGTAGTAATCAAGCCCATTAGCGCATATATACCCCGTGGATAGGCACACACATGTGAGAGTGGAAGAAAGCGGCAGAAAAAGAAACAAGCGGGCACCGTCGTTTACCGCGGAGGAGATGGCCGTTAGTGGACGAGGTCTGGCAGCACCGGGCAGTTTTATTCGGGGGAACAAGGGGCAAAAAGAACATCACGGTGAAGAACCGTGTTAGGCAGGCCATAGCCGAAAATATGTCCCCCTCCATCCCATGTGGCCTGCGTGACTGGCGTGCTGTGAGGAAGAAGTGGCAGGAGTTCCAGAACCAAACAAAAAGGAAGAGTGCGAAGGTTTCACTAATCAATCTCCCTTCGTTGCAGGTGATGCAGACGCCCAGTAAAGACAGCGCAGAGTAACCCCTCCCCCATATGGTTTCAATAAACTACTTTGGTTTCCTTTTCAACCATGTATTGTGTGTATCATTTTGCATTGAAATGAGAGTGTCAAACCTATAGCAACAAAAAGTCCCAGGCAATTTGTAATTTATCTAAGCGTAGGTTAATGACGTGTGCGTATAGTGTGCCCTTTCAACAGCATTCCAGTGCCAGACTTTCAGGTAAAGCACTCGGACACTGCAGCAATAATCATAGTGTGCAGGACGTTACATGTAGCCTACATCTGCTGGTTCTGTTTATTTATTTCAGCCTTCAGGCCTGAGAGTATATGGGTGATGTGGTGGTTGTGGGTTTATGGTTTAGTGATCAGTGCTTGGTGACTGGTGGTAAAGGGGTAGGGGCTGGGGGTTGTTGGACCTCAGAAGAGGTTGATATGTTCTTAAAAACGCAGCGCAGTCAGAAGCTGCATCTCCGGGGGGCTGAAGGAAAAATTGCATGTGTGTGGAGACACCAGAGTGATCAGCCGTTGGATCTCCGCACGGCCGGGGCAGTCGGTACTTTGCCTGGACGGCCCGGTCTGATAGCACGTCCAGTGGGGAGAAGTGCCGACGCACGTATGCATTTTTGTAAACCGTCTGGCTTCGCGCACGACGAGGCTGTTGTAATGCAGCCATGGTTTCTCACACGCGCGGACTTTGGCAACGCCTTTATAGCAGGTGGAGCCGCTCTGGATGAGGTTCAGCTGAGTTCAATTAAATCTGTTTCCTTGATATCTGTCAAATGCCACAGGGTTGTGGATGTTTTTTTATGTGTAGTACTATAAACTCACATGTGTGTGGAAAACGTAAACGTGTAATTCATTAAAACATTTTTTTCTCTACTATTAGTTTATGTTTATTGCGCCAGGTCCGCATTGAACATTGTTTTATTATTTCAAAAAGTGGAGGAAATAAATTTCCCTGACGCAGCATGATCACTGACGATTTGGTCGCTAAGAAAGGTTGAAAGAGTGGGTCAGCTCCGTCTTTCAGTTCCATCTTAGTGAAAGTACTACTTTCGCTAAGAACGAATCTGGGAAACGCATTCTTCTTTCACAGCGTTCTTAAGAGCGCTCCAAAGTAGTACTTTGCCCAAAGAGGCTCTTAACGATTCTGGGAAACGCGGCCAATGTCTCTGATCTTATTGTTGTCCAGGTACCCTCGCGTCAACAAAGACTCCCTCCTCCCCGTGGCCACAGACCTGAGCATGGAAGGGCAGAGCACAGAGGGCTGGTACCCACCGGGCCACGGAGACATCTACGCCAGCTTCTACAACTCTGGCCTGCTGGAGCAGCTGATCGCGCAGGGCAAGGAATACATGTTTGTGTCCAACATTGACAACCTGGGAGCCACCGTGGACCTGCACATCCTCAACCACCTGGTCAGCCAGCCCAACGGCAAGCGCTGCGAGTTCATCATGGAGGTGACAGACAAGACACGCGCCGACGTTAAGGTATGTATTTTATTATTATCTAGTACAGTACAGTTTGATTCCCTAAATAATCTCCTTTGTCAGTAGGTTTTAAAGGAAGAGTTCAACATTTTACATTTGTAGTGATTTGCCTCACTCTCCGGCTCAACATAAGGCGACAGAAACCTTCCCTGTAACCATGCATGCATTTTTGATGAAGTTAGTGGCAAGGTCGTTCATCCGGGTTAGCTTTGCTCCAGTGCCGGTAGCTAAGGGGAGCAATTGCCTGCCTCTGCTGGCAGCAAGAAGATAAACTTTACAACATCACTAGCGGTTCTGTATGCTTGTTGACTGGTTTATTTACCATGTACACAAACTATTCCTTTTAACAAAAATGGACATTATAAAATGAGTATATTATGCTTCTCTGAGAAAAGACCAAGGCATGTTTGCGTTGACTTTTGAATTGAATCACTCACACACACCATTGTTTTCAGGGTGGAACGTTGATCCAGTACAAAGGCAAACTGCGTCTGCTGGAGATCGCCCAGGTGCCAAAGGCCCACGTGGACGAGTTCAAGTCGGTTTCAAAGTTCAAGATCTTCAACACCAACAACCTGTGGCTCTCTCTGCCCGCCATCAAGAGGCTGCAGGAACAGAAGGCCATGGACTTGGAGATTATAGTCAACCCCAAGGTGAGTGAAAAATACAGTAAGGGACGAAATATCTTAAATTGTACAGAGTCATGAGGAAGAATCAAATCAAAAGTACATAGCAATTCTGATTTTTATTTAGTATCATGCGTCGCCTGCAGAAAACTATTGTTCATAATTAAAATTCTCTAAATGTGGTGTGGCTTTTAGTTGTCGTAGTTTTCTACCAACATGATTCAATAGTGACAAAGTTTCTGGAGTGTATTGATGTTAAATGTTTACCTTTTGCTAATTTGGCAAAATGTAAGAAAATATAGATTCAAAAAACAAGGCTTAAGTTGTAGCCCACAGCTAACTTATAGACTCCACGGAAATAAAATACATCTTTATACTCTACTGTTTTTAATCCGCCCAAAGCCTCCAAACTCTGGGAAGTGAAGTTTCAAGATTAAGAGCAAAAAGGTGGGGCTGGGGAGGGCGCAAAACTCTCAGTTCACCTCGGTCACACCATTTATATTCTGTACGACAACACAACTAAGTCACAGGAATCAACCTTTCTGAAATGTGTGAAATGCTCACTTGTTGATGTTGTCTTCCTCTTCATAAATAAGAAATGATGATAAATGATGGAGCCCGTCAGTGAAACAACTCATAAAGGTCCTGGTAATAGTTTGCTGTTAGATTGTCCATATATGAGGCCTAAAACCTATTCAAAGAAAGGAACACATCTGGACGTCTGAGTGTGCATTAGATACTCCATGAAATGACCAATAATAACCACTCACCAATAATATCATCTGTCCTGTTTTATGAAAACATAGCAGGGATATATCTGTCTCTGTAAAGGAGAGTGGTGCAACCACTTCTGAATAAATAATGTCTCGCTGCTTAAAACAAATCCAAGCTTGCGGAGGAAAACCCACATTTTAAAGCCTCTCTCTCTCTGATGTCTCTGTCGTCCTGCACCGCTCAAACTTTCTGAGCCGTTTGTTTGGTTTTCCACAATACAAAGGATATAAAAAGCAGCTTCAAAAGCAATCCTGTTTCCTGGTCACCTCCCCAGTGGCTCATATGCCTTTCTTAGACTCACAATTTAAGCTGTGTGTGTGTGTGTGTGTGTGTGTGTGTGTGTGTGTGTGTGTGTGTGTGTGTGTGTGTGTGTGTGTGTGTGTGTGTGTGTGTGTGTGTGTGTGTGTGTGTGTGTGTGTGTGTGTGTGTGTGTGTGTGTGTGTGTGTGTGTGTGTGTGTGTGTGTGTGTGTGTGTGTGTGTGTGTGTGTGTGTGTGTGTGTGTGTGTGTGTTGATGGAGGGAGGCATAACAAAGACGGATATCAAAGTTTCATTTCCCTTCAAAGGCAACTCTCATTCTGAGAGACACCATAAGCTTGTCCAGCTTCTCTTCCGTTTCGCCCCCACACGTTTCTTTGTAAATGAAGCTTCAATTCACATGAAGGAAAGGTTTGAGCAAATGTTAAATCAGTCAAATATAATCTCCCCATAGTTTATGACGTGGATCAGCATGAATTGGTCAAGCATCATTTTAAGGCTGCGGCGCGTCTTATCAGCATATGTTCATCCTTTTATCGCCCCCTCTGAAGCTCTTGGTGACAGCACGACCCCTTTTCAAAAGCAGCAAACACACATGATGTGACTCAATGTTATTTTGGTCGTGGAGGAGAAGCACTGCCTCAGGGTATGCAAATGTGGAAGCGGCGGCAATAAATTCACTGCTGAACCTCGGCCTCATTCCCGATTTATTGCTTTTTCTTCACCCGTAGATGAAATTTTCCAGCTACAGAATGGCACACCGTGACACAACAATGCGTTTTGTAACTGGTGATAAGGAGCGCAGAGCTGTGTGGTCCCATCTAGGTAAAGGTGCGTCACTATGACTGCAGTGGCTCATCTAGTAGCTCCACACAGGTTCAAACGGTGTGCGCTCTTGCTACTGAGAGGCACTTGGAGATAAAAGCCTCTGTGAATTAGGGAATGTTACATAACTCCATCTGATACTTACACCTTAGAACCAGGTCCTTTATAGTATACATGTGCTTATATCACTGTTGATTTAGTCATATTCACCTGAAGTCTCCCCAACAATGCTCAGTGAGAACGCTTACATGCTGATGTCTAGCAGGTCTAATATCCATCAAGCTGCTCGTCATGTTTGCATATTAGCACTAAGAACAAAGAACAGCTGAGGCTGATTGGACTGTAGGGAGTTTTGCAGGTAGTCAACCAAAGGACTCGACAAATGAACATTTTGACCTGAATATGGAATTGAAGTCAGGTTTTATGAGATTTACAATGCAAGTGTGTCTTATATTTTATATATATATTTTTTTTAAAGGACATGATCTGTGTTGGGTTTTTCTTTGTGATTCATAATTGCAGTGAGAGATGGAGAGAAAAGGAGGAAGAGAGAACTCCCTGTGGTGATGTGAATCAGAGGACTAATTCCAAACACTTTTTCTTCCCATTTGATGGAAACAAGTGGATTTCTTTCTCAATATTATTTATAAGATATGCCACAAAGGGATAACAAAGAAATTACACTTTAACAGCTAGTCAAAACAACAGACCTATTTTTTTTTTGTAAGATATCTACAGGAAGGAATAACCAAAATATGATAATCATGTTAATTAAAAAAAGAACACAAATGAAAGGGGAAAGAAAAGTGTCACAACTATCGGTGACACTTGGGTATGTTTGTGACAGTCGAGCTTAGAATCAAGTGACATTTGGCACGCCCCTCAACATGCCTTACCTCTATCTCTATCTTATCAGACGCTGGACGGTGGGCAGACTGTGATCCAGCTGGAGACGGCTGTGGGCGCCGCCATCAAATGCTTCGACAACGCGCTGGGCATCAACGTGCCGCGCAGCCGCTTCCTGCCTGTCAAGACCACATCAGACCTGCTGCTGGTCATGTCCAACCTGTACAGCCTGGATGCCGGCTGCCTCACCATGAGCCCCAAGAGAGAGTTCCCCACCACGCCACACGTCAAACTGGGCAGCTCCTTCACCAAGGTACTGCTGCTGATAACTAGTGGAGAGAGAACACATTAGTTAAAAGCATTGTGTACGGGATCCTGTAATATGTACTTTTTAATATATTGTTTAGAATGGTCTTTACACTCCGACAGCAATAAATAAGTTATGGGTAACGAGAAAGAAGCGAAAACCCCCCCAAATTCTGTCCCTGCTGTAATCCTGTTAAAATGCTGACCAATCAGTGCCATTCGGTCCGACCAGGTTGCTAAGCAGCAGCGCTCTGCACGTCTGTGTACCGAATGGTTAGACAGAAGCTAATTTCTAATCATGCTTGCTCTCAGGGATTGTAGACCCTAGCTTGAAGGTAGCCATAGACCTCCATTCATATCTCTCTTAAGTTTTAATATTAAAACTAAACCATAAACATTTAAAAGTTTAGTTCATCCTACACAATTTTCTCCCCCTGTCCTATCTAGCCGTGCAGGTAAAAAACGGCTTCATCTGATGGAGCTGAACGGCATTTCAATTACATTAAAGCATCCCCAGACTGTAGAAAAATATTCAAAGCAAGTATTTCTGATAGCGACACCTGGAACATGTTTTATACTTTTATTTGGGCCCAAAAGTGACGCAGGAAATCATTCTAAAAGAAAATTGCCAAATCAATAGTATAATTGGGGAAGGAAATCATAGATAAAATACTTTTATATACCATCTATGATCAAATATCAAATGCCTTATTCTTCTTTGGAGAAAATTCATCATCATTTACCATTTATTTACCGTTTTATTTTATCATGTCACTTTTGGGTCTGCAGCAGTTCCTTTGTCATCTGCTTTTGAAATTAAGCAAAATAAAAACATTCCCCTCTGAATTCAATTGACTTCACATCCAATCCAGTCGGGTGGCACAGCTCTCATTTTAGTATGTTTATCTCAGACTGTGTGGTTAATGAATACTTTTTTTACACTTCTGCTGCCTCAAAATGACATTTTCTAGTTATTTTATGTCATTGGAATGTTCTGGTTCTTGACTAGAATTTGAAATCCGATTCAGAGGTTTTAAAAGTTTTGGTGATGAAATGATTGAACTCAATCCTAATCAACAGTAGGAGGCTAATAGATGTCCTCTTGTTAATCGTTTGTGTTTAAGGTTCAGGAATACTTGACTCGCTTCGAGAGCATCCCTGACATGCTGGAGCTGGACCATCTGACTGTGTCTGGAGACGTCACGCTCGGGAAAAACGTTTCAGTCAAGGTAAAGTAAGACGTTTTGAAGGAGAAAAAAAAGAAAACCTTGCATGTGAAATCAGGCTTTTAAAAGGTTGCTAGGGGGAGAGTAACACCAGATTAAGATTTGTATTTGCCCTAAATGTGCAGAAGTCCGTTGGGTTGAGCGTGATAACCCAGAAAGACCGTTGCATTATTCATTGTGGGGCCCACAGCGATGGCACGAGAGGCTAGAGATGAGGCGAAAACTGGTTATTAATAAAGGTCTTTCTCTAACCACGAGAAGATGTGGGACGGACTATCAGCGTTTTTTTTTAGTTCCATTTGTTTGTTCGTGTTGGAAGACATGAACTTCGCAGAGACACTGGGAGGAGAGATAACTCTTGTATAACTTTGACTGACCTTTGTCTGGAAAGGAAATTTAATCCTGAGAGATTATGATCTGGTTTCAGCTATATCAGGTCATGTTCATTTGAAACGGGGATGGAGAGAGATTGTATTAAATTGAAAGTGTTGTTACTTTTTAATAAGTTTCACTCCAGTGTATGATTACTTACCTAAGTAGAAAGGTTACAATTTAGGTTAATGAAATATTATATGACAACTATTAAACTGAAGAACCTTTTACCCTTCAAAATAAAGTGTATTAAACTCAACCCAGAGCTACTTGATGTCCAAATGCATGAGTTTAGTTTCTATGAACAGGTACTTTGCAGTTGATTTCTTCAATTCTAAACACATAGCAGCTTTAATCCTCAGAGGAACCTTTTTCGCAGAGTCATCTCCTCTCTTTCGATCCAGCGTCACATGGTTCATCAGCCTTTTTTTCATGTGACTTTTTGGAAGCTAAATGTAGCCAATTACAACACTAGAAATGAAAAATTGTGTAGTAAAGGTAAAATGTTTTAACAAGGACGTAACAAGGAGTAAGCTTCCTATCCAGTGTGACAGTTGTTGAGAGTAACTGTCCCTGCTGGCAGGTGGCTTGCAGTGATTTATCGTTTTAATTAAACCCTGGTTTGAAAGTGTCTCGCTGCCCTCTCCTCTCTCTCTCTGACGAACATAATCTAAACTGGTGGCTCTTCTTCC
Organism: Ammodytes marinus; assembly: GCF_949987685.1. Lineage (NCBI taxonomy): Eukaryota > Metazoa > Chordata > Actinopteri > Uranoscopiformes > Ammodytidae > Ammodytes > Ammodytes marinus. Next base: position 14,110,146 of record NC_137215.1, on the reverse strand, counting down.
TCTCCCTCAGGGCACCGTCATCATCATCGCCAACCACGGAGATCGGATTGATATTCCCGCCGGCTCCATGCTGGAAAACAAAATCGTCTCCGGCAACCTCCGCATCATGGACCACTGACGCCTTTTTTTTTGGTCTTTCATGTTTTGATAACCCGCCCCTTCATCATGTGACCTCGTCGGCTTTTTATCCCAGTCATGTGACCTGTTTTGTCTCGTTTACCCGACACCAACTGATTGTGAAAGGAAGCAGCCAGCGTTTTCTCTCTCCCCTGAAGGGTGCTGTGTGTGGATTGATGTGATTGCGTGTACAGATTGTAGCTGGGATGTGCTGCCCCCTGCAGGCCTATTATTATATAATATAATCATTCAATAGTGTTAAAAAGTAGCCTTAAACAATGACCCACATCCATTATAGAGGGAGGGGGAAGGTCCTATTTTTTGCCAAAATACACTTCAATAATATGGGGACAATTTAATATTAATAGGGATATTAGTGGGATAGCACATATAATAACCACATAATGATTTAATGATCATCCTCATGCAATCACATAGTTTGTTCCATAGAGAAGTAAAGGAACATGTGAAGACTGAACCACCTCTGTCTCTTCGTGCCCCTGAGCTTTGATCACACTGCTATGAAATTATATGTAATAATACTATCTGAAATCATTATCAAGTGAAGGCCTTTATTTGTGCTGTAGATGATGAGAGATATCAACAATGTATGTGCATTATTTTTGTTTTCGTCCAGTTAATTTCTTTCAAAGGTTTTTTTTATTAAATGTTAGTAATAAAGAAATTGTAGCACAATGATTACAAATTTTTTCCCGAACATACCCCACCCACATCCCACCCTCACCCAACAACACGAAATCGTCCAGTTCATTTGACCATTTTTAAATGTCGTATTGAAACCTCCTGCCTCCAACACGACGACGTTGTGTTTAGTGTCGTCTCCTGTCGCCTCTGTCCATCCCAGTGTTCAGCATTACATCCACACCCAAAGCAAGATGGGGTGTAATAGCATAGGTTTACACACACACACGTTGACATTCAGACAGTATTTGTTTTTAAAAATTGTACATCAAAGCTTCAGTGTGAGAAATACTTGAGATGGGTCCAACTTGTGTGGCCCGAAAGCAATAGGTGTTGATGTGACGGTGACAGCTCTGCCTCCTGTAAACTGAATAAAGTGCAATATGAAGTAATGAGCATGTGTCGTCCTTTATATCTGTAACACCCACAATCATCAACAAGTTATTATAGAGCAGGGATCAAGTCCAGTGGCACCCAAGGGGTCTTTTTTAAATGACTGGTGGTCACTACTTATGTGCAAATAGTCCATTATAAGCAGAAGATCTGCTTCCAAAATATATACTGCAGTCCATACGTATTAAATGCAAAACTAACAAAGTACCAAAAGCACTGCCTGTGCAAAATTGTCCATTTCATAGGTTTATACACTTACCGGCCACTTTATTAGGTACAATGGTTAAATGGTTTATAAAAACAAAAAGCTAATCAGCCAATCACATGGCAGCAATTTAATGCATTTATGCATTGAGACGTGGTCAAGACAATGTACTTCAGTCAAACCGAGCATCAGAATGTGGAAGAAAGGGGGTTTAGGTGACTTTGAACATGGCATGGTTGATGGTGCACGGCAGGATGGATCCCTACTTTTATGTTGTTCACGCCAAATTCTGAACCTGCCATCTGAATGTCGCAACTGAAATTGAGACTCATCAGACCAGGCATTTCAATATTCTTTTATCCAATATTGGTGAGAATTGTAGCCTCAGTTTCCTGTTTTTAGCTGACAGGAGTGGCACCCGGTGGGGTCTTCTGTTGCTGTAGCCCATCTGCTTCAAGGTTGGTTGTGTTTTGCGTTCAGAGGTGGTATTCTGCATACCCTGGTTGTAACGAGTGGTTATTTGAGATACCGTTGTCAGGGTGTCAGGGAAAGACAGACAAGAACCCAATTGCAGGAAACAGTTCAGATTCAAAAATAGATTTGAGACAAGCATGGCAAACAAGTCCAGTTGGGGCAGGCAAAAGGGACAGGCAAGCAGGATAGGAACACAGGATGAAATCTGAATGCTGGAAAGCTGGGTGAACACACTAGGACATCTGGCAACTGACTGAGGGAACTGAACTGAGATATATACTGGGGCTGATTAACTGATGAGGAGCAGGTGAGTGAGGAGCAGGTGAGTGTGGGGCAGACCAGGTGAATGTAATTAACAGGGAGTGCAGAGCAGGAGGGAGTGGCCGGGTCTGAAATGACATGAAAGTTAGAAAGGAAACCAGGAAAACAGACATATGAAAACAAACTAAATACTGGCTGAAGTTGTGACAACTGTTGCCTTTCTATGATCTCAAACTAGTATGCCCATCCTCCTCTGACCTCTGACTTCAACAAGGCATTTTACGTCCACACAAATGCCGCTCACTAAATATTTTTTCTTTTTCGGACCATTTTCTGTAAACCCTAGAGATGGTTTAGAGTGCAAATCCCAGTAGATCAGCAGTTTCTGAAATAGGCCTACTCAGACCAGCCCTCCTGGCACCCTCAACATTGCCATGTTCAAAGTCACTTAAACCCCCTTTTTGTTCCCCATTCTGTTAATCGGTTTCAACCTCAATAAGTTGTCCCGTCCAGGTCTACATGCCTAAATGCATTGAGTTGCTGACATGTGATTGGCTGATAAATTATATGGAGAATGAACCGCTATACCTAATAAAGTGGCCGGTGAGTGTATGTTATTAAAGATGTATAATTAAACTGAGCAGCAATTTATTGTGTGCCCGGCCCTTATGTTTAGAACCAGTAGATTAAACTGGCAAAATAAAATCATTAAAAACCTTGCACTTAAAAACATTCCTTATGTCAATTTAATTGACATGACCAGTTAAAGAAACATGTCTTTGAGGCTGTAGTCAATGGTGATGTCATATTGCTTTGTATTAGCTACATTAAATTGTCAAGGACATGAAGGCTCTTCTATAACACTTTAACCTAGTCTCACATGAGTCTTGAAGGTATTTTCTTCTTTATAAAAGATTATTATAATTATTGTACAATACACACCAGTGAGTCACCTGTTCACGAGCTGCAAAGAAAAAACAATTGATTTGTTCTTTTTTCATCACAACATATCAAGCTGCTGCTGCTAATCAAATCGCACACGCAGTGAAATGTGTCACTTTTTTTACACTTTATTGTTTAAAGTTGTTACAAAAAAAGTGTTTGCTGGAAACATTCGTTGCTTTTCGCCTTTACAAGCACAAGGAGACTCGAGACAGGAGGAGGAGGAAGAAGAAGAGCAAGTGGAGGGCGGTGTGATGGATGGACTGAAGGACGTGTTTAGATAACAGCACAGAGACAAAGTGAAGCCCTTACACACACGCACGCACGCACGCACGCACGCACACACACACACACACTATCCACAGAGAGAGAGGTGGCTCCACAAGACCAGGACACAACATGAAACTGGGTGAAGGAAAGGCAAGAGACAAAACCTTAAATCCAGACTTTTTACTTTTGAGGTATCCTCAGAAGACCTTAGCAATGTGTGTGTTTGTGTGTGTGTGTAGATGTGACACAGGTCATTGCTTTTCTCCCTGAGGTGAGTTACTATGTTGCAGTCCGAGCACTGTAGTGATGAATGATGGAGAACAACTGCACACATACAATCATCATGAACACATAAATTACAATCTCTCACTCACATACACAGGCACACACACACACACACACACTACTGATGCCTTCAGACACTCTGTGTGGAAGTGATCGGTGAAGCTGAAGTTTCTACAGTTTTGAGCGTGTGTCTCGTTCTCAAACCGACTGCAGCCACTCGAGTAAACTCCTTAACTGCGGTGGCGTCGGAGGATGGCTCGTGTGCACACAGCAGGAGTCTGGGAGAATGTGTGCTTTCACAAAAGAGCAGGGCTGTCTTATCTATGCACTTGTTATTAAGTCTCAGTCTGAGTGTGTTACTGAAAACTTTTTTAGATTATATAAACATTACGGGTATATAATGTTTCAGTTTATAATGGGCCTGATTTTATGTAGAAAAAAAGCTCCATAGGGAACAGTTCAAGACTCAGTTTGGAAAAGCACAAATTAATGCGACGCCCTAAACAGCACACACACACACATTCATATGGAGAATTTAGAAGCATGTGTCTGTGTGCATCAAACCTGAGTCAAACAGCTACATGTGTCTTTTTCTGTTTCGTCCCTTGCTCGGTGCATTGGATGGATGGGACCTCGCTGCACAAGTCCCCTCTTTTTACTCTTTATGGCTCACCAAATCAAGACTATTAATTCAATGTATGCCTCACAATGGAGCAGGAAATCAAGTGTTTTTCTAAATAAAACACACATCATGATCAGCCTCTAAAAGGGACACACCATCGTCACACATTTGGGACTCTTCACGACAGACAATACTCACTGGTCAGGATGTCAAAAGTTATTATTTGTTTCTCAGCTCAATGCTGAGATTAATAGTGATCATTATACTGGATATAGCAAGGTAATGGTAAAGTCGTTCTTGGTATAACTGTGCAGCCAAGTCCCAAACATCAGCGCTCATTTTAATCTTCTTATTTTTGTACCATCAGTTTCTGGGTGCAAGTTCCTAATATAATAACAAGTATTTGCCCAGGTCTTGTTTGTTTGTGTGTGTGTGTGTGTGTGTGTGTGTGTGTGTGTGTGTGTGTGTGTGTGTGTGTGTGTGTGTGTGTGTGTGTGTGTGTGTGTGTGTGTGTGTGTGTGTGTGTGTGTGATTCGCTACATAGCTGCGTATCATGGCTAACCTGTGATCAGAGAGGAATCAGGTTTCACTCAGACTTTAAAGGGAGGGAGCAGTCGGGCTGTCTGAGAGCACACAGACTGGCCTAGAAGACTCAGTTTCCCATAATGCTATAGGAGATTTCCATTCCAGATCTATTGCTTTGAATGTGAAAAGGCCATGGTGATGCCTAATGAGAGAGAAGTATAAACCGGAGGGTCAACACACACAGTGAGAGCACACTAGGGGACAGGGTGTATAAATACGACAGACACATCTTAGAGGTGAACATGGGGGAAAAAACACAGAACGAAACCCTCAGAACACATCTGGAACTCTATATCTGATTGACAATATACTGTTTCTTTCAAAGTAAAATGCTGAATAGTACTGAAGTGAGGCATATCTGACGGATAAAGGATGAAGCAATGGTTCACGGGCCATAAATAAACATCTTTGTTTAAATTAGCTCAAAGAGATGTACACAGATGTATATTGCAACAATAAACATGAACTCAAACCGTATGTTTTTATACGGTTTGTTAAGTCAATTTGAAAAATACTGTTGTTGAAAGTTCTTTCCGAGGAACAAACAAAAGGTTTACCCAGCAGTGTTCATTGTTTGGTTTTTGTGTCTCTGGTTTCACATGAAAATATAGAAATCTTTGTTGTCATTCATGAAAAAAGCAATACAAAGGTCACTTAAATATGAGAAAGAGACAAAAGGTCCAGAAAAAAGTTATTTTTATCTTTAAACTGCAGAGGAAAGAAAAACAAATCTGGGGGAGCTCCCCTGTTTTCAATTCAGGTCCAAACAAAAAATCCCCGCCTTGCCTCACGCAAAGGATGCTGGGAGACGGTCGGCCGTGCTAGTCGAGGGGTCCCTGGAAGATGAGTCTGACGAAGCCCTGCTCTCCGCTCAGCTGCTGGGCACAGAAGGGGCAGGCGGCGTGGAAGGTGTGCGTGCCGTGGGGCAGCGGGATCTGACTCCAGAAGGCCGCCGTCTTGTCCGAACAAACATGGCCGCAGGGGTTGAAGGCGTGAGTGGGCGGGGCTGCGTCCACGTAAAAGCCCGCCTCGCAGCCCAGCCACAGGGGCACGTAGGGCCCCTTGGCACGGCACATGGGACACTCCCTGAGCCGGCCGCCCTCCCTCTCCTCGCGCTGGTTGCCCCAGTTGTGGTAGCCGTGCACGTGGCCACACTGCAGGTAGACCCAGGGCTGCTTCTCGTCCGGCGTGTCCTTGCGCCTCATGGAGGGGAAGGCCAGCGTGTTGAAGCCCACAGGACACTGGGGCCGCGCTGCGTTGATCTCCTGCCGCAGCGCCTCCAGGTGTTTGAGGGTGGGAGTGCGAGCAAGGCCCTCGGCCGTGCGCCACAGCAGGGTGGCACCGCACAGGTCGATGAGAGAGCCGTCCACCAGCTCCTGACTCTCAGCCTCCACCTGCAACAGAAAGAGAGTTGAGAGAAATGTAATAAAGAAATTAATTAAATAAAGACGGAAACTGTAACTAAATATCAAACGAGGAAAAGACACCATTCGGAATGTGTAATGTCGCCAGATCTTATTATAACTATTAGGACAGACAATGCTTTTCCCTTCCCAATGAATTGATCTGTTCCATTATATGTTTGTATTTATCAATGTGTCTCTACTGTTGCTCTATGATATTTATATTTTTTCGGTTTTCTCTACTCCAACAGGATTGACTGGGTTGGAAAAGTTTTTAATGGAGGTTTTTGGTATTTCTAACTATTTTGTTCCGTCGTAAACATACGGTAGTTTTTTATTTCACTGCTTCTAAACCCATAAAGTTCATTCCAGCCTTACTACTGTCAAAATACTACAAAATCACCTAAATAGTGAATTATAAGATGACAATATTGGGGATGCAACCCAATATTATTTAAGATAATTTATTATCTAACTTATCATATTTATTGTTATTCAGACAAATTATTTGGTTTATAAAGGTTGACAAAATAATGAAAAACACGTATTAAGAGAAAGTCCAAGGTGACATCTTCAAATGCCTTGTGTGGTCAGTTTGTAATGATATAAAAGCAGGTGATTTCTCAATTATTTTAGGGTTGTCCAAAAATTATTTTTTTATTGCACTGCTTCCAGCCTCTGCATTGAGCCTGCTAACTGTATAATGTGTGCCCCACACAATGCATATCACCAGTGCATGCTGGGATAGGCTCCAGCGCCCAACGACACTGAAAATGATGGATGGATTTCCAGTATGATTCACACCTGCTTCAAACGCGAAGCAGGGAGGTGTGCAGTTCTCATCTGAACGCTGTAGGTGGCAGTGCTACACAGAAGCAGCTGTGTTGTGTTGTGTGTAAGTGTGTGTGGGGGGGGGGGGGACTGACAGCTGGGGGCAAGATGAGATGAGGAAATTGAAAACATCATGGCGAGGAGCAGAGGGGATAGAAAGCTGAACATTTTAGTAAAGTGTGGTCCAGAGGCTCGAATAGATCAGATGGAAATTCCACGTTTTTAGGGGGACAACAGGGAGGGCAGAAAACATAATAAACTATTTTTAAATAGTGAAACACAGATGAGGGGAGGAGCAGCTCCCAGGGTCTCTGGTGAGCTCACTCATATGAACACTGGTGCTGAGGTCACTATGTCTTGAGGCATTTATGAGGCAGCAGCACAACACTGCCACGGGTTGATGTGTTCCTCATTGTGACATGTTTTTAACCTTCATTTTATCCTGGGAAGGTCTCGCTGAGTTCACGTGTGTTACTTATGTCAGCAATTCACACTGATGCAGTAGTAGCACACACACACACGTTCACATCTGCCCAACCAAACCACAATCTCTCTACTGTTGGCTAACAAGCTGCTCAACTGGAACGAGTATGAGTTCAGTGTCTCGCTCCAGGGAAACAGTTGTTGTTGTTTTTTTCCCCTCCCCTGCTCAGATTTTCGCAGCTGTTTGGCTGATTTCAAAACAGCAACTTTTGGGTCATAAAGCTGCTCCTCTAGCTATTGTACCCAACGCAAAGCATGACAACACGAAAAAGTGTTTTTGTCTGATCAATGAATAACAACAACTGTCTAGTTAAATGATCTGAGTGTTCTGGGTCGACTCAACTAATGTAAACAATCACAATCTCACCCTCCAAACAGTTATTCAATTACAGAGAAGGGAATCATTTATCAGCACAAAACGTTTGTATTAAACACAGCAGGTGCTCAGACACTGTACTCTGCTCATTTATTATACCGCCCCCTCAGCAGGCTCACCATGCATGTCTGCACACGCGTGTGTGTGTGTGTGTGTGTGTGTGTGTGTGTGTGTGTGTGTAAATGCACTGTAATATATTCCTCATTACGCTGCTACAACCTTGCGTCCACCTGCAGAAGGGCAACCAGCTGCCGTGGTGGCAAGGCCAAGTGAGTCTGTCCCAAAACTGAAATTGACCTGTACATGGTTCATATGTAACTATTAAATATATATCACTGATTGAGAATAAATGGAAACAGCATCAGAAACCTAATTTTGTTATATTTTACATTATATTTGGCCAAAATCATTCTGTCTTTGAAAACTCAAAATTCATTCAACAGCACACCTAAGGTACAAACAAAAACACAGACGCCCACACACACACACACACACACTTATCTTTTAGGCAAACATGCTGAGACAACTCCCCCCCCCCCCCTCCTATTCAATCAGAAAGTCCTTCTGCTGTTAACCTTCACTAACGTAGGGCAGTTATCCCATTTAGAGAGCTGTGTGAGCTTGCAGAGGCATTGAGGGGGAAGGAGCACTACACTGGATTACAGAGCAGAAAAAAGCTTTGTCTGTAATTACTCTATGATGTATAAGTCCAACTAAAATCATACTCAGTCATTATATTCTCTGGAGCTGGAGCAGCGCGTTGGTATCTGTGTTTGATTGACAGCCGTTTGAGCGCCAGCAGGGAACAAGAGACAAAGAAAACCAACTAACATGTCATGGGCAGACATTGTGTTGTTAGTGGCATTGAATAGTAAGAACCACACTGGCATCTAAATAGACACAGACTAAAGTGACATGGTGAACATTTATCATCGTGTTCATGTTTGTGAGATACATAAGAGGGAAACCTGAGCAGGAATGTGGGTCGTTGTGCAGGGTCTGTGGCTCTTCTGTTGTGTTGTGTTGTGTTGTAGCTGCTGTCCGGCTCAGTGTGACGTCTACTCTGCCAATAATAGATCGGTGATGTAACTGCTTTAAGCAAATGTGGTTTAATATGAGGAGGTTTGACTGGCTTTATGGAAAACATTTCTCCATCTGATGAAGAGAACAAAGTCAACAAATTTGTGTGACCGCCGAAATACAGAATTTTAATGACATTGGATTATCAGAACAGATATGTACGCTGTAGATGACAAGATGAATAAATATATATATGCAATTTCATTTCAGTTGGACTACAAGGATTATTCTTCCATCTGCAAATGAAATGTATCAGTAAGTGCCAAACGTGCCACCATCCTTTGGTGGTACATAATAGTATCTTCAATAATCCTTCAAAATGTATCTAAAAGTTTCAAACAAACAATTTCAGAGACACCAACACCATCATCCAGGATGACACAAGGATCCAGTGAGTGGTCTCCACTCCGGTGTGCATTCGGCATGACAAATAAACCCCATCATGTTCTATCACCATGCATAATGAAAATTGGTGCTTTCCCATAGCAGACTATCTAAATTGTCCATCAACTGTGACATAATGAGTGGTTCTGTATAGTGGTGGATAATGCACACGCAGTTAACTCCCTGGATGGTAAAGGGCAGGTGGAGATAAAAGAGCTGTTAATTTGTGCTGCGCTGGAGAGACTTGAAAGCAGGTGGGACACCAGATAAAGAGACGGATTCTTGTGAAAACTGTGCACATGCTGACTGTGTGCTCATGGTTGATGATGTGTGCCCTTTGGAGGGGGGGGCAAGACGGAGAGGAAAAGGAATAGGGGGAGAACAGACAAAAACCTAATTAAAATATCACCAACAACCTGAACCCAACCAAACAAATGCCACGCTGACAGCGGTCGAGCGCTATGATTGGCTGAGAGGCTCTGACTTCGATGGGAGGATCCACTTACAAGGTCCTGTTACGCACAGCTTTACAGCAGGACCCGTTGCTATGGATTCGCCATCCCAATAACCCCCTGGTGATGTCAAGCTTGAGCTGACCTCCCACTGACTGAGCGACAGGGTCGGTAAAGGGTGTGAGAGTGAGAAAGAAAGAAAGAAAGAAAGAAAGAAAGAAAGAAAGAAAGAAAGAAAGAAAGAAAGAAAGAAAGAAAGAAAGAAAGAAAGAAAGAAAGAAAGAAAAAAAGAAAGAATGTTGGTCTCCAACTGCTGTTTGTATAAATAAGCAGCCATTTGCCATATTGATGTAAAAAGTGATGTTATGTCAAAATTGTCAAATGAAAAACTTGTTTCCGTTGGCCCTAAGTGACCAAAACATCTAAATTATGGTAAAACTGGAGTTTTTTTTTGTGATTATTGAGTCATCCAGTTGAACTGTTATCACCTTTAGAAAATCTGCAAGCACAGTTTTTGTCCAAAGCAGCCAGGTTAAATCTCAAAATACTCAGACTATGAAAGGCAAAGCTCTTTGTTTTTTTAAGGCTCTGTTTTTTATCTCAGCATTTTGAGTGAATGTGGTGGTGCTACGTGTTTAGCCTATCATCTCACCATCTTTCCACGCTGCTGTGCCGAGCGGGTCTCTCGTAGTGTGAAAACGTTGCCACAGACCGAGATCTCCCTCCAGACGCCAGGTTTGGAGTCCTGGGTGAAGCCGTTCCGAGGGTGCATCACCAGCACTCCGTTGGTGGTCAGCCCATCCATTTGACCGTCAGTCGTCTTCCACTTAGCAGCTTTCTCCTGAGGAAAGACAAAGACATGGAAGTGTGTTAAGGACGGGGACAATTCAAATGGTTATTATGATGCTAAGACTGAATGTGGATCTGCAGAAAAACTGTGATTCTTTGGTGTTTTCATCTTTCTGCCTTTTACTCTCTCACACTGCCCTACGTTTGTCTGAAGCACCAGATGAAACACAGCTCACCCCTAGGAAGATGTTCTTGGAGGAGTCGAAACCCGCAGCGTAGATGCGTGCGGTGTAAGGCGCCGTGCGCTGGCACTTGATGCGGCAGGCAAAGCGCGAGATGGTGCTCTGTACAGACTGTGTGTCTGCGTTACTCTGGCTGCCTGCCACTGTGTCCGTCACTACAAAGTCTATGGGACTCTCTGTCGATCGACCGATCTGGTGAAGAAAAGAAGGAAATGTGTTCTAATTAGTTTCAGACAAGATATCAAGAACAACCCACAAAGTATTCCAGTATATGAGTTCATATGATCATCTAATGCACCTGGGGAAGCTAGGGAAAGTGAAAGAGAATGAAAACAGAGACAAAAGGCATTCAAAGTGAATGCAAAATACGTACAATAGGTAATACTTTAGCTTTCTTGTGTGTATTATATTCTGGAAAAAACTATATTGTATTTTTTCTTTCTATCTTATTTTACTGTATTGTATTTATTTTGAACTAGTTGTGCACAGTAATACAGAGTATGCCACACTAACATGTTTACTGCACATCCTGTATGATCATGTGACAAATAAAGCCTTTGAGTCTTGAATCTATTAAATAATTTAAACCTAACCAAATGAAATAGGTGGATAATGACACAAAAACTTACAAGGACATTTTGCTATTCTTTATTTGGTTTGAATTCCTTGAAAAGTTGCATAAAAGCCATGTAACCTTGAGGACATTCTGCACTATGATGATGGGTGCCTGCATCTCCACTGTGCTATTATCACTGTACAGGGCGGCTTCCCAGAGTGTTATTGCTATAAAAAACAGAATGACATTGACTAACATTGATAAGCCAGGAATAAATATTTTGCCCAATGCATGTCAATGATACATAAAATAGTGTTGATATTACACATTGAAATCAGCACAAAACCTTTTTCAATAGAGTTTGATCCATCTGCGGATGAATATCATGCAATGAATTATAAGGTAAAAAGTCGAACACACTCAGCTTTATTCCCCTATTTAAACTGTAAGGCTGAGTGCAGCACTGCAGTGGAAAAATCAAGGACTGTATACTGGTTGTAAAACTCCAAAAAGCTGAGGCTTGTTACCTGGAACATGTCTGTATTGCTGTCATGGGTGTACTCCACCACCACCGTCTGGATTCGAGACAGAGTGTAAGAGATGCTGTGCTGGTCTTTGTTGCTTATGGCCTGGGAGGGACAGAACGACGAAAGGATAGACAGATATGGAGAAGATAGGGGAAAGGGAGACACAAGTACAGACCTTTAGATTCTCTTTAATCCAAACCTTTCACTTAAAGCTCCCATATTGTGCAAATGCACTTTTCCGATGTTTTTGAACATAATTATGGGTCTACGGTGTGCCTACAGACTGCCAAAGTATCAAAAAAAGAAAGCTCTCTCCTTTTCTCACTCTCCCCTTTTCTGAAACCCTCCACCTCTCCTCCCAATATACTCCAGTCAGAATTCTCCCCGTTTCTGACGTCAAAAACTGGAAAGCCAGAAGCTTCCACTGTGCAGTCCACCCCCCTATTTCTTATTGGTCCACGGCCCTGTGATCCTCTGAAAAAATATTCCTTCACCCCCTTGTTGTTTGCTTGTTGCTAAGCGACAAGATGCCTGTAGTAGCCTACGGCAAAGCATGATGAATGTTGTATAATCCAATAATTTATCTTAACCACAGCAGCCTTGTTTTTAATAACACAACGGATAGGAAGCTACTTGAGCTTTTTTTCAAACGGTAAAACTGAAAGAAATTTTTTTATTGGCATTTTTGCCTGACTGGTGTATAGCTATTAGCTTTAGGACAAGCATCGATCGTTTGCTCATTATTTATAACCCATTTAGATTCCCCACAGCAGTCTGACAATGCCTCGTTTTTAGCAAGACAAAGCATTGGAAGGTAGTAGAGTATTTTTTCACTGATTTTAGTGATATTTTTAGCAGCTAGCTCCCGAGCTAGCTTTGCAGTAGCCACAGGCACGGCAAAGACGTCATCCTTGTTTACAAACAGACAGAGGGCGAGGGGCGGGGGGAGCTCATAGATTGTATATTTACGAGGGGAGCTGCAGGTCGGTTTTAAAAATAGGCCATCGTGAGATTAGCTGAATAGAGGCATACTACAATAAATTATCTGAAAGTTTTTTTCAGCAAACAATTAAAGAAAAACGTATTAGGGACCACTAACACCATATAATATGGTGTATAATAGAACAGAAAAGTGTATAATATGGGAGCTTTAAAGTGTACATGAACAGACCTAATTGCAAAAACACCTCAGACATCTGCTCAATGCTCCTCACAGTGAACAATAGATAGGAACATACTGTAGGAAGGGTGGGGCGGGTGAAGAGTTCACTTCATGTGGTCACTAGCTGGACTTAACACAACCGCAAAATCTTTTTTGTGCAGTCAGGACCACCCAAAGGAAAGAAAATGACAATCACTCTTCCAGACTCTTAAAATTCTGCAGCTCAAAGGCTGTTCTGAACCAATGGAGTGCAGATGTTAAACCAAAAAAGCAAAGGTTCTCTCACACACACACACACACACACACACACACACACACACACACACACACACACACACACACACACACACACACACACACACACACACACACACACACACACACACACACACACACACACACACACACACAAATATATATAACCCTTACGATCCCCTGTTCATTTAACAGCTCTTTGCAGGATTTGAGGGTGGTTTAATAACCGACGCAACAAATGCGCTTCCCAGGACTTTGCAAGAAAACGCTCAGTTACCTTCCACTTGGCCGTTCACATTTGTTTCTCTTATAAACCTTAAAGAGGACCTATTATACTACTTTTCTGGTCTTAATTTCTTGTTTTACACTGCTATAGAGCAACCTGACATGAATCACATCACAAAAAACTATGTAGATTTTCGGGAAGCTCTTTCTCTTATTTTGGCGATCCAGCACGTCCTGTCAACACTTGAGTGTGTGTGCTTCGGCAATCTCCGCTCCCTCCGCCTGTGCATCGGCCATCTCCGCTACCCTCCCCCCCCCCCTCCTGCAAACCCCACTCCGTTGTGATTGGTTACCTTCCTTCCGGAACACTTTCAGTGGCGGGAAGCGCGAGCATGGACCTATAAGGGCGCGAGGCAGACGCGAGGCAGACGCGAACAGGGAAGTGACAGCATTACCATACATGGAAACATCCGCGTGGTGACTTCACAAAGTTACATGCGACGTCACAAAGTTACAAAGGGTAGACCGCTTTGAACGCGTCACTTCTCGACTGGCTAGAATAGTGTTTAGTGCTCGGCACAGACACCCCAGACAGTCAGCAGGGAATACGTCGAAATGCATGTAAGTCATTATTTGATAATTTAGTATGGTTAAGCATGACTATGAATCATCATAACAACGTTTATAGGTCATAAAAGTCAAAAAGCATCATAGGTCCTCTTTAAGGCTGTACCAGTTGTAAGCTATGTGAATTAACATTGAAAAAAAAATACCTTTTAAACCCTCAACAGAGCATTGTACTTGCTTGTTTAGCTGCTGAACTCTGCCCTTTGTACTGTACATGTGTGATACTTTTACACAAAACAAAAAGCAAACAGTATTTCACAAAAGCTTTTGGTGGAGCAGCGCAGTGCAAATCCGCTGAACTGGGCGTGTTTTATTTGATGATGTCGACATACAAAGTCATACAATAATCCATCATCTGCAAAGAACACGTTTTGAAGAGAAAGAGAACATATTGCTTTTTTCAAACTGATACATTTTGTATTATGTTTCATTAACACTAAAGCTATGAAACATGCTTAAAACAAAAAAAAATACCACAGAAAATGTCAGTTTCAATAAGAGCATCACCTTAATGTGTGCTGATGTGTGTGGTTTCGACGACTAGTTTTATGATCCTTGGGACGACTGAATGATACTGCATTGTGTGTTTGTGTGAGAGTTTCACCTTGGCTGCCTGTGGAGAGCAGGCGACGTGAACTGTGCTTGGTTTCACCCCGTTTGCTTTCGGCCTCTTACAAAGCCCAAAACGGCTTTTACGTCGGCCTCGGTCGCCATTGGGCAGAGAGCCATTGTACCTGCACGGGGACACACACATACACACAGAAAACAATAGGGCATTATTGTCTAAGCAGCTGTATTATACACTGGAAAAATCGACATTGTGAAAAATACTTGAAGCTTTCTTGTGTAATTACAAACAACCTATACTTTTCATAAGTTTTTTTTTTTTTTTTTTAACAATGGGACATCATGTCCCATAAACAACAAAGCCTTCCAAACATATTCCCAGAAAGGCTGAGAAAATAAACACACAAAGAGTCTCATTTAGCCTGATACATTACTGAGGAAAGGAGAATAAACAGAGGCGTTCCCTCCAGCAGAATGGAGTCTCTGTGACTCCCAGCAACACTAAGGTTTCACTGTGTGTGTGTGTGTGTGTGTGTGTGTGTGTGTGTGTGTGTGTGTGTGTGTGTGTGTGTGTGTGTGCATATCCTAAAGGAAGAAAACATTTGGAAAACATACACCTCCATCTACCATTTAGTACACCAACATTACATTTTTGGGTTTCTGACTATCTGACCGAGCATTGAGACATGTTTGCTAAAGCAGCCAATGATTTAACATTACAGCTTGGGTTTGCAGGCAGATTACAGGTATAGATGATATACCGAAGCTACATAAAGTTGTATTCTTTGTTGCACACACATGTTTTATATAAGCCATTGCCTGTGTGAAGTGATATTCCTGCAAACAGAACCACAGTTTTATAAACATTACCAAACGCATAAACACTTGTCACTTCTTTTACATTGTGATGACATCCAGAAGCCACATAAATTATGGTCTCCAAAAGACAGGATGAGGGAATAATTAGCTTCCTGCATCTTTTTGCAGTTCCCAGCTAATAATGATTTTTTAATAAGCTTCATCTTGCTCGTCTATAAAGTGTCTAAACATCTACAAAACTGATATTAAACCGCTCAGTCAGTAATGTAGTCAAATAAAATAAAATTACAGAAATCAAAATTCTTGACTTCTCTTAAACTTTCAGCGAGTGCGTTTTGGACCCAACACTGTTCAAAGCCAACTTTTAAAGTTTCAGAACTTTTAAGAAAATGTCCACAAAAGCAGGAATCCAGCGATGAACTTTACAAATACTGGACAGCAAGGCCAAACTGTCAAAAAAAGCAGCAATCAAGTGTTCAATTGATTTCAACCAGGATTTGCAGATATGCATGTGTAATGTTGGAAAGGTTTCCTCCAAAAGTAGTAAACACGAAAAAGAAAAGACATATGAAGGAGAAAAGAAAGGACTAAAGTAATACTGCAGGACTTCAGCACGTGTCTTTGACCAATTGGACTCTTGCAATGAAACCACCCATTGAACTCAGTCCAGTTAAAAGACGGCACATGCCTGTTGTAAGGACGCCCAGCCTACAGTCAAATGTTTTCTCAGAGAGACCAAATCTGCTGGGATCAAACGGTGCTTGGAGGGTTTATGAGTAACCATGGTGAGAGAACAGAGCCACACAGCAACGTTTGGAAAAGAGTAACCATGGCAAGAGCGTTACCATGGTTAAGTTTAGCCTGTATCCGGAGAGAGGGCAGGGCGGTCTGTTGGAGAGAGCTTAGAAATGTTGCTGGCAGTTCAAACCAAAGTTCCCATGGGTAGCAGTAATGACTGAGTGCACATTACATTTATCCTATTATACATTTTCAAAACAATTGCCATTGTTTGTAGAATATAACTTGTTAGCAACAAGTTAAGCATGTGTTAATGTGGGTGTACATATACAAACTGTTCATGTTTATCATGAGGCAGGAAGGACCAGAGTTAGGAAAAAGTTAGTCCGTGGTTGCAGACACATACTGTATTCTTCAATTCCCCACTATTAGCAACGAGCATGTGGGTGTGAGTGTTCTCTCCAAACACTAGTAAACTGACGCTCGGTGTGCAGCAACAACTTACCACTTATACAGTAAATCTGTAATAAAACTGAAACATAAAGACAGGTAGTGATGCTAATTACTGTCTATGGCTGAGTCACTTGCTGTGTCTCTGTTTATATGTGTTCTTTACATACATGGCAGACACAGCCAAATATGTAAAGAATTGTCTTAGAGCCAAAGTATACACATGCCGTGGAAGTGAGAGAATCTTTCTTTCAGTGAGTTCCATTATATAGCTCCATTGATCCTGTCTTGGTAACCAGATAAAGATGCAACAACACCGCTGCACTGTGCTGCACCTGAGGTTATTTGTTATATGTCAAATACAATATAACTAACTAACTAACATTTATATGTGAAGATTAAACCAACACATATGAAAAAGCATTTGCATAAACATACAAGGTTTGCACATTCCAGAATTCCAATCCTGGTCCTGCATTCGGTATTGAGGGGGCCCACACCTTCCCGTCAGTAGCTTTCACTACTGACATTCATTAGTATTCAGTATCTCTCTATGACTCTAGAGGCCCTTTGCACACAACAGGGTTTTTTTCCCTCTGTTGTGTCCTAACAGTGTTTTCCTTACAGGACTGGGTTGTTAACATGGAGGAGCAGTGGATTGCACTTTGTCAGACCTCTACCCCTTGACCTGACCGACATGGGTGACCCTACCAGGAACATAAGCTCCTGTCGGCATAGCTCCAGGGGTCATTGAGGCACGCAAGCCCCCAGACCACAACAAGGTGGCAAACCTTCGGGGGTCATAAACATACATTTGGACCTTATAATTATTATTTTATTTGTATTTTTTATTATTATTATTAGCAGAAGTAGTACTAACAAATCAAATGTATTACAGAATCTCACAGATTGTCATTTAGACAGAAATGGATTGGGAGGAACTGCAGTGTGTCCAGTGACGTCAGAGTTGTTTAAAACGCACTGCCACATGGATGTCCAGTACGTCTGTAAACATATCGTCCCCAGGGACCCTGCAGCATTCCTCTGGATTAGGCCATTAGCATCACTGGGCTTCAAACATGGTAATGTTGTGCTGGGGTTAGCGAGGGAGTCAGACACAACATGGTGCTGTGTGTTGATGGGTGTTCTCTATTAGTATTTTTGGGCGTCTGTTCTTGGTCACACAGGAGTCCCAATTAAAATCCAAGCACTTGTTTTAGCGTGGTGGGAGAGCCAGCTGGGTGCTTTAGTTAGCACCAGTCTATGGTTAGCACAGTCGTGAAAATGTGCTGCAGTGCATTCAAAGTCATTTACAGCAACTGTCCATCATCTACTGGACTTAAAACCATCCAAATAAAAATAATATAATAAAACATATTTTGATGTCTAAAGGAAGGAAGTGAAAGGGGTGGTTGTTTTAAAGATTACTGCAAACATGTGGCATTTTATATATCACATAAATCGCAGGATTATGCAAAGGGATGGATTCATTTTACTGGAGTAGGTCAGAGAATAAACCACGGTACTAAAGTGAGACCACACACAAAATGCACTGCAATGCAAATTAAAGTGTTCCCTATATGAGTAGCCTGAACTACAGCACAGTGTGATACTACTCATGCCATCCAGCATAAGCTGCCCATGCTGACCCTTTAAAGAGAGTAGTCCTGTGACCTACATTCAAAAACAAGGAGTGGAAAAAGAAGAGCAAAACGGAAAACTGGTGTTCTACCTTGTAAAGGCATGGAACTGCTCACTTGCTGCTCACTGAGCTTTTCCACTGGGGAAAATATCCACGGTCATCTCCCTGACAATACCGCTCCAGCACAACCAAGAACAACAAACTTTGAGTCAGCTGGGATACATACTGTGTGTATCTGAGTGAGACATGAAAAATGTATGCGTGTCTGTGTTGAACGAGTTCAAGAAAGTGTGTGTGTGTGTGTGTGTGTGTGTGTGTGTGTGTGTGTGTGTGTGTGTGTGTGTGTGTGTGTGTGTGTGTGTGTGTGTGTGTGTGTGTGTGTGTGTGTGCTTGTGCTTGTGAGGAGTCTTTCCGACATCTGCATTCCTCTGTGGAGTTGGGACGGGGAGTGGAGTGGAATAGCCCTTTTGGGAATAAACATTAGACAGACAGATAAAGGAAGTCCTCCACTGTGTGTGTGTGTGTGTAGTTATTTGTCTTCTGATGATGCTAGGTGGGGTTGGAGGCTTTTTCCTACAGCTGAGTATGTGGTCAAAACAAATCTCTTGAGGGAGAGACAGCCAAAGTGTTTATGATGAGTATCCATTGCTGCCTCTGGCCAAAATGGATCTCATCTTGTGAAATATCAACTTAAAGACAAAACAAAAAAAGAACATTATTTTTAATCTATTTCCCCAAGTGAATCATTTCAATTGTAGAATCGTATTGCACATAGTAGCAAGTCGTTATTTTATCACAAAAGGATTTAATCTGCATTTGAGCATCTCGACTACAGTATTATGAACATATAGCCTAATTTATTATTATTATTATTATTATTATTATTATTATTATTGTAATCTTAGTTTCACAAGAACCTCAGGTCTCAGTTTTCACCCTTACACACTTTAATTTGGACAACTTTTATTTCATTTTTTTAAATGCACACTTTTAATCCAATTGATTCAAGTACATCGCAATAAAAACAGCAGTTATGGCAAAGTGAAAATGAGGATTCCATTTAAGAGGTATGTTTCTAGATGTAAAGGATGTGTAACTTGCTGTTGCTTACCCCAGCACAATGAGCTCTCCATACTTGACTGGCACTTTGGTGGAGGCGGTGGTGGAGATGTTTTCCTGCTCCGGGGAGTACATTGGGCCTAGATGGGTGAGATCCAACAGGGCGAGGGAGACAGGAAGGGGAAGGGAGGGAGGGAGGGGAGGAGGGGAGGTGCTGATGGAATGGAGCACGGGTGGGGTGGGGGGGAAGGAGGAGGAGAAGGAAGGGGAAGGGTCAGCTGAGCCTCAGCTCCACCCTCTCATGCTTCATGTGTCCGTCTGTCGCAGTGCCACTTGTTCTGCCCTACACAGTGACAAAAGAAGGATTTACACAAAGATTAGTGGCTTTGCTCAAGATGCCCGAGTTTGCAGAAGCAGGACTTAAAAGGTGGATTCAGCGATGATTGAAAACGCTTGTTGACAAAATCCCTTTTGTCAAAATCAGTGAATACCTCCTCATGATCCACTACCTGTCCGTACTGTGTCGGCTTGGAAAACAAATCTGGTGTTGTTAATATAAAGACTAGGCTCTGTAAACTGTAAATAAATATTATGTAAACAAAGGGGCACAATAGCTAGAAACAGCCTAGGCTTTGTTTTAACATTAGCATTTTTTTTGTGTGTGCACACACACAATACGTACAGGTAGCAGATCGGGAGGTGATATTCACTGATTGTGACAACAACAACAAAAAAATGACAACAAGCATGATCCAGAATCGCTTGTTCCCTAGCTGTAGACTTCCAACAGATTCTCAATGAATACTGTGAAATGCTCTGTGTGTGTGAATGGCCCAGTTTTGGTTCAGCAAAGTGGCATTGATAAGGAGGGATGGGACTTGTAGGGACATCATGAACCACCCTCTCAGGATATGGACTGTAATGGCTGTCTTCAGTGAACGACTCAAACACACCCAAAGCATTTTAAAATACACAGGAAATAAGAGCGAGGTGCTGATGAATGAAGAGTGTGTGAGAAAAGAAGGCATGAGAAAAAAAGAGGGGATGGACTTCCTGTTACCACACAGGCTTAGGATAATCACGGCTTCACGTTCATATCATGAACATTTTTATGTCCTCCCCTCTCTCACACTCACTTTACAGAAAAAAAATACAGGCTGTCCAAGAGATGTCTTTCAAAACAAGAGCAGAGAAGAAACAATAACATGAGGGTTTCACTTCTGGCTACTCCTCCACATATGAAGCTGAATATTTCTCCTACAATTCCCAGAACTCCCTTTTGCTAAAGTAATGCAAAACCACACATAAATAATAAAGCATATGAACTTGAATGTTTTCCTGATGAGTGGTGCTGTGGCGCTTTGTTCCTAAGCTCTCTTACTGAACCCTGAAGAGCAAAAAGGTTAATACATTCCCAACAGGCCGAGTGGGAGAAGCTCAGACATACAGACAGAGGCTTTCCAATATGTCTGAAACAATGTCTGTCAGCATCATCACCAATATCTAATATTAACCACTTGAACTGTGTGAATTTCATAGATGTCAAATGTCTAATTTGAACACTAATACGTGTTTTGATGGCTGTGTTAAGCGAGCAGTTCAAACTAGATGTCTTTTCAATGTCTAGCAACAACTTGGAAATGCTCCCTGTAACAAATTGAAATAATGTTGTTATCACCCATGTCACAACAGATTTAGCTTAGCATTAAGACCAGAAATAGATGGAAACTGCTAGCCTGGCTCTGCCCAGCTATTACAAAATAAGTTGAGACCTTTGTGAATTAGCCAAACAAAAATTAGTGAGTTAACAAAAACTGCTCCCATGATTATGTTTAGACATTTTTCTTTTAATGTAAGTTTGTCAAATGTTTAGCTGTGATTGCTGCTTTAAAGTCCAGTCCATGTCCAGACATGTCTGAGCTCACAGCTGCCCCTAAACTCCCCCTTGGACTAACCTTTAAAACCGTCCTAATCTTTACATAAGGATTGAACCACTCAAAACATTTTATATGTTATATAACCAATAGTTTAAGATTATTTTCTGTGATCTTACCTGCATGAAACAACATGCAAAATGCTCCGCAGAAATAAAAACAATAATGTCTAAAGACAGGACACTTAGATAATCTCTCTGTCAATCACTGCTGCCACCCACATGCTCAGCAGAGTCATAGAAAGGAGGGCACACTTCTTTGAACTATACCGAAGGTTCATACGCACCTTCACTGAGTTCCCACAGAGAGACACAAAGTTACTCAGTGTTCACACTATCTCAAGCCTATAGCTTATGGGTTGACCAGTTGTTGATAGCACTGTGGTTGATGGTGGTTTCCAACTTGAAGGAAAAGCTGAGTTGTTGATTAAAAGGAACTGAATCCTGTGACAAAAACACTCTTTACAGGTTTGGTCGTAGGTGAAGGGTCATGTGTTACGGCGCCTTATCTGCTAACTGAAAACCAAACTGCCTAAAAGTGTGCTTTGGAACCATCATACAAAGTTTTGCCTCTCACTAAAGTAACACTTTGAGTTATAGCGCAGGTACCAATATCCTGCCCCCCCCCCCCCCCCCCCCACACACACAAAAAAAAAGTGTTAACAGTGTGATAACAAGAGATCTGTATTAAGTGTCACACCACAGCATCAGTAATAATAGCTCTAAACTCGATATAGCTTGATCACACTCGGTGAGAGTGAGAAAAAAGGTGGAGTGTAAAACAGTGGAGGCAGTTATAGGGTTCAACACATCTACTGTATGACCAAAGCACTTCATTTAGTTCACCCAGAAACCCCTTTAAGAGGTGGGAAGAAGAATAGCTTTGAATATTTTCAGTTTCCTCAGTCCTGACAGATGAGGTCGTTGTTTGGGAGGATGGATGTTTATTATTCTGGAGGCAATAAAAGCAAAATGGAGGGCCAAGCTCTTGGAGATGGAGATGCAGATGGGTGTGTCTGTAGGAAGTGCATAACTGAATGTAAGCCTGAGCTCCACCTGCTCCCCTGACAGAAGGGGTTAATCTCACAGACTTACACGAACATGCAGCTTTGTCAGTGTGTCCTCAAACACTACTGTGTGCATGTAAAAATCCTCTTTGTACACACACACACACACACACACACACACACACACACACACACACACACACACACACACACTCAGCCGTTTCGAGGGAGTTGTTGGCTGGAATAGATGTTTACCTATGGATCAGGTCTGAGTGCAGTGGTTTCTGATATGGAACACATTATCCAGAGTGCGGAATTATCTTTCTATATCAGCTCAACTGTTATCAACAACTCAATAAAAAACAGCAGCTGCCTCTACAGACAAGTCTTCCTTTGTCTTTGATTACACAAACAGTCTTCCTCCTTTGTTGCCCCATGACATCAACTCACCCAGCCAGCCCAGTCTCCGTGGAAATAATGTGCATACCTTTAATCAATGCAGCAACGAAGAGTTTGGGGGTGGTCACGGTGGTGCATGGAACATTAGACCTAAACATGGGAGACTGGGAGTTTCCATCGAACTGATGTTGTCTGTTATATTATTTAAAAGTACCACTAATTGACATTGTATATTAACAATAATGACCGGTGCTTTGGGGAAACAATTGAGAGTGACAGCTTTATTTTCTTTCATTTAACCAATCTTTACTTAATTCAGTTTGACTATGCTTGTTAAACAACCCAACCCAAGAATTGTTTAAATGACAACGTGCATTTGGCTTTTCAAATTATTGATCATTAAAGTACTGGTTGAGAAATTTGCTCAGATACATGTGGTATATGTATGGGCGTGTATATAATCTTTTAAGCGTGTGTGTCTGACTAAGCTCTCGGCCTCTGCAACTCCCGCATGACACAGAGCTGGAGGTGGCTGCATGCCAACTGCTGCTTAGCTACCAAGACACACAGTGCTACAACAATAGATCCAGAGCTCAGTGAGGCTGACTTCGCTGGCCGGGGTCAGGGATTGTAGCAACGTGCCGCTGACAGCCGGAACAGCAACCTCACACTTACCAAAGCCCTCGTAAAACTGAACTGCAAGGAGGCACAGATGACACCTGCCCTTCCCGCTGGCTACCGATAGAGCACAACACATGACAAACAAATGAACATGCATGCATGTTGAAGCAAACATACACACACGTCTTCATGATGTTTATGTGGAAGCAGGGCAACAGCTGCACTTCTGCTTTTGAATGCATCGCCAACTGAGTCGCAGAGCAACATATCAAACTGTCCTACTTGGCAAACTTGGCAAACTGTTGTCAGAGGGCAACAAATAAACATAGGGAATAACACACACACACACACACACATAATGCTTTCATATTGAGTTTGAGGGCGCACTCACACTAGGCCCTCTGTTCCATGCCCAAGCTTGTTTGCATACTAAAGTCTAGAACGTTTGACTAGTTTGAGCACGCCATCCATATTCCAGCACGGAACAGTTCCTTGACCATGGAACACTTGGGAGAGTTGTGCCAGGGAACGGCACAGATGCTAATGAGATGACACGCGCACACGCACGGATACGCAACGTGAGCTGGATGACGTAGTCCATGCGCGACCCTTCTTCCCCACAATAATTGTAAACAATGGCGGCAAGAGGTTCACGAGTGGGTTCCGGTGCGATCGTGAAGTGGAGAGTTTGCCAGAAATTGGGCCGGCGACAGTATTCAGTCGCAGCCATGGTTGCAGGTGGATAAGACCCACAAAAATTTGGAGGTGTTTTGGGCAATCCGTGACTACTGTTGTTCTCCATTGTTGTTCTACAAACTGTGGCAGCGAGTACATTTGGTGATGACGTATGAATCGTATTACGACGTGATGACGTATGTATGAAGGAGCAATCGTGTCCAGTCCATGGCCTTTGAGAGCAGTGTGACCACAGGCCAGCGGAGGAGTGGGGAGGGGGGAATCTTCCTGAGAGCGCCATGAGGTGTTTACTGCTTTAAAGGGCTAGGTTGTACTAATCAAAGGGTGACACACTTTCAGGATCACAAGGCATGAATCTGTGTGACCAACAACTCAACCAGAGGCAGTTCTACTGCTGGTAGGTCAGAAACCAAAAATGGGTTAGAAGATACTCTAGCAAACAGGGTCACAGATAAGAGAAGGAGAGAGAGAGAGAGAGAGAGAGAGAGAGAGAGAGAGAGAGAGAGAGTGGTGTGTGTTAACTTCTCTGTTAAGTCTACTCTGCATAGCAAAGGTATAAGGAATAACACAGGTCCTGATTTATGACGAGCCCCTGGCACTAAGGCCTTCGGCTATTGGCTCATGTGTCGACACATCCCATACCTAACACACCTACATAACAATACAGCTAATATCGCCAATGATATATAATACATAAACATTCTTCACAGTTTTTGTACCTGCCATGCTTTAAAATAAGTTGCCTTGTTGTAATGAAAATCCTCAATCCCAAAGTGCAGGTCAGAGATTCAAACTTAAGCTTCATTAGATAGAGAAGAAAGCCAGGACCTCTTACACAGTGTAACACTTTCATTACTGGAGAGTGGTAATGATATCCTCCTGGTAAAGTGGGTCATCAGATCAATAAATAATAACAGATGCCTGGCGTAGAATCAGAGGATGACATTCTTCTGGCTTTCTGGACATGTGGAGCTATTTAATGTGAAGCACACCTGCTGCTATGTGAAAAGACAACAACCTGGACTTAATTCTCAGTGTAAAGCACGGTACATACTAGTTTTGAAGTAGTTTAGGGTTACCATCTATCTAACTTATTTTAATTTAACCCTCTCCTTTCTCTGTATTCAAGTGCAGAAAACAAGTCAAAATTCTCACTTATTTAATCACATGTTTGCCTATTGACCAGCAGCTCTTTCTGTGTTCACTTGTTCTATTTTTTGTTAGGACACTCAGGAGGAGCTACTGATATTCTGCCTGCTGGCATAGAACTAGGTTATCACAACACCACGTGGGTTGAAACGTGGATGACAGTTGTTGTGTTAGCGCGGGTTAGTGTCTCAAGAGCGGTGGACAAATGCGCTGATCCTCTTGCTTGTGGCTGCTGTGATCTTTGTCAAAGCCCTTCATCAAGAAGGTCATGAGATACCTAACGTCCCAGTATAACAGGCCTCTCACCACATCCTCAAACTCGACGAGGCTTTTAGGCGTTTTGCACCTTTCATCTTCCCTATGAGCGGCTTTGAGCTCACCAGCTCTTCCTTGCCGAGTGACAGAATCACACGTTTTCTTAAAAGCTTACAGAAACAATTTCACAAAGAAAAAAAGCCTATCTCCGCCTTTCCCTCCTCTTCAGTCTTTTGATCTAGCATCCCTTGTGATGAAACGGCTTGTTCCATTTATTACAAATAAATGTTAGATGAGACGAGGGTAGGATTTATGCATGTATAAAACCGCTACGTTTATATTACACCACCACTGTAGTATCTATGTCATGTCCCTTTCTCATGCCCACAGCTTACTTTACAGAGCAGTGCAGACTCAGAGTTCTAAGTAACAGTCCTGAACAGATGAAGTAACAGAAGTGCCAAAGCCAAGTCTGCAGCCAAAGAGAACACTGGGTAATGTAATGTCTGATGTCAAATCAAACTATTGACACTGACTGTCACTGTCACAGCAGCATGCAATGTAGGAGATAATGTAGAACAGAGATTTTTTTAAACTGCAAGGCGTGTCTCCCTTAGACTGGTGTCTGCAGGAGGGTTTTCGGGAAGTCACGCAGGATGAGGCTACAAAGATATTGAGTGAGGAGAAAGAGACAGGAGCATGCTGGGAAGTTGGTTAACATTCACCAACACAATCAACAGTTGCAACATTGACTGTGACACTCAGCTAATGGAGGTAATTAGGGAATTTAAAAAACTTCTGAGTTATACTGGAAAAGACGGACATTATACACACATTTCATTTATAAAAATATTATATTAATATATTAAATATATTATATTATTATAATATAATTATATTTAACTATCAAAGTAATCCAGCAGAAGTTATTGTGTATTGTATTTCCATGGGTAATTTACAAATACTGTTAATAGCTTAATTCAGCATTCTTCAAGACTTGCAACAGTATGGTTTTTAGGCAGTGATAAAATATGTTATAAACCTCTCCCTGAAATAAGAACAGCTGCTTTACAGAAGTGTGCTTTGGCATGAAAATACTCACTCACTTCAAATCCTTGTTAATTTAAAAGGCATACTAGGTTATTTACAGTGAACGCTTGCCAAACGTTTGTTTACGTTTACTCACCTTGTTAATATTTGAAGCTCAAAGCTAGTGCTATCATTTATAAATTAAACATTCACTGATTACAGCTTCACACATTTTCTCTGTAAAAATCTTTATCCTTTCTTGTACGTCGGTCACTTTTCGATTTTTGATTACTGGTTGATCATAAGACAAGTCGTCACCTTTGGCTCTAGAATATTGTGTCAGGAATTTATTTTGAACTATTTTCTAATTTTGTATAGAATAAACCAAATAATCAAGGAAGTGGGTTATTGTGGTAATGTTGGGTCTGATCCCACCCACCTTTACATGCCATGAACCCCAGGTGTGGTTTCTATTGTGATTTTAGGCGGTATTTTAGTTGTATTGCTGCAGAATAAAAACAGGCAAAGGGATTCATCTGTCAACAAGAGAATGCCTAAAGGAAGCGACCGTAAATGATAAAAAAAAAATCACAGTAAGACACAATCTACCAGTGAGCTAAAAGAGAGAGCCTTCAGGCACCGATTCAACTGCAGATGACAGCATGATAGAGCATATTAGACAACTCTGCTTCTATCGGGCACAAAGCCAACCACAAGATATCTGCACTTTTTACTCACATAAGTCTCACATATCTCTTCACCGGTTCGATAAAGACTTATACACACATATAGTAACTATGTAAAATGAAAATAAATTATAATTTTATTTATTTCACCCGCACCAAAAATCTAACTAAACAGTGATTTGAATAAAGGATATAGATGGAAATATAAATATAGAACCCAGGAAAAAATAAAGTAAGTAGTTGGGTAGATGTTCATGAGGATAAAGTTCAGATTAAACAAGACATTGTAGGAGCGTGCATGCCCAGCTCATCGTTCTACCCTCAAAAGCTTCCTTAGTGAAATGCCCATTCCAACAGTAACTCTAGTCCACTTAACCCATGTCCTGTTTGGAAAACAATCAGTGGCATAAAAGGGGAAAATCCATGTGCTTAAACTCTTAGCCTTGAGGTAAAGAGGTGATTGCAACAGTCAAATCTAATGTAAAAGGCAGTGAGAAGACACAATTACAAAATTGTCCGCTGTTTTCATCAGCGGACACGCACAAAAACACACACTTCTTCCATGAAGATTGGAAAGGCCTTCTCTTATACTTTGATTAAATAGTTTTTTCAATATATATTTTTTTTGAGACAGATCAATTTTTGATAACATGAGAAGTGTTTTGTGGGAGGCAGTGGAAGCAATATTCCTAAAATTGAGCAAAGTATTACATTGTAAAATAAACAACTTATTCATTATCTTTGAGGAACTTTAATTAGTGAGCTACACCTTATTTTAACATCATAAAAAGGCTCTGGATTTAAACATCTACAAGTAGACTAAATTTGATGATTCTCTAATCATGATTATGATTTCTCATTTAGGAAATAGTAACGCAGAGATGAATGTGCCAACATTCAGTCAGGTGATGGGACTAATTGCTACAACAGCCAATATGAGATTCTTTATTTTTTTTTAGCTCTGCAAAAAGCACATTTGGGTAAATTGTTTCATTAGAATGTCCTCTGTTAATGCTCAAACACTTTACATTCACAGACTGAAGGCAGCAGTATGACTGTTGAGACGGCCATTCCCAATGTTACAGTATTTTGATGCAAATGACATGGTTAAAAAGGCAGAATACAAAAATAAAACTTTAGGATGTGGCTTTGATGCTTTAGGATGTGGCTAGGATCTGTTTATGGGTTTGAAAAGAAGAACAGAGCATGAGATGAAAGGCTTTCTACAGTTTCTTGGAATGCCTTTATTGTTTTTTTCCAAATTGGGACTAAACCGGAGCATGATGGTGCACATGATGCAAGAGGTTTTTCAGTCGACCCTAAACCCTCATCCATCTAAGTGGTGGTTGTCGAAAAAACAACTTAACAAACACTCAAAAACAAGTCAGCTAGCTAAGCATGATTTCCGTTTGAATGTGGATGTGTATTGTTTTTTGTTGGAGAAGCATTTGGCGTGCTGGGCATATGTGAGCATTTGTGTGGGCTTGGGCTGGTTTTCCGACGCCCTGCAGTCTTATCTCCAGTGTGTAGAGTTGCATGGTCGGGGTCAGTGGAGAGGTATTGGTTTGCACACTGTGAAGATTAGACGCTCCATGACTCAGTAACTGATCCGTTAGATCGAGAGGGCGGGAGCTGGCAGACAAGACGCCAGATTCTCTTTGCTCTTCCATCTCCCATTCTGTCTGCTATCGCTGGTTAAACCCGTCTGATCGATTAACATGAACAGATGGCATCGGCATCGCAGAACATGAAAAGAAAAGAGGAAGGATGGGAAGCATTGTATCGCAGTCATCTTGGACATGGGTGTAAGTGTAAAAGCTGTAGTTAGTAGTTTCTGGCACCCCCATGAGGAATTCTCTGAGTAATAACAACAACACCGTCGGCGTACTCGCCCCGCAAGCAGCAAGTAAAAAGGCTAACACGTTAAATGCAACTCAGGTTAACAATCCTATTCCCAACACAATTCAGTCTAATCCAGTTCACAACCAAAATACAAAACACAAAAAAGTCCGCTGATGGTTATACCACGGATCCCCCTAAAGCCATCCAGCTCTGATAAACACAAACATAAGTAACAGAGTCTCTCCTCGCAGTTCAAAAACAAAGCTAACAGTGAAATGATTTACAATATATATACAACTACGTATACTCACGATAGAGTGAATCAGTCAGTCAGCAGTATGTGAGTAGCTTTAAAGCATTTGTGCATTTTGACTAAAGGGGGGGTCGGGGGGGGGGGGGGGAGTTACACTTAGCTTAGGTATGTTGCATTGACAGTGTTCTGGATATTACAGCAGTGATGGAGAAATCTACATCCTTTCTTTTGATTCTTAAAAAAATCACACTGTACAGTACTGTTTTTCCTGGATCTCATCCACCAACACTTGTGTTCAATATTAATATTTTCCTACATCATGCAGCCACAGTGCACTCTGAGGCTGAAGTGGGCCTATATTATAGTTAGCAAAGCAATCCAATTTAAAAAAGATACGTCTGACATCTGGTCCGCATTAAAAGCTGTAAACCATATTCCCCCCCCCCCCCCCCCAAACCAAAAACTAACTGGATGACGACACTTTGAGACAAAATCTCAAATCTGCCAGTGTTCATTTTCCAGCCCACTCACACTTTCTTTTTTCAGTGGTGTGAATTGGATTTCAGAAAATATGGCACCAACACCTTTTCCTTTTCTCCCTTATTGTGTTATTTTCACTGACTACAAATCATTTTTTTATGTGTGTGATTGGATGTGTGCTGCAATGGAACTGTAACTGTAAGCTCACAATGTCTCCATCTCTGTGTAGCTGGCGAATGTTTCTGTCCTGACTCCAATAGGAAACCAACGATCAGACCCATTTCCATTCACACACCAAAATAAACCCAAAGTGTGTACTGGGCTGGCACACATAAACCATTTCCGTCCAGAGGAACTATACAAACCACCAGAGAACCTTATAAACAGGGAAATCACTGCTGATGCAACATTATAGAGAAGGCTGTTTAATACACTACACAATATAATATACAGTTTTTGACATCAGAGAGGAACACAAGAGAGCCGCCAGGTCAGTTGTACGGAAATGAAGCATCGATGCACAGAATTTGGATCGGTGATTTTTTTAGAAATGTAGTTATTAGGTGGTGGTACGCGAGTAATCATCCCTACTGCATTATCGAATCAAACAGGGTATGTTTTCTTTTTATTGATTAGTCTTAACACATATTGGATACAGGAACGCAGTTATCAGGAGACATGCATGTATACGGTCTACTCCAAACACAGAGTCAGCGTGTCGATGCACATATAAAGTCCCAATTCCCTGCCCACTCTCAGACAGGCGCACACTTCTCATGTTCAATGGTCCCTGGAGGTGTTCTCCAGTGTGTGTGTGTGTGTGTGTGTGTGTGTGTGTGTGTGTGTGTGTGTGTGTGTGTGTGTGTGTGTGTGTGTGTGTGTGTGTGTGTGTGAGTGTGAGTGTGAGTGTTGTCCAATATTTACAAGAAGATGGATTGAGACATACAGTATGCCAGAATCTCATTAGCCCAGCGACACATTGCCTTAGAGAGTAAAGAAATAACGGTGGGAGGTGCACAGTAGACATACAGCCACATCAAGGTTAGAGGACAGAACACTGGAGCAGAAAGGTCATTTTACACTCTAGATTTGACTTTTACTAATGAGTTAGATATCTTTATAATTGATTTCTCAGTCATGTTTCAAGCAAAAATACCAAACAATGTGATTTTATGTTTTTCTTTGTTTTAAATAATTGAATAGTGATTCTGAAACTGAATATGGGTTTTGAAGTATTGCTGGGACAAAACCTATTCAGTGTGAGTCAAGTCATCAGTTTTACTCTCTGCTACACCTTAAAGCCGCCTAATCACTAGATATATAGGTTCTGATTTTGTTTTGTTTGTCTGAGTCATGAAAATCGAGCAGCACTGTTATTTGCTTTGCATGGGAGAGACTGTCATATGCCATGCTTTCTTGCAAACAAGAAATGAATTTGCTTCAGCCCATCTGTCCTTATTTTTTGTTAACAGAAACCTATAACAAGACATCCACACGCTGTGGTGTTTTAGGCTCTCTGGGTTAACCATTAGAGCTTATAAACTGGCACACATAGCAGACCACTTCCCAATGTGCTTTCACCAACACACCCAGTCAACACAGACACTGAAGTGGGCCATATTAAGCTGCCATGCTGAGCCTGCATTCATATGTGTGACTACGACGGAAAAAAGGAGTAGTCAGTAACAAGGCAGATTATAATAATAATCCACTTGGGATCGCAGCCAAAACACTTGACCTGAGGAAGCGTTGCCACAACAATACTCACACTCATCAGCTATAAACAGCAAGGCATGAAATATATGGAGCGGGTCAGGAAAAGGACTTGAACATTAGAGACAAGGTGAGGAATGTAAACCCGAGCTGTGCTGTTGAAAAGAGACATGAACATAGTGTGAGGATAGCATCAAAAGCCGTTGGGCCTCGTCGTACTTAACCAAACCAACACATGAGCACACATGCGTGAAATGTCCTGTAAATGTTATATAGGTTGCTGAAAAGGCCACCAAAAATCACACTCTCTCTGAATGGTTTCAACTGTGAACAGAACATCAAGCAAGGAACCGATCCCCGTTAGGAAAAATAAACACTTTTCACTTCAGAAGTATGCACGCAGGACCAGATCTTCCCCCAGTGCACCACAGCAGTGCCATTGGCATCTCAACTCTCCTCCACTCCTAAAAAAAAAGCAGACTGGAATAGGACCCTTTGGCGCCACACTCCTGTTGAGAATTAAATGAACTCATCAAAACAAACTACTGGTTGCTCTGGAGCCCCCAAGACACTGGCATCTGGAAAGAATCCAGGACGCAGGACAGAAACGGGGTCTTCAGTTTGAGCCAGCGTCTGGTGGCTGGATGTGTGTCCAGCCATGGCTTGGTTGGAGGCCCAGTAGATTAGAACACATAGGAGCTACTCATTACATCGGGAAAAGAGGTGAATCTGACTCACATGCCATGTCATGTCATCTAAAAGTGTCCTTCTTCCAAATCTTAACTTTACTTTCTCATAACATCAGCTTAGGATGTTTATTAAGAGTATTCTTTCTTTCCTTTGAATAGCCTTTGAAAATAGGCGTGTGAATCAGAATTCCCTAACATCATAGGCTGCTTTAAATTAAAGAGAATTAAAATAAGCCTTTCCTCAAGAAGACAGTGGCTGAAAGTTTAACAGTAAACTTCGTTTTGCGTGAGGAGTGGAATAAATTAATCTCACATGTATCATGACCGTGCTAAAATTAAACTGGAAAAGCCTAAACAGTTACAGCAACTGTGTATTTCTGTGGTCCTTTGTCCATTTAGTAACAAACGGTGACTTATTTCAGTTTCCAGTGCAGGTCTGTTGCCCTTGCTTTGTCAGAAGAGTGTACTGGTTTTCCTGTAAGCGGCGCTGAGAGGAGGCCAAGTGATGACAGAAGGCAGGGAAAGAAATAGGAGGGCCAGGGTTCAAATAACAGTCTCATCAATGATTCAGTGGGAAGAACACGGACCGGCGTTTGCACCCAAACAACAAACAGCCCTGTTGGTGGACAGCAACAAGACACAAACCCACGCAAAGCCTCGCACACTCAGACATTCACAGACATGCTGCAGACATGTAAGGCTGTGGATGTGCAGTCATGCATTGCACACAGGGACGTACTGTACATCAACTGCACAACATGGTGATAGGGACACCCATTCAAACATACACACTACGTAAGTGCTTTTACCGCCAAGTACCACCTCCTGATACAAAGCACACAATGTGACCTTCCCAGTAGCATGGTACAGCAGAACAGCTTGTGTTGGGATCAGTGTGTGCATGTGTGTGAGAAGTGTGAGCTCCGAATGATTCATTTCATCTGCATTCAATGAAGAAGGGAAAATTACACAACCTATTTAAAAAACGCTGTTGTTCACTTGAATACATATTGTGGAGGTTGCAAACAAAACTTCATTACTGCAAATGGTTATTGAGGTCAAGATATGTCACTCTTTAGCATTCGATAAAGCCACAGCTGTGCAACACACCATGTAATAGTGTTCACTTTGGAGGGATGAGATACAAAAACTGAGTTGGAATAGTGAAGATGCTTTGTTTCTTCAGACGTTCTCTGCCCTGCCCTGAGTTCTGTCATTTCAGTCTTTTTGCCAGTGCTTAACACATGACTAACAAAACGTGTTGCTGTGAGTTAAGAAAAATCATACACACATGTCAAAATAACAGCTATTTGAAATTCTGAGAAAAAAATCAATCAATTATATTCTGATTCAAGCTTTTTGGTCAATTATTTTGCCACAGTATATAACAGTCCAGATATAGGTATGACATGCCATGAGTGGTATCTGACATTTTGTTCACTTCCGTACAAACAATAAGCCATTATTACAGCACCTAAAGAACATTAGAGGGAAAAGGTTTTCTACTGGTGCGTGCATGAGCTGCTTCATATTACCTTTGGCAATCCGTTACTGTTTCTTTCCTTGCGGTGTTAGTGACGTTTACATTTCTCTGGGGATTTAAAAAGGGAATGATCTATGTAGGTCTGATTGTGCCGCAGCTGGTGATAGTTTGTAATCATTAGCTTCTTGTCATGTCAAATGAGCCAGGCCTATGCTAAGTGCTGTTAGCATACAAGCTTCAGTGACTTCCGGCCCTACCTCATGGACTTAAAATAAAAACAGACCTAAGATTTCTGTAGTGGAAGTTTATCTTTGGATAACATGATTACCTGTGAAACAATAGATTCACATGACTCAAGTTATCAATCACATTGGAGACCCAGACTATGAGATTATATAATGGATTATCAACTACTGCCCAGACTTGCAATGAAGCGCTCCATAGGGAAGCCAAAGCCTCAATGGAGTACACTCGCAACTGTTTCTGCTTGTGTGTGTGTGTGTGTGTGTGTGTGTGTGTGTGTGTGTGTGTGTGTGTGTGTGTGTGTGTGTGTGTGTGTGTGTGTGTGTGACAGGAAGGTTGAAGAGTGAAACAGGAAATGGCAATCATGCACAATCAGAGGGGAGTTGATAATTACAGGTCTGCGTGTACATGATGTGAATATGTTTTAGTCTAAGTATGTGTGTGGAAAAGAGAAAGTGCCAAATGTAAAACCAGTAGTTTTAGCTGCATCCGCCTGTATGAACTGCACAGCTATAGAAAACCACAGAGATGGTATCTTGAGAATAATACAAAAACCCTCACAAAACGTTCTTTCTTTTTTGTGTTAAACCTCAACCACAGGGCTTTTCTGTTCCTGCTTGCAAAAAGTCAAGTATTCCGATGATATAAGGGGTTTCAGTCTAGGTGTTAACACACCCAACACAGAAAGGTGAATGAACAGCATACATATCGCTTGATAAATTTTGTCTATCTGGGATGTTTTAGCTCTCTACCATCCATTTTGAGAATCAACAACTATTTTCATGATCTATTAATCTGTCGATAATTTTTAACAATTATCTTGATTAAACTAAAACTGTAATTTAAAAAAATGGCCATTAAAAATGTCCAAAGGTCTTTTAATGCCTTGTATTGACTGATTTACTTTATTTATTACAATGTTCAGTCTTAAATAATATAAACAAAGAAAAGCAGAAAATCATGACAACGGAAAATCTGAGACCAGCAAACGGTTGGAATGTTTGCTTAAACGTATTGATGATTATCAAAATGCTGATTCATTTTTAAACAACAAGAGTTCTAACTCAAAAAAAAAAGATGTGTCTCTTTCTAACAGTATTTCCCAGCAGTAAAATGATGTCATTTGTTTAATCTCCCAATATATTGCAAAAAAATAGAATAAAATGTTGCAAATTGAAGTGTCCCTCAAACATGTTTCACCCCTGTAGTAACTAACATATCCCTGACATTAACAGCCACATTTTCCCTGAACTCCACCAACATTTACAAATAAGGATTCTATTCATGAGTCCAGTCGACCTACCCTAAAGTCATGAAAATAGAACGGTGAACTCCCAAACAGCTTTTTTTAAGGAGCAGAACAGCCTCACTGTTTCAGTTCCCCAACCCTCCCTTCATTTTCTGACTCAGGTATTGGCAGCAGAGGAGAGGCCTTGGTGCTGCTTTCAGTGACTGAGAAAAGAGAAAAATAACAAACTAGGTGTGAAATAAGACTGAACGATGAATCGATTTCAAATTGGTATTGGCATAAGAAATACCCTTTCTGGTTTGTTGCTCCATATGAAAAAGGCTCAGAAAGGCACCGTGAGGCAATGAATATTGAACTAAAACTTAACTTATTTATTCAAATAAGCTAAAATATATCGCACATTTTTTTCCTGAAATGGTGACAATGCTCACCCGTGTGCACTAAGATACTTCTAAAAAGCTTCTTCAATAAAAAATTAATAGTCTCCTCCGAAGAGCAAGATAAAGGCAGCAGACGGTGTAATAAAGACGATAGGGCACTCACTCACAGGAAGTAAAAGGACCAAACATCATTGTGCTTTCTCATTTCGCATTCAATACATGTGTGTCAATGCTAGTCCTCTGATTTAAATTATTTAACATTTTTATACTGATTTCTCCTCAAACTGAGCGTACATTATTCATATGATTATGTGGATGTGTAGTGACTTATAGGAAGCATTTTATTAATACCAGAAAATAACAGAAGGGAAATGGAGGGCCTTGGTTGGGGGTTGTTTTGCTCGTTGATGATTTCACACAGTAAAGTTCTAACCTATATGTTATAACATGAAATCTGTCGCACATCAAAATGTAAATATGGTTTTGTTGCATCCCTTAATCAGGGAACACAATCTATTCTCTTCTTTATCAACAGTTCAACAGGTCAAATTCATGCAAGTAAAGATAAGCAGTAATTAGCTAGAGACTAAGACTACAATAATGATCTGCCAAATAGACATACAGACACAAAAATGGTGTGTGCAGAATATATACGTCCTTAAACGCCTCGACAACACACACAGTAGCCAATCACGCACGTTTCTTGCAGTGAGAATGGTTTGTTGGCAAAGGTATGGGAAATGGATTGCTAATAATTCTGCCTAGTGGAAGAGTAAGAGAATATTGCCGAGAACAGGATGCCTCGAGCAATATGGAAAAAACTATGGTGGTGTAATGCCTCCTCCTTCTCTTTCCTTTCCTATCTTGGCGAAACGAGGCCATAAAAACGTGCCCACTGTCTGACCCACTTTCCATGACAGACATAATCTTGCTTTCACAAACTTCAGCCTGTTTACCATCCAGCAGAGCGTAAGCCAGCCCGGTACTAGAAGGCCCTCTACAAGAAAGACCAGAGCTGTCTCTAATTCTGAGAAGACTTAGGTCCTTCAACACCTGCTGTACTATGCTGTGGACATTATGATATTATATTATTTTACAATTATAGGCCTACTTATTTTATCTCTATATTCTAAATTGGAGCAACTGTAACAAACTAAATATCCCCACAGGCTTCATTCAAGTATTTCTGATTCTGATTGGGAGGAACATGCCCGAGCTCTTTCACACACAGTGAGGAGAAAAGCTGCTGCTCAGCTGTGCAGCAGATTACACTAGTGGCTCCCTGCTGCTCCTGGCTTAGCTGAGCGCCCTGATAAAACTACACACCACAGACACATGCTAAAAAAAATGTGTTTAAATGCAGAACTTATAAAAGCAAAAGTCTCCTCTCATGACAAATGTGCTGTACGTCTTTGAGGTTTAAAAAGGTGCAAACACACACATTTTGAATGATGTTGATATGTTGGTGTGAATCTCAAACACACTAATTCAACACCATGGTTTTAGTTGCCCAGTGTTGTCAGGTTTGTTACAGCTACTTCCTTTTATTTCCATTGAGTGCATATGCAATGTAAGTAGGTTTCCAAAAAGTTCAGAGTCTTACTGTAGCTCAGTTTACAGGGCTGACTGAGTAAGTACTTTATCAGGGGTAAACAATTTCATTTATTAGTATATTTGAATCATTAGGTGCTTTAAATTAATTACTACTTTCAAATTTCTTGAGGTCTGAATATGTATATCAGGGACATTTAAGGGTGGATGGGATAGGAGGCTAGGGGGTGTTAAAAGGGTCTTACTTTTGTCACTGTGTTATGATATTACAACTACTGGAGTGAGGTCATTAAGTCAGAAGCTGTGTGCAGTCACTGCAGTGCATAATATTACGGAATTGGAATGGCAATTTGACACCAATAAAGCATTGATTTAGAATGTTTCCATCCTGAAAATGTATTTAAATGTACAATAATGCTGCTATAGAACCAAACCTTAAAGGAAAAAAAAGTAATTGAAAAAATGTAATTATTGCAAGACGTATAAAACTGTTAGAAAGCACTTTGTAATCCTGTTAAAAACAAACACAACCTATAACACAGCAAATGAAAACAAGATAATATGACTGATCAAATTGGGGTTTGGTGTGGTGTGTTCCAGGATAGCATCCAGCAGCCCAGACTGAGACTGGGACGCCTCTGTGTCCCCACAGACCGGGTTACTAAGGATACGGGCAGCACTGAGCCTCCATTAAGACATCAGCGCTCTCTCCCGTCAGACACCATCCCATCGGCTCTGGTTTCCTCCCTGAAATTGAGACTGAACCGTGTTGGAGAAGCCACACACACCCAGTGCAAATGTGCAACACCAACACTCTCCCCCCTGTTACACGGCAAACACTGTGTCCCAAGAACTTCACACTAGAAGTTATCGCCGTTTATAGAACTCTGTGAGAATGCAGACTTTAAATAGTCTGCACAAAAATATAATAAAGATTCTTCAGCCTCCCTTATAAGAGGGCAGCACTGTTTAAGCAGGTATCAGTATTGCAACTTGACTCTTGTATAGCTCTCCACACCAGATCCAGCTCACTGTTATAGATCTGATGTGGACCCAAATGATCCAGTGTAGCATGCTACACTACTAATATGGTTTGCAGAAAGTTAATGATACATGTCAAACAGAGTTGCAACAGAGCACGTAACATATTACACACAGCCTCTGGTGTATGTTTTTCTGCACTGCATTTCATTTTCAAATGGAGCTCTCCTGCTAACATTGACACTTTTTGTACTCACCGCTGGTAACTTCAGCAGTCTTTGTGGTAAATGAGCAAACTTTAAAGGATGAAATTGCAATTCCCTCCACCATCGGCTAGCACTGGCAGCGTTAAAAAAACTTAAGTTTCCTGATCAATCATTACAGTGACAGGCAGACAATGGAAATAAGGCCTGGGAGCCCTGATGGAACAGATGGGAGTTAAAACACGTCTGTCTTTACTGTGACATTTCCAACACAGAGAAGGGAAGTCAGTGAGATCCCTTATCAGCAGCCACATATCAGAGCTTACCAGTATGTGGAGTGAACAGAGACACAGAGAGAGAGATATAGCAAGGAGGGTGAGAGAGGAAAAGAACAAAGACAAAGAGGCAGAACGAGATGGGAGATACAGAAAGAGCGAAAGGGGAGAGAAGTCATTAACTGGCAATCAAGCTTTAGTAATGGCCATGAGTCCGTGCATTTGCTTAATTCCTTATCAGGCAATGTTCCCCGTTCTCACCCGCCCTCCCTGTGACAGGTCAGCAGCATGCACACTGCATTTCTGAAGCCTCCTCTCTGTCTCACACACACACACACACACACGTACATGATACCAACACCCACAACAACACAGTCCCTGTACACTAAGCTTTATCTTTGCATAGCTTCTGATTTCCACAGAGATAAAGACAAGAGAGTCAAAATAGGTTGTTGTGGAGACTGAATAACAATATGCCTATGTCCAGTGCAGATGTGAGTTAGGTAACTAAATACCATATGATACAATATTCTGATTGTGGATCTTTATTCCTTGCAAGAAACAGCCATTATCAGCCTTGACAGTCACAAACATGACATAGTTATAGTAGGCTGCTTAGAAATAACACACATCCACTGTATATAACACAGTGTACAATTGTTTTCTTGCAACACAAGATTCCTATCCTTCATTCCCCATAATATCTAGAATTTGAGCTGTACACCTAAACAATAGGTCAAACCCACTTCAAGCCAAACTCTTTAGCATTAGTTTACTCATATTTATATATTTGGACTCATGACCATATTACGTTACACAATATATTAAAACATTATATATAATGTTTTACCAATATATTGGTAATTTCACAAGGTTCGCGAGTGATATGCAGGCAACTTGAAAAAAAGAAGATCAGCACTTTGCAGCTGCAGCACTCACATTAAAATAAACCATGTGATGCCTTACCTGCGGTGTGCATGGACATTACTAAATGTAGGTATAGTAGCGTAAATAAATGGTCGCAGAGCCGTAGTCAGGACAAAGCAGGTGACCGTTAGTGACAAGGAACGCCGAAAAGGCTGGCTAGCAACGAATTAGCCTTTAAACGTGAAGTGTTTAGCGTATTGTGTTGCATTATTATCGCTAATTAGGCAAAGGCAGGTGGCTTGTAAGGATGTACTTACTGCGATATAAATGATGAAATCCTTTTATTGTCTCCGGTGTGGCTGACTGGGCTGTTAGCTGCCTGGCTTTCCCCAACTTGCTGAGGCTAGCACGCTAGCAAACGTTCCACCGGCTTACAAAAAAAGGAAATTGCGTCTTTATTTCTCCCTTATGTAGGCAGGTTTACTAAAAAATTAAAAGTAACCCCGCACCATGTAAAAAAAAAAAAATTGACAATCAGGGTTTGCGATATTTGGTCTCCTGTGTCCTGGAGTTATGACTTATAGACGCGCTGACCGTGAGAGAAAATATCCACGGTGCTTTATTTTAAATGACAGCCTCTCCGCGGTGAGCCGTCCTTTGTTGTGAGCATCTCAACGTAAACACAGCGCTGGTCTGCTCTGCCCGTTCTCTGGCAGGGAGCGTGCGCTGTAGGCGGAGACCGACGTCGCCGCTAGGCATTCTGGAGCCTGTAGTCTGACACTCACTGCTAAACTCAAACAAGATTATGGATGGATGGATGGATGGATGGATAGATAGGCTAGATAGATAGGCTAGATAGATAGGCTAGATAGATAGGCTAGATAGATAGATAGATAGATAGATAGATAGATAGATAGATAGATAGATAGATAGATAGATAGATAGATAGATAGATAGATAGATAGATAGATAGATAGATAGATAGATAGATAGATAGATAGATAGATAGATAGATAGATAGATAGATAGATAGATAGATAGATAGATAGATAGATAGATAGATAGATAGATAGATAGATAGATAGATAGATAGTGCAAATAATAAAAACTAAAACATCAGCATGGACGCAAAATATAATAACCTAGGTAAACATTTAAAAAAGCAAGTGACAGTATAACACTAATTAAGTAGACAGACAGACTTATTTATAATAGGCGTACTACAATCAGAATGAGTGTCTGATCCGCAGTGAAATCTTTCAAATCTCTCAAATCTTTTTGTGCACCTTTAAAATCTAAATCAAATCTAAAGGCCACTTGAATAAACTTAGGGTTAGGGTTAGTTGCAGTCTCACCTCCAGGCAAAATCAATGATCACATGTGTTAATGGTATGTGTTTTGATTTGACATACAGCAGAGCGTGAACTCTCCTTGAACACACCAGCGAGACTTTTAGTGTCTCCTCTGCTTCACTGCATGTGAATCTGTGAGATTCAGGCTCCTCCGACACACGTGACTCTCTCTTTCCACATATACCATGTCATGCTCTGCTTTCATTCAAACACCTCACATACCATTAGTGCTCACATTTTCAGCCTGGGTGGATCCAACTGGAATGAACCAGGGCTCGTAGAGTGGTTTCTGTCTGTGCTCCTGCCACCTGTGTCTTTATGTTTATTTCCTGAATGCTGCATGCCTTCTTGTTGCTGTGAATATGCAGGTGTGTGTGGGTGTAGGTATTTCCAAGAAAACATATTTGAGTTATCTTAGGAAGCCACCTTCTTATTCTTCAAGGCGATATGGTATCTGCTTTATGTTGCTTTAACTGGTCCAACATATAGTGCGTATACCTGACTTCAGCATAAAATATAAGAAAAATTGTTTTACAGTATTTGGATCTGGTTAAAACTGGGAAATTAGAGATGCTGGTGTAGTGAATTACTACACTGGTTTAACTAGTTTTTCTATTAGAGGGTCTGCATATCACCACAACACAATCCCCTAAATGTGTAATTTGAGTCATATAAATTCTTTGGTGTTTGATCTTCAAAAAGATACAGATTTGTTTCAAAAACACATTAGAATGACAGTCATGCGATGGATTTCTTTTAGTTTTTCAGACAAATATTCAGAGAATTCTTTACAATCCACATCAAATACTTATCACATGGACTTGACCCATTGCCCTAATGCTCCACAAAATTCAAACACCATAAACCACTAGAGCTTCACCCTGTTGAAGTCCAAATTCTTGACTTGCACTTGTTTGCTGCACAGAAGAAACCAAGTATAATTCACCATTTATACACTCACCGGCCACTTTATTAGGTACACCAGTTCAATTTCTTGTTAACACATATAACTTATCAGCCAATCTCATAGCAGCAACTCAATGCATTTACGCATTTAGACCTGGACAGGGCAACTTGTTGAAGTTCAAACCGAGCAGCAGAATGGGGAAGGGAGGGGGTTTAAGTGACTTTTAACGTGGCATGTTTGATGGTGCCAGACGGGCTTTTTTTGAACATTTCAGAAACCTACTGGGATTTTCACACACAACCTTTTCTAAGGTTAACAGAAAATGGTCCAAAAAAGGAAAAATAACCAGTGAGCGGCAGTTGTGTGGACGAAAATGCCTTGTTGATGTCAGAGATCAGAGGACAATGGGCAGATTGGTTCGAGATTATAGAAAGGCAACAGTAACTCAAACAACCAGGGTATGCAGAATACCATCTCTGTACGCACAACACGACCAACCTTGAAGCAGATGGGCTACAGCAACAGAAGACCCCCTCCGGGTGCCACTCCTGTCAGCTAAAAACAGGAAACTGAAGCTACAATTCGCAGAGGCTCACCAAAATTGGACAATAGAAGATTGGAAAATTCTTGCCTGGCCTGATGAGTCTCGCTATCACTTGTGAAGTTCGGATGGTAGTGTCAGGATTTGGCGTAAACAACATGGAAGCATGGATCCATCCTGCCGTGCACCATCAACCATGCCATGTTCAAAGTCACTTAAACTCCCTTTCTTCCCCATTCTGATGCTCGGTTTGAACTTCAGCATGTTGTCTTGACCACATATGCCTAAATGCATTGAGTTGCTGCCATGTGTGCTGATTTTAGCTATTTGATTTTTACAAGCAGAACAGGTGTACCTAATAAAATGGCCGATGAGTGTATATTTCTGTTCGAAATACTTTGCAGCAGGACCTTTGCCCCATATTTTGTGTCTTTCTCTCACTGCCACTGTCCAATCACACTTATTTTTTACTTCCCAAAATTGTAAAAAGAACATATACTTTTGCTGTCACCCTGCATATTCAAATAACTGCATTTCATAAAGAAATTTGAATACTGCATGTGTCAGGGCTGTTATTGAAGGGCTAAATGTACAGTAGTTATATGAAATTACATAACTGTATTAGTTTCCTGAAGGGAAACCAGATTGGTGGGCCATGCAAAGTGAAACAAAACAGGTGTCACACAAGCCAGATATACAGTATAACATTTGCATAGCTCTGAAGCTCACATAGCCACTTAATTAGCAAATAAAAACAGTATTTGATACAGTTGATTGTATCGTAATTAATAGGCTGACTATATAAGATGCATCTGATAAGGGGAGCAATAAAATAGATTATAAACATAGAATGAAACCCTTAAAATGAACAAACAACAATGAAAAAAAAGTAGCAAAGCTTTAAAAATTATATTGAAAGCAAAACCCATATCTCCAAAAATAAGTGAAAATCAAACTGAATGAAAAGTTTCACAGCTGCAAATGATCGTCTTAATCATTCGACCTTTTAATGTAAACAACATCATTGCGCCAGCTGTGTGTATACGGATCCGGGAAGATCAACTTTCCCAGAAGACCTCAAGTTTGTGAGAGTTCATGTGTACGTGTATGTGTGTGTGTGTGTGTGTGTGTATTTAATGTATATATTTGGTTCCATTGGGAGATAACGCCTTTAGTTTGAGAATGAGTGGAAAAATCAAATGAGGCCAAAAACAGATTAAACTGAGCTTAACTTCCCTAGTTGTTATCACACACACACACACACACACACACACACGCACGCACGCACGCACACACACACACACGCACGCACGCACGCACACACACACACATACATTTTCACACATACACATAGCTTACTGCTGAGATGCTGTAAAACACACACTTACGTTTGCTCATAAAATACACACCTGCTGCTACATCGAAGGCCAGAAGTGAGTGGTGGGCGTTCTGCAAGTTGAAGTGTTTTTCAACGAGCTGCAGACGCTCAAAGAGGACTCTGCCTTAAGAGACATAAGAAACCATGTGCACACACATTACATAATCTTTGCACACATTTTAATCTGTGTTTGAACCCTCCTGTTTATGTTGCTATGGTGACAACGCCAACACCTCTCCTGGACGCTTGCCGGGCCTGAGGCAGCAGACACACCTTCCTTTGATTCCATGGGCGAAGGGGCTCTGCAGCCAGCTCTCTTCACTCCTGATGGATGTTTTGACAAGTGCTTCTCTTTCCAAGAGCCAATTGGCTGCACGTCTATGTGAAGCGTCGAAAAAAAAAAACATACCATAATAGGTTTTTCACAAGTCAGTATTGTCTTTTATAGTTTAAGCTTTTGACAAACAGTATAGTGCAAATTTAAGTGAGCAGCTAATCGTTGTTTCTGTGTTTGACAGGATTGCAGTTCTGCTTCTGAATGTTTTGACAGAAGTTGAACTGTGACTTCAGGTTCATGAGACAGTTTTGTTCAGCAACATAAACTATTCATACTGCTTTAAAAAAAG
This sequence comes from Ammodytes marinus, assembly GCF_949987685.1. Classification (NCBI taxonomy): domain Eukaryota; kingdom Metazoa; phylum Chordata; class Actinopteri; order Uranoscopiformes; family Ammodytidae; genus Ammodytes; species Ammodytes marinus. The sequence goes on along the minus strand of NC_137215.1, from coordinate 14,065,835 downwards.
AAGACGTGTTCAGGCTATAAAATGCTGCTGTTTTGGAAAAATGGGGGATCAAAATAGCTCGTACACTAACTTATTTAATAGTTGAAGATCTGTTTTTGTCCTGACTTATTTAACTGGATACATTTCCTCAACATGATGCAAGCGCCGAAAAAGCATCTGCCCTCTCGTCCCATGTGATGCTGACAGTGTACAAAGTGTGTGGGATTGCGCTAAAGGCAGACCGTTCAGTGAGCATTTTATTCTTTGTTGTTGTTGTGTGATAAGACCAAAACATAGCAACAGCTGGGCTGCTTCCAGCAGGGCCACACAGAGAAGTATTCGCTGGTGTGACAGGGTTATGTGATAGAAACATGCTGTGCTCATGCGTAGCCAAATATTAAATAACATTACTGTCCCGTGTGTGAGGGGCCGAGCTGAGCACTGTTGTCATGCTGCCATGGTGACAGTAACCATGCACTGGATAATGTTTACAGAATGTTTAGCATATCACAAAGCAGGCACATAGGGTGGCTGGACCAGATGAATCAAGTGTGTGTGTGTGTGTGTGTGTCCTACACTCTGTGTTTGATTAACAAACCAAAGCCAATCGCTCACATTGGGAATGGATGTACTGTGAAACTTTCAAAGCTTCTCACTGCTACTTTCTCCCACTGAATTACTTCTTTATACTGTGACTGCATAGTTGTGATACGTAGGCCTATATTATAAATATACAGTCATATTTCTGTGTGTGTATGTGTGTGCATGAGCGAGCATAAAGCTCTGTATTACCTGATCTGCCCATATGTTGCAGTATGTACTGTAATATACTCCAGATGTTGTTTTGTAGTAACAAAACAGAAGGAAACTACTCACATGGCAACAGCATTTCTTAATCTTTTCTCATACGATTTCAAAATACCAAGCACCTGCCTCAGACCTACACACGCAGACTACTACTAAACTGACATTTGGCAACATGAATTAATGTAGGTCATAAACTGGTTATGAGTGGATTTGAGACGATAAACGTGCCAAGACAAGAGGCAGACAACTGGCAAAGTTTTTTTTTTCCATCTCAGCTGTTGGAAGCCAAGCTAGCTGTGCAGCTCAGACTATCCCAAACTGCCCCAATGCGGCTGTATAAAGTCATTTAAACTGTACTATTGCAAAAAAATAGTACATTCCAAATACAAAATGCAATGCCTTATTTTTAAGCTGTACTAAAAAAATCACCCTTTGCTAAGCCCTGTACCCCTTATTATTAGTTACTGTAACAACGACACCTTAAGTCCAACAAGCTTTCGGAGCCAGAATGGCACTTCCCCTGTCACCAACTGCTTTTCCTGGAGAAATAATGTCTAATTTTTGGAAAAAAACGAAAAAGCCATGTCAGACAGAGGGGTTTAAAATTTCCTTTTAAAGAATATATTCAGGATATCAAACTAACTCTGCAACAAAATCATAGAACAAACACACACACACACACACACACACACACACACACACACACACACATATATATATATATATATATATATATATATATATATATATATATAGCCTATAGAAGCCACAGAATGTATGTATCTCAGTAGATGTTAAATGTTTTTAAGTGTCTAGGAGTGCTAACTTAATTTCGTTGTATAGTTGTCTCCGTCTGACATTCAATAGGCTATAATGACACTAAAACTTGAACTCAACTGATAGTTAAAACATTTTGACATCAATGTGACTGCACTATCTTAATGTTAACAAGTTGGCTGGATCAATGTTGACAGAGTTAACATTAAATCTAAATTAAACAATGTTGCAACCGTTTCAACCCAGAACTGTACATCCAGACCCTAGCCATGTTAGTTTAGCCACGTTAGCTTAGCCAGCATACCTTACAATAATTTTAGTTTAGCTAACTTCCTGTCAGTGACTGCAGTTAGCAGTCCGCTCCCTCCTCCCCACGTCACCACATGAATGCACTGCGGTCTTCAAGCAGCGAGTTATCTAGCATCATCTCAGATCCATAAGTGATATAAAACATGATAAAAACCATCAAAATAGACATTGGGAAGGATTGTTGCCTGCTCTGCCATTGTAGGCGCATGCACATTGACCAATCTGTCGCTCTGCACGTGTACCGGCAGTGAGACGGGTGCCGGTTTGTAGCGTTCTCTCTTCTGATTGGTTATCAGTAGGATCCCCGCAAAGTTTATTTGCCAAGTACATGCAGAGCGAGTGACTGAGAGGTCGGCTTTATGAAACGCGCACACTATAAGTGATCACTGTATGAATAAAGAGCGATTTAACACTTAAATTAACATAAATAAATCGCTTACTTGACCTTTAAAGCCAGCAATCTTGCTATTTTGGGGGCAAAAACAAATATTTGTAGCGGTTTACAAAGGCAAAATATAAGATCATAATTTTTTCAGCTATACTAGCTGTGATTGCTCCAATACTTCGGTTTAATGACTATATGCAGTACATAAATGAACAGCTGAACTATGTGTTTATTGATGAAATGCTAGCATGCTAAAACAGTGCACACGGACCCGGTAATATACTTAAACTTAGCATTATGATAAACCTTATGTTGTGAAATTAAACATCTAGCCCTACTCCAAGAAGAGCTGGATATGCCATTTGAAATTGTGGAAAACATTAATAAAATAGAAATGAAGATAAGTTACACCTATGGTTTATGTCATGCTGTGTTGGTATTGCCATACCATCATCACTTTACCATTCAGATCATAAAGCCGCTGTGCAGTCTCACAGAGCTTCTAGCATGGATATGTACAGTGATGAATATAAAAACAAGCTATGTAGCCATAGCCACTATCAGAATTGTATGTGAAATCTAGGGTTTTGACCAGACCTCCACTTTTTACCCTGAAGCTTCCTGTGCAGTCATGCCTGTTACCATTTTTGTATTTAATCATGTACAGGATAATACCATGTTTTCGAGGTACAATAAAACTACTATAAGCTATATGGTAAAACCTCCCAGTAAGTTGGTGAAACAGCTTTAATTTGTTACTAACAAAGTCTGCATAGTATCTCACAAATTGAATCACTCTGTATTCTCTAAATCCCTCAGATAATTCATGCAGATGGAAACAAGCCCACCAGGGCTGGCCATACCCCATCAAGTGATATAAGCAGTTGGTCTCTGGGGATATACAGACAATATACTGTATATTATGTGATGAACATGAATCATAACTCCACAAACAAAAACTGACATTTGCTACCATTTTTCTAAACACATAGTGAGAAAACTTTAAGCTGCGATACAGACAAATGGACAGTTGAGGTTGAGTGTCCCGTATGAATCATGCACTCTCTGGATTCTGTGGTAAAGACAACAAAGCAAAACAAAAAAAAAACAGTCAACTCAAACTGGGAGAAGTATCTTCAAAAGCAAGTCTTGGACAGTTTGCAACACTGACAGTCATTGGCATTTGGAGGTGGCTCTAAAGAGCTCTAATTGTTTTCATGTTGCAGCACCCACATGTTATGTCCTTACATTACATGCAGCATCGTGGATCTTTCAAACTGTTTGTAATTCACTCAGCCAATACAAATTATTCAATTTACAAGTTCATCAGAAGATACATGTTCATTAGCCTATATGCAAGCTTTTACAATACACAAGTTGGTTCAGAGGCCCCCACCCAAACCAAATCCTGATTAGGGCCCTCAAAAGTCTAGGGCTCAGCTCTTGTCTTGGTAACAATGGTGATAGTGGCAGATTGAAAAAGAAAAGAGGTAATATAATCCCAAGATAATAATCAACAATATCCTAACCACTCTAAACCGAACAATAATAACTTTACCTTGCATTAAATTATTATGTGACTTTTTTTTATACAGTAGTTGCTCATATATACTACTACAGTACTGTTCTACTTTGCCTATATCTTTAAAGCTATAGTGCGTAGATTCTGTTGCCCCCATGAGGAATTCTGAGTTATTACAACAACATTGTCAGCGCATCTACATAGGGTAAGTATTTAGTGATCGCTGTATTTCCAAGTGTTTTCTTAGCAGTAGAATCAAAAACATATCTTGGGCGCTTCTTGGTATTTTTTCAGAGCTCCTGCGCCAGTGTCAGAGGGTGACACCAGTTTGTCAATGTGAAATACAGAGAGTTGTGTGTAGCTGATAGGCTTAATAGACATGTGTCAACTCGTTTAGCGATGGCTTGAATGTAACTGACGACATTCATTCATATGAAAATGTTACACACTATAGCTTTAATGTTTGGGCTGAGGATAATCTGTGTTACTTTTCTTCTTTTAAATCATAGCTGTGCTATTTGCAAGTAAACGTTTCTTCCTTCAACAGAAAAGTTCATTCACTGCAATTAATATTTTTTCAATGCACTAAGCAACTTGTAAAGTTTTATGTTTTCCATCACAGTAACTGTCCATTTGCTCAGGAGTTTGTTGATCAGTCCCAGAGGAGGGGATGAAATCATCATAACCTTTATTACCACATATTCTTCTGTGAATCCTACTCTCCTTCCTGCTGATTGCCCCTTTGTTCGCTGACAGCAGTTCATTTGAAGCCATGTTTAATTTTGAGCTGAGGTAAACTACAGTACGTTTTCAAGAACAATAAATAATGGAACATTTTCATAAATATCATCACATGACGTGTTAGAAAATGATTAGATGGTAACATAAACCAGATGTGGACAGCTGCAAATTGTGTTTAAGTCAAATTATTACTGGATTTCTCCAACAATTAAAGTTTGAAAAACATCTGGATCAGTTTCATCAATTACCCAGAATGCTCCTACAATGTGTTTGATCAATCAGCTTGCCTTTTCATCTCTCCGGGATTACAATTTAACAGAGCATTTAGTACATTCTGTCCCCATATCATGTAACATAGATTGTGACTGGTTTGTCACGGAGCAGGAAGACACGGTGTCGTCCTATGAGACTTTGGGTGTCACTGCAAGTAATTACAGAGTCGCTGACTGTAATTAGGTAGGGTGTCGTCACTAAACTCACCAACCACTGTAATTGGCTGCTGGGAGGACAACCACACTCTCATTTCACAATAAACTAAAGGAGCATTTTAATAGCAGCCTGTCAGGGATGCTGCTATCTATTTCCCAAGGGGTTGCATTACAATGTGTTATAGCCTTTAGCATGACAGTCTATAGATGATCAACTAAAAGAAGAACAAAGAGAAGTGCTCTTTTCACAGCCGTAACCTTAAGGACCAACATGTACATATAAAATAAAATTCCAAAGAGCATTGCCTGAAGGAAATACAGTTGTTTCTTGTAGAGTTTATTGTGATGTGCTGTTTGAAGAATTTCCAGATGGAAATACAAATAGTGGGTTTAAGAAAGGGGAGATGCAATTCAAAAAGGGTTATTTCAATCTACTTATGTTAGATCTGAAAACAGTTGGCTTGAATCTTTATTTCTTCAATTTTGTTCCATTTCCAAATGCACACACGTGCATTCACATACGCACACGCACACACACACTCAGTGAGTGTGGCACACACATAGGTTTAAATACTTTTTACTCATTCAGTATGAGGTCAGCTGTGGATAGACACACAACAGGAAACAGAAGGACACAGATGCCCCACCAAAAAATCCACAAGGCGGGCAAGCGGACACACACACACACACACACACACACACACACACACACACACACACACACACACACACACACACCGCAAGTGTGGTCTGATTACAACCCACAGTTACACAGTGGATCCTGCCAGTACTCTGTACCAGTCCTTGCTTGGGCAAAAACCCATGTTATAATTATTCTCTGAAATTTAGGGCATATGATCGATTGCAGGTTGATTTTTCAACTTGCAATTAAATTAATTCCACATTTGAGGTACTTCGTATAAGCACTTTCCTAAAAGCAGAGTAAATAAAGTGCTATAAGAAGACATAAAAACAGAACATAATTAATAAAAAAAAAAAATTCAATTCATAGTGACACACACACACACCGAGAATCAACAAGTCAAAGCAGCGGGGTCATCATAATCACCATGGTAACTACCAACACAGTGATGCAAGCGAGCATGATGTCATTACATAAACATGTCGTCCGTGGCCCTCTGGCTGTTTTTATAAAAAAATTATGTTTTACCTTCACAAGAAGAAGAGTAAAATCTGGCACAGCTCTGAAACACAGCAAAATCAGACAAAGGAAGGATCTGTCAACGAGGTTTATTGTTTCAAAAAACACACAAAAAAGGACTTCATCAAAGCATGTCTGCTATCACAGTGCATATACATGTCACAACACAGGGGTATCAATGCTTTACATGCCCTTCGAGGGAGATACAGTGGAGGTACTTGACTTGAGTTTGGAGCGGAGTGGAAATTCCTGGCGACACAAACTTTCATAACCTGTTTACATGAACTACATACAATATCTGAATAAGGAGAGGCTTCATACATCTCTGATTACCTTCATTTGAAGGCCCTAGTGAAGGAAATAACAAAGAAGGACATAAGGTTGGTACATTCTTAATTAATGGGAATTTTAGACTTTTAGACCCCAAACGTTTCAAGATAACATCCACAGCAGTTTTGGTTGGTGACTCATAACATTGGGGGGGAAAACTCGACCACGTCATGTTATTTTACACTAGTTGACTTCTAGAAAGAAACATATTTTATACATTATAGTTTATTTCAGCCATTCACTATTTAATTTCATATTTGATCTCCCTCTTGAGCCTCCTCTAAACCACAGGCATATTTCTTAAAGGATCCTGCTATATTGGAGTTTAATTGTTTCATAATCCCCATAATTTAAATGATTTTAGTATCCTCAGTAGTAGCCTACAATTGCAGTTCATGTAAATGTTATGAAAGGCATCTTTTTCCTCCAGGATGATGACATTAACATAATGGTTTTTTTTGCAGGTACATTTCTTTCAGGAGCGTGGGTGTTTGAATGTTAATAATAGTGAAAAAAGGTTGATCCTCGAAAATGGATATAGAGCACTTAATAAAAATCCCCATATGACAACCTTACACAGATTTAATACAGCTTTCAGCAATAATATCACAATAAAAACAAATGATGTCCATACTTTTACATAAGCTGTACCAATTTTACGAGAGATTGTTCACCACTTTAAATGGATTTTCATAAAAAAAAAGGGTAAAGAATTGTGTGATGGAAGTTGAGTGAGGCACAGGAATAATACCAGCAGGATGCGGGATTCATCTTCAGCTTTCTGTCAATGTTAGCTAACAGTATATACGTATATCCTCACAGTTTGGCAAAATATAGTTGATTGGGTCCATTTAGGAACATGATGTTAGTCATCTGAACATGTTAGAAAACTGTTTCTATGAGAGCAAGAGGCTTCTCCCACTAAACCAGATACACAATGTCCCTTATAATGTGCAGCAGGAACACTGATGAATGTACAGCAGAGCAGCAGAAGATTTACAGTGCAGGGAACTGACTTTACACAAAGCATATATATATATATATATCTTTACCATGACGCAATCCAACGCAAAGCAATCACAGGGATTTATATTCATTCAGGTTCATTATTTATCCTGTTGGACGGACACATCACTTCTTCATTGCATTCATTTAAATACCAGCAGCACGGAGAGACAGAGGGAACATTCAAAACTCATCTAAACACAACACATGCTGGTATATGTGTTTAGTTCATCTGAACTTGTGCTATTTAAAAAAAGAATATGCAGATGTATTTAGGCATGCGTCCAGGTGAATGTAAACATTTTGAAATCTTTATGAGATTGGCACAACATTTGATGCTGAAATGAGTTAAATCTGCCAAAAGTTTTGGACATTTTGGAAAATACAGCAAATGGTTTTCGTGCCAAGAGATAGAAGAGAAGATTGATGTCGCTATTGTTTCCTCTTGTTTCCAGTATTTATGCTAAGCTACGCTTATTAGCTGCCGTCTGTACTGTAGATTAATATTATGTGTACACACACAAAAGTGGAACTGATCTCCTTTCTAACTCTTAGCAACTTAACTATAATGCGTACCACTTTAAAAAATGTGGCACTATTCCTTTAAGGGCAAAATGCATGCTTTCAAGTCAGAGACCAAATTTATTTAAAGATCAAGTAAAATATAAATAATTGAACTTGATCTCATTGATTATAAACAGAATACAACATTTTAGTTTTTCCAATTAAATCTACCATTTTAAAACTTTGTTAAAGGAGTGTTTATATTAAAAATTAGATTTTTATATATTTATCTCTCTTAGTACTGGAAACATGCCCTTCAAGCTGAATACTGGCCAACTGTTTTAACATTGACAATAATGCTATCATATTGTCTTTAAAAATCAATCAAACTCAGCCCTACAGTTCTGTACTGACACTGACTGGAATCACCAACTACAATCCAACAACATGACACTATAGATTTCATATTAATTCCAATATATCTCTACTTTGCTTAGAACTTTCTTCCCTTGTACCGCAGTGCAGTCACCATAACACCTCAGGGGGCAAATCTCCAAACAGCAATGCTCCTGTGTACTTCTACGGTATATTCTGTGCAACTGTTGGTGGAAGAGTCATAAACAAAGTTGAAAGTGTGAGCAACTTTTGTGTAAAAAAATCAAAAACGTATTTCACATGAATGCAGACGAGCTTGAATGAGCATGACACACCTGACCTGTGAGTAGAGTCTATCTAACAGCCTCCACTCTTTCCAGCAAGGTAGAGAGTAATCAGAAGCTCGCCAAATCATTAACATCAAACCACTATTCATTCCGTTCCTACCACAGGAGATGCTGGCACACAAAACAATTCACGGAGGACACCGATTGAGCAGAACTGAAAAACTAAACAACAATGCTTTCGCAGCTGAGCACCTGGTAACATGCAGAGACAAGTCATGGTTACCACTTCCCGTCCCACACCAGACAGGACGTAAATCTGAGTAAATAATATACAAACAAGCAAACCAGAGAAGGTACAGTTGCTGTGGTAAAAGCCTGAATGGGTGAGAATTTCCTGGACAAGATGAAGCGATTAACGACAAACAAAAAAGAACATCCCCACGACATAATGCAATGTCTTTCTGGCTTTAAGAGCTGGAAAAATAAATTTTCACATTTTCCTGTCCTGCTTTCTCCTTTTCTGACAATTTTAAAGTTGACATCCAGTACAATTTACAACATAAAGTACAAATACTGTGCAGTAAAAAAAACATTGTCCAACCGTTACTTGTTCATCACCAAAACTCTCTAATAGCACTTAGACCAAAGGGCAAACAGAAAAAAATTAAATAAAAATGACCCTGAGTTGGTACATGGCCCATTCTGGCGGTGAAAAGTTTCAACCAGCTGCACATAGAAGTAAAAAAATTACTTGAAAACTTTTTTCATTTCATTTTTGAACAAATATTCTCGTACAATATTCTGCGTGTGCAAAACTCTGTTTTGTGTACTTCTATGTGCAACATTTAGAAATTCCACTCCTGCTCAAACAGGCCAAAGCAACTGTCACTGGATCAGGCAGCTGACTGGTGTGCTTGCATGTGAAAGTAAGTGTGCGTGTGTGCGTGTGCGTGTGTGTGTGTGTGTGTGTGTGTGTGTGTGTGTGTGTGTGTGTGACAGATACATTGGAGGAGGGAGACTGATGCATCAAGCTCACGAGTCCATTCAAAACACATTGACACTTCCCTCCCTCCTCCTATACTCTCCACTGCTCCAGACTTCCCACACACACGGGGTAAGCCCAGGTGAGTGCTTGGCTCTTGGGTTTCACCTGATGACTTTGTTCCCACATTGAAGCAGGTGTCTTGGTGAGTTGGCGATGGGGGCAAGACTGTCATGTCCTCAGCTTTAAAATGACCGTGGCCAGGATAAAGAAGAAAGAGCTCCAGCCTATAGTGACTGCAAAGCCTCGCCACACCATCATCCGAGACAGACCCCAACCTGTAGGAGAGATTATGTTCAACATTTAGAAAACAACAAACGTTCAATAATGGGTAAACACAAGCACCCGTTAGAGAGCCCCATTAGAGTAACAGAGATTTTGGAAAACAAGTTATTGTAGCTTGGCATAAAGATTGGCAGCTGAGGGAAACAGCTCACCTGGCTCTGTCCACATGGTAAATCCAGCCGTCTATCATCACCTCTAAATGTCATGATTCAACAAGTTGCATCATGTTTGTTTCACTCATACAAAACCAAACAGGCTTCATCCCTAACCGACAGATCTCAAAGTGGAATCTATCGTTCCTTCCAACTCTGGGCAAGACGGCAAAAATGTAATATCTATATACTATATGCCATTTTCAGCCCATTTCAATAAATTACATTTTTTTATAATTTTTTTTTAATGAAACAACAGCATCATATCTGCAAGAAACAATCAAATAGTCCTGCTCCTCACATCATCACAAAAGTAATGAGGTAACATGGGAAAACAATAAACAGTATGAAATGGTAGACTGAGCTTTAAGTGAATCCAACTTGTCAACTTCTGCCTGTGTCTCGCCTTTCACTGATCACTCATCCCATGATCAGGTAAAAAGAAAAAGAAAAAAAAAGTAACAGGAAATGGCTCCCCTGACTTCCTGTGCTTGGCGTCTATATCATGTAACACGCAGCAGGGCTTGTCGTCAGGTCTTAATTGTGTGGAGAAGGTGGGGTCAAGAGAAAAGGGGAGAGATTTGGAAACAAGAGCGTAGCTGCTATTAGCTTACATTCCTGGAGACAGGTTGAGTGACACAGGTTCCCATAGCTGATAAATCATTCAGACGACTGGGCTATATAACAAACTTAAAGCCGTGTGCATGCGTCGGCTTGCGGTGTTATGAAACTGACGAGCGTAGTGTAAGTAACATGTGCATGTACTTTACCTCTGTACATGATACAGCGGAGGCCTTCTGAGGCGTAGGTCTGAGGGAGAGCCAGGCTGAGGTAGCGGAGAGGATACGGGATACACTCCACGGGCCAGATGATACCTATGGTACAGGACAGAGAACAGGGCAGTGTGTAGAGTTTCATGTTTAACCTGGGCCATCCAAAACAGGATGGCCCAGGTTTTGTTTCACTATTATTTCACTTATTTTCTGATCGTTATGTTTGGCAATTGTTTCGTTCCTTTCTTGCGTCATTGCTACTTTGTATAAACGATTGTTCTTTTTGTGTGGCCCCGAGGAAGACTGCCAACCTCTTTGTGGATACACAATCCATCCAGTGGAAGAGGAAAGAATCAAGGATCACACACAGTATCTATATTTGAAACAGTGTTCTACAAACTGAAAAAAAAATAACTTTGCCCTTATATATATATTAACTTTGCAACCAAACACTTACAGCAAATAGGTAATTGGACTACCAACTTGACAACAACCATGAATGCAAGACCCACTGCAGCTCTCGTTGTTTCCTTAACTTTGCCAAATTGTCAGAGGGGGGATTAGACCGACATGTCTCAGTAAAGCCGCACACACACACACACACACATACACACACACACACTTAAGTCTTACCGCTGAGGATGAGGTTAGGGTAGAAAATGCCCAGTGCGGCCTGGTTGGCGTTCTGCTCGTCATCGATTGCGGCTGAGATGACGAGGCCAAAGGCGATGCCGGTGATGCCCTGCAGCATGATCAGAATGATGATCAGCACCAAGGAGCCTTCATTAGGCATCTGTACACGGGAAGAGAGAGAGACATAGGGGTAAAAAAGAGTGAGCGAAGATAATCAGTCATTTAGTCAGGTTTAGGCTAGTAACACCGACAAAGCTGAAGAGGACCTACAGTGTTAATACAATGTAACAGTGTTAAGAATAAATAAATAAATTAGAACGAAACAGCAAATACTATTCTATTTATGGATACATCTCATAACAAAGTCAGTCCATGGTTGTCCATTTTCTTGAAAATTGTATTGTCGTTTTCTGTACCCACTATGAATAATTATTCTGTAATTCTTCTATAATGTATTTTGTAAAGATAATGTATAGATGTATCGATAACAGCAATGTTTTGTACACTTATGTTCTATGCTGATCAATGCGTCTAACAAGGGCGATTGGGAAAGACCCGATAAGACATTGCACCTCCCTCAATATTAGAAATCAATGCAAAATGTTCTCCTGACTACAGGATTTAAGAACTGAATATGTTAAAAAAAGTTGTATAAAACCCTTTGTGGCTCAACAGGTTGAGTCAGCTTGAGTTTACACTCACAGTATGTTAAATTTTCCATAATCGGGATATGTATTATTGAATTGCCTAAAGAGGGCGCTTTCAAGTCATTCCTAAATCCTAAACCAGTCTCCATGGTTGAGGGCTCGGCTTATCAATTGCATCCCTCACAAAACAAGTTAATTCTCTATGAATGTTGTTTCCTAATATAATGTGTCCCATCAGTGATGCAATCAAATTATTTGTTAATTTACTAAATGTAGGTTAAAGTGAGTTTAAGAACCATTTCAACATTTTCATTAATACTTTTATCATTATCTGGATAATATCATGAATCTCATTTATCCTAATAGAAACATGACATTTTTATATCGTCACCTGCTTGGTGTGGAGTTAGAAAATAAGTAAGCTGTACTCTATAGCCCATTCCTATCTGCTTGGTGCTAGAGGCTCCAAGCCACATCAGCTGCTTCTAGCACAATGCCTCTGACTACTGCTCAGGAGTCTGACAATGTTAAAGGAGTAAAATGATAAATCGGTGGAGTACTTTTCTTTTAACATAAGAACAGATGAGAAGATAAGATGAAGACGAATGGAGACAGAGATGAGGAGACGACAGAAACACTCTCTGATGTTTTGCACTGATTTGCAGCCAAAAAAACCCACAAGAAATGAGAAGAAAAGTCACAGCTGATTAAGTTTGACTGTAAATCACAGAGAGCGAGAGGAGAGCAAACAAAGCAGAGACGCTGCGCGACACGGGAAACAGTTCCAAACCAGAAAGAAAAGTCTGCAGGTCTCAGCTCAGACAATTCAAGGAGATAACTCCCTTAACTGGAGTACAATCTCTAGGTGTGTGTGTGTTTGCGTGTGTGTGTGTGTGTGTGTGTGTGTGTGTGTGTGTGTTGGTGCACTTGTCCTCAGTGTGTTAATACACTATCCGTCTCCCCTGACAACGTGCAAAAATAGACCTGCACCCAGAGGCCACATGACTACTCGGTTGCCACAGCAATCAAGGGCTGTTGTCGTGGCGATCCTGCAGTGATCCCTGGATACGGCCAACTCAGGAAGTGATTTATGAAGCCGTGGTCTTTTTTGGACTTCGGCACCTTAATTAACACACACGTGAACACACACGCACGCGCACACACACACACACACACACACACACACACACACACACACACTGATGGACGGAGACAACAGTGCATAACCATAAAATCATTTGCCTGCATGTAATCATTGGACACATACAAATACACACACACACACACACACACACACACACACACACACACACACACACACACACACACACACACACTATTGACTGCTGTCTTCAGGGTGCTCTCCCTGTATTGATTTCAAACACATGTGTAATGGGAATCAATGATGAACTGAATCCTCATGTTCCCCCCGGCTGGTTGTTTGTTTCACAAGTCGATTTACATCACATTTCCTCTCAAGTGCACGCTCACATGCACATTTTACAGAAAGGAAATGGAATGTTTCTACATGATCTTGTAGTATAAAAGTCTGTTTGCCAGTTACAATGAATAAGAATCAACACAACTATGGCCTAAAGTCCAATTTTGGACAATGTAGTGAAAATAAGAGGGGTAATAGACACACCACAAAACAACTTATATGAGGAATGCAGTGACCTTTGAGAGGGGCTCACTATCAATCAGCTGCACCACACAGTAGCTACATACAGAGAAAGATCAGAAAATATATGCATATAAACAATTGATGCAATCTGCTTTTACTTAATTCTTCAAATTTGCACAAATAATTTCCTTTCATGAATGAATAATGATTAAATAAATAATTATAAAAAAAATCTAAATTGGAATTCATTTTGCTTCTGTTTTAAACAACTGCAGTTTGATTTACCTGTAGGCTAAAGTCAGCAACGACGATAAACAGTATCAACTACATTTCCCCATCAGCCTGCTTTGATTTATGTCCATTTATATGAGCAGATGTCAGCTCTTTCAATTCACCTCCCAGACTCAGAAACGGGCTTAAACAGCAGCTTTGTTGTTACACATCACAGGAAATATGATCATGAGTGTCTAACTGCAGACTTCAGGCTCACTCCTCACTCCTGGCGTGAATACGGCCACGCCCCCTACTGGGTGAAAATCTCAGAATTTGTATTGAACGCCAGTCAACTGATAGCGGTTGTTTTCACCCAGAAAGGAGCGGGGCTATGGTGCAGAGGGGGTTCGTTGCTCTCATGTGTAGGGGTGAGACAGGACTGACTATCGTCAGGTATTGGCATTACAATGAGGAACAAATTGTACAGGAGAACGATTAGAGAAACAAACAGTGAGTTGATTGTGAACCTTATCTGCTATGACTTGTGATTTTTGCATTTCTCAATCAATAACGTCTCATGCTATCTGGAGCGTGTGTTTGTGTTTGTCAGTGTTGTGTTTTCTTGCTGCCTGATTTAGAACTACGGACCTTGAAGACCAGGAAGATGAAGAGGAGCAGCAGGATGATCTGAACGCTGATGACAAACAGCTGAGAGAAAAGGTGAGCCAGCATCGTCTCCATAGAGCTCACACCTGGGAGCATAGGAAGGCAACAGGGAGAGAGAAATAATGCATTATCATTCAGTTATAAGTTCTGTAAAAAAAAAATTTAAATTTCGAAATGTCCAAAACAAAAAAATTAAATACATTTTTAATGATGACAAAACCTAAAATCAATTATACATAATTAATCAACATGAAAGCAATTTCCCTTTAGAGTGTTTTAGCCAGCTTGTGAAATGCTCATTTTCACACCCTGCCTTGATCATTTTACTCCCCCTACTGGTTATATCTCAAATTACATTAAATGACTGCATTGATTTGAGTTAAATGTCTGTCCCAACCTTTTATATACTATCTATGGTCCCAACAAGCGCTTTTATTACCTAAACTCAAAGGATTAAAATGAATCTGCAGATTAAGAGAAAATGATCTCTCCCCCCTTTACAAGCAATTAGAACATAGCTAGAAAATATATACACTTTTAGAGGGCATTTATTCATGTTGAAATTCAAGAACTGTAGTGTACGTTTCCTAGTAGTCTCTTTTTGCAAATATAATTTTTATTAATAAGTCAAATGAGCATTTGAACATGAGTGAGTCAATAAGGGAATTACAGTAGCACTGATTTCAAGGACATAAAAGATCATAGCTGGTATTCAGTGGACATACTATTCATCACACTAAATTACAATTTACTACAGTATTTAATTTTTTGTGTCTATGTATCTAAAATAAGCCTACAGAAATTGAGCATGCAATTATTTCATTTTAAAGCCATTATTATGAGTTAATTATCTTGTGATTTAGAGAACACAAAGGGTTGTTTCCACCTCATTACTAATATTAATAACATGCCAATAACACAACAAGAAAGCTCAGATTTTGTTCTTTAAAAAATTAAAAAATTAATTGTTTTTGAAGATCTTACTTGAGCTTATTCACCAATATCTAGGAACATTGAGTCCAGCCACTGTATTTTAATATGCATTTCTTTACATTTAAATGTAATTGTATCACTCTCCATACAATGTGAATGCACTACAAAGAATGAATAAACAATGTGTGTCTGGAACTGTAGTAGCAGTGTAAACATCTCACCTGCGACCCAGCATCTGTCCATTAGCCCCTCCTTTCTCTCCAGGACAAAGGACAGAGCTGTGAGACCCAAGGCCAGGTAGAAGGTGATACTGAAAGAGGAGGAAGAGAAAAAAACGCTGGATGTCAAAATGGCAGCTTTTGATGTTAGGTAAGAAGACTGACTTGCTAGGAAGGGTTGCTGGTTCAATCCCCAAGGTTTATTAAGCTAAATAATACAACCGATCATAAAATGACCTTTAGCCACATGTGCTCATGCATGTACTTAAGCATGGTCTTCAAAATGTACATGAATTCCCAAATAAGAGTCAAGAGTCAATACAAGGTTGTACAGTAGTTATCAAGTGCTGGTAGCTGGTATCTTCCATCAACGTCCCACATCACACTGACCTGAGTACAGCTCCCGGTGTCACAAACGTAGTGAAGTCTGTGTTTTGGGCGCCATAGATCGGCTCTTCAAACTGCAAGACAACAGCAGCAAGGATTGACTTTCTTATACAGCATGTAGCACAGGCAGGAACATGCTAACAATTAAAGCTACATTTATGAGACTTGTATTACCATTTATGTACTATAGTGTCCCTTGTAGGTTTGCAATACAAAAAGGTTTTATGCATTTCTATATTGTCAATATTCCATTTAATTTTTTACCTTCAATGGCAGTGCGGCCAGGTACGACATACTGCCCAACTTATTGTCCACAAAACCCTGCGAATAAAAGGACAGAGTAAAAATCAACAAGTTTAATACTAGCGGTCAAACATAGGATGTTTCATCATGACAGATTGTAACTGTACTGTAATAGGGTTTGGAGATAATTAGGTTATCATCATCCTCTTTCAGCATATAAATGATGCTGATAGTGCCTTAAAGCAAAGGCGCTGAGCTGAATGTTTGATGTTATATTTGAGGGTTTTAGTTACAGTACAAATTGGCGTCACTTCAAGGTTCAGTTAGCGAAATAGTACTTTTAGCTAACTTCCTGTCAGTGACTGTTGTTAGCAGTCCCCTCCCTCGTCCCTACGTCACCACATTAATGCACTGCTGTCTTCAAACAGCGAGTCATCTAGCGTCATCTCAGATCCGTAAGTGCGATAAAACATGATAAAAAAACATCAAAACAGACATTGAGAAGGATTTTTACCTGCTCCGCCATTTCAGGCACATAAACATTCACCCCTTTGTAGCTCTCTGTGCGTGCACTGGCAGTAAGACGTGCCGATTTGTAGCGTTCTCTCTTCTGATTGGATATCAGGAAGTGGGATACCCGAAAAGTTTATTTGCCAATTACATGCAGAGCGGGTGACTGAGAGACCTGTATTATGAAGCGCGCACACTATATAAGTGATCACTGTATGAATATAGAGCAATTTAACATGTATATTAACATAAATATATCGCTCACTTCACCTTTAACTGTGACAACTTGTATGTTGCCAGACATCTTGGTATTCACCAGATGTGTTGAACAATGAACATCTGAACATTTGAAAATGTTTGGCTCCAGCTGTCTAAACAAAACAGCAGAAAAAAAGACATTTATTCTTACCTGTAAGGCGTCATGTAGTTTCTTCTGCAGCATAAAGGCAATTTGTCGATCTGTAGACAAAACATAGAATATTAAAATACATATACAGTGCAAGTACATCCTCCCATTAGAATAACATATTAAACAGGTGTCAATCTTTTCATACATGAGTGAAGGTCTTCTAATTGCACCAAGGAGTTTATTTTCATGCATTATAATGGCACTTATTCAATGCAACAGTAATAAAAACAAACCCTTCAAACTACAGGAATCTTACTTGTTTGGTCCAGCCAGACGTGTACTGATCCTCCATCAACCACCTCTCTGGAAACCTGCCTCTGCACCATCCTGCGAAATAAGACACACGGACATAGTGTGAAAAAATAAGAGGGATACAATGCTGAAGACGCTCATTTAAAAAAAAAATGTTTTGCACAACAACAAAAAAGGAAAGATACACAGAGATGTATTATAGATATACTGTATGTGAAGGCAAAACACTACTCTTTTTCACTGTAGATGTTTTCTAGTAACATTCACACAGTTTTATTCGGAGGATCTGAATAATCCTGACTAAAAATAGAAATATTTACAGTATGCGGAAGAAATAACAGTTTCTTTTTGGAGGCATGTAGGGAAAACCCACAAAGAAACTGTGTGACCTCCAAACTAATTAGCAGCCAAGCCAATTAGTTTACAAAGCTGTGTGACTACAGGCTGGAATTACTCGTCTGATTAAAAACTGAAAGGTTGGCGACTGGCGAGGCTCCATATTTCTCTGACACAAATAAAAAAATGCCAATGACCTAGATATTGAATATATTGTAATGCATGCAATTTAGCAAATGTGACTCTGTTTGGTTGGTGATGCAAGATGTGGATTTTCTTTTATGCTTCAGTGGATGTGGATTTTAATGGTTTCTTAAATATATTTGCCAAAAACAACATATCCAGTTCCAGTGTTTGTGTTTGCAAGAAGCCTCCCTTCGGACAAACGAACTTGCATGCAAAGCTGTGATTCTTCCATTCATTTATGTAATGACCGAGTATTTCCTTATGTAGAATAGCTCTACAGGGCTGCATCCATGAATTATAGAATAATTTGCTGATTATTTTCTTGAGATTAATTTTGTCTATAAAATGTTATAAAAATAGTGAAAATGGTCTAAAAAAAACCCAAACCACAAAAGATAAAGAAAAACTCAAAATCCTCAAATCTGAAAAGCACCTTGACAAACACCAACCTCCCACTCGGTGGAAATGAGGCACAATAGTGTTTATGCCCATTGTTTATAGTGATGAATATTATATTTAAACAGGGATTTTTCCCTTAATAATTACTTACTGCCCAATGTATGGCCTTGTTTTGCATTTCGAGTAAACCATAATGGACACACATACACTCTCTCTCTCTCACACACACACACACACACACACACACACACACACACACACACACACACACACACACACACACACACACACACACACATACACACACACACACACACATAGCAGTTTTCCAACAATAACCTAATCACTTCTTAGCCGTTTCACTCCAGGATTGACTCAGGCTGATATGGCATTTAGGAGGAGTTGATTTATGTGTTTTAGTGAGTCAAAGGCAGTGAAAGGATGCAGCAACAGAGACGGCATGTAACATAAAAGTGGTGAAATTAAAAAGTAAACTAAAGGCCAAGTAATTTTGTTGCACGTAGAGCAGTGTATATGGCACTGTATCAAATGTTCTCCACTTGGGAGTGCACCTAGAGGGCAGTTTTTTTTACACATTGGGACACCTAGGATGTCTGGGTGTCTCACCTTTTAGTCAGGTAGCTGGTGAAGTTCTTGCCAAAGCCGATGACACCCCAGTACTCCCCGTTATAGATCCCTTCGAAAGCATCTGTATGAGACAAGGGCACCTACGGATACACATCATTTTCATTTGTTTTACATGAAGTGGCTTGGAGAAAAACAACTTTCACCTTTCACTGATTTCCTAGAAAATGTTCCTGTGTTTGTTCTGCCCTGAGCAGAAGTGAAACTTTGCTTAAAAGAAAGGCTGCTTCACTTCCCTTCTGAGGGACTTAACCATTTCAGATAACAAAAGTCACTCTGAGCTCTGTGAGCCACGGAACACAAACACTATCTCAGTGATAAATAAAGAAAGAAAGTGAGTAAGTAAGTAAAATGTATTGGGTAAAAAACCTGGGTAAAACAAAAAAAATTCAAGTAATACAGGCAATAAAAGTAACCACAAAAAAATGTATTTAAACCTACTCACAGTTTAACATAATGGAAAAGTATAAGCAGGGCAAGGGGTGAGAAAGAAAATTACAAGGAGGATGTTTTTTTGGAAAATAATGTTTTGATATCATTTATATTAGTCATAAGAACGTTTTGCTCATGAGTTCTTGATCCCAGAACTTTGAATCTGTCAATATGATTTCAAATGTAACGGAGACCTGAACTGTCGAGTTTGCAGGTGCACAATGCATTTCTCACCCCTGGCGCTAATAATCTTCCATATTCACAGTGAATGTATTTGCAACAGAGAAAATCTCTATGGTTGACCAAGTACAGAAATCCCCCAGTTCCTCTTTGGTTGTGAAATATATACCTGGTGCACGCTGGAGTTGTCCAGGAAGGAGAGCAGTGATTGGCTGTAAGCGGAGGGGGCGGTCTCGTTGTTCACCACGGCGACATGGATCCCCTCTGGGTCTCCTCCGATACACAAACAGATGAGAGACACCTGGATAACAGGCAACAGGAACTGGAAACACAGTGAGCTGTGAACCAACGGGAGAGAGACACAGTCAGAAACAACAACATAACTCCTGCTATTGATCACTAAACATCACTATTAAATACTTTTAACTTCATCTTACACTGGCATCCTCTTCATCCGCACCAGTGTTTTGATCATCAAGGCGGCGATGTTTCTCCACTTCGGCAGCATGTGTCGGGCTTGCACCTTCCAGCCCGCTGAACACACAAACACACACAGCAAACACACAGTCAAACTATTTACTGCCACTATCTACTTCTACTCCACTGCAATTCAGAGGGGAAATATATTTTTTTAACCTTACCCAAATTATTGTAAAGCTCTTATTATGACACTCATGCAGACTGGATATTTCCTGAATAATACCTGAATATTTGATAACTTCCTCTGCAGCTCCCATTCCAAGGATTGGATGACTCTCATCCCGCCCACTCTCGAACGACATGCTGTTCTCCAACGGCCCACATTGCGGACTGGACTCCTGTTTAGAGATGATCTGGTCCGACGTCATACACAACTGCAGGAAGGCATCTTCCAAGGTCTGCAGTGGGAGATAACGTGGGTCAACGGGGAACAGTCATAAATTGTATATTTTTTTTATTCTCACTATGTTAAAAATTGCTTATAATTAAACCGAACTCTCTTGTTTGTATTATTCTTGCTCTTATTTTTAAGATGTTTTCTTATATTGTCTTTTCTTCATTTCCATCCACACGTTCTATTCTGCTTTATTTCTCTTATGCCATCCTAAATACAATGCATCTTAACTGCTGCATTGGGTGTCTCTGGCTGTGTTTGAAAAGCTCTACTAATGTCCTCCCTCCTACATACTACAAAAGTAACCTATCGATCCATACACAAAATCTTCCCGGAAGTAACTACTAATCCGGGCATTTCTCGCCTACACAAACTCGCATACACAACCACAACGTACTCACATTGACGTCAAAATTAGTATGAGTAGGACGTTAGTAGGGCTTTTTGAACATAGCCCAAATGTCTCATAAGGTGTTCGAATGAGTACTCACTGTTGCATTGTGCTGCTTCATGACTGCCTCCGGAGGACCTTCGGCCAGCAAATGGCCGTTCCTCATGAGACCGACCTGGAGAATTGACTGGGGCGTTAGTGTGATGTGGAGAATTGTGGAGATTGTTTAAAGCAACAATACAGACGGAACAAAAGCTAATGTTTTTAATTCCTTTTTACTAATTGCAAAAATCAGATTTTGTTCCCAAAAGAAAAGTAATAATGTAAATCATAAAATAAATATATATTTATAATATAAATCATCATGGGATAATCAAATCTTCGCAGAAACCCAGACAAATAATTTATTTCGGTCTGCAGTTCTTTAAGCCAGAGTGACACGGAAATGCATCTGTAAAAAGATCACAAAAGCTTGTTTAACAATCACTTGAGTGCAGAGAAGAGGTTTTTCATACTTTTTGTGAATTCATTCCAGGTCCCATCCTCACAGGACCTCCGAGATGGTGCAGAGTTCACATATTCTCTAACTGTGTCCGCTAGCCAGTGGCTAATTATAGCAAGCCAAGAATATACAACATGTAGATAGGACACCTTTGGAGTCACATTTTTTCCTCTATTGCTCACTAACAGAGGGAGAGCTGTGATTGGTATCATTGGAAAAAAATGAAAACAAAACGTAGCTTTTGGCTAATCCTCATTACAATCTTGGAAAGCACTCGGCTTTATGGACTTTACATACAAAGAAGATTAACGGTGAAACAATGACTGAACTCATGGATTTATGCTGAGCAGAGCATTAATTTGACCAGCAGTGCAGGTGACATGGGAGTTCTTGGTACTTGCTTTCTGTATGTCCTTTGTGCTGGTCTTGTGTATGACCTTTGTCACACAACTACAACCTTGATATGATTAAGACTTAAATCTGTGACTGTGTGTGCACAAATGAAACCAGTGACTGTATTTTCTAAATGTGTCTCTGCATCACTTCCCTTTTTCTCTCTATTCCTCGATGCTGTCTGTATTTGTATGTAGGCTGGGGAAGGTTTCAGACTATGCAAAGTTTTCCTGCACAGATTTCAATCACCAGCTGCAAAGATTTAATGACAGTAACAGCCAATAAACTTCTTTCATTTAACTACTTTTATAGCATTTAAATTTTATGTTTTTCAGAGTGCTATCATGTTCCTTGACCATGACTTATCTGTGTAAAAAAAAAAAAAAAAAAAAAAAAAAAAGTATTATGGTCCCCAACACATATCCTGTTACACAGACTGCACTTGAGCAAATCGAGTAAATTGTGCATTTCTTGGGGACTATCAGTGGCATATTAATACACATTGTGTGCGCTAGTGAGTATTTAAAGTTGCCTCATGTTTTTCATGTTTATTATTATATTTTTTGCATAGGATATGATGATAAGAAATTAAGAACACGATCAATGAACTAAAAGATCAAATTATGACCAAAAGGGAAAGAAAGAAAATGATTTGTTTTGTTGGTCAAATGTAAAATAAAGTCACAAGAGAGCTTCTACTGTATATGAACTCCATAGGAAGTTCTCTCGTTCATAAGGAGCTGTTGTCCATCCTTTTGAAGCTGATAAAGAATACACTTCCACATGGTCACACAGTCTGGATATCAATGGCCTCGTTGTTTTACTATGAAGGGGACCAACATGAGGACCAGCAGCATTCCTGATTCCTGTTTGTGTGTTTCTCTGCTTAATTGGTCCTTTTGTGTGTTTATGTCCATGCATGTACAGAGATGATCTCACCACATTGGCTTGCCTGGCCTCCTCTATGTAGTGTGTGGTGATGATGACAGAGACTTTCCCCGTCTTCACAATCTCCACCAGATGCTGCCAGATCCTAAAAGGGACGCCAGAGAAAATCAAAACACATAACACTTGACCCACTTGTATAAAGTTTTACCCTAAAATCTTAGTCTGATCTGACTAGACTTTTTGGTGCTTTTACAAAATGATACTAGGACAGCATACAGAGGGAGGGCAGCATGCATTCAAAGAGGTTTCTGACCGACTATTTCAGCACATACTGTATTATGCATAAATGGTGGTGTAGAGTTTGTTCACATACATTCTTTCATAGGTATTGAATTGTAATACTGAAGTGAGTTAGAAACATGGACATACATAGTAAGATAGGTCTTTGGCAGCATTATTCATCCTTTGCAACATATAAGAATGGTCATTCTGTTGTAAAGTGCTAGTGCTGACAGATGAGTATCTGCTGGTTTTTCTCATGCCAACCATTTTTAACCTGCACTTCATACAACAGCAACTTTTGAAAACAAGTTAAGAATCTCTTGAAGACAAATGACAGGTAAAAGAGTTACTAGGAAAGTCATCTGGATTTCCAATACATTCCATTGAGTAAACTGATATAATGTCATTATTGCAATATAAAAGATATCTTATATTGGTCAAATGTTGTCTTTCCCTGCCTTTCAAGTTATGCGAAGAATTCAACCGTTCATGATGTATGTGAGGGAATTTTAATTAATAGGTCATATATGCCTATCTTGTGTGTCTGTCTCACGGACTCTAGGTCAGCCTTGGAGCCTGTTAGGAGACACTTAGGTCAGTTGTATAGATAAAGTCTAATCTCCTTCTACTCCAGAATGTTATGGTTCACTGTGTTCAGCTCTGAACCAAAACATTGGTACGCTTGGTGCCCGAGCTGGGGAGGTGTTAGAGATAGCGCAAGGTTAATACACAGCTCTAAGCATGAGTCTGGCAGAATTGAAGTGCAAGTCACGAGAATTGCAGTCCGGTTCTCCTTGGCCAAGTCTGTAATAAATATTGCTTCATAATTCATCCAAGTCTCCTGAAATATTCTTCCACCTGAGTTGACCTCCAACCTTAACAGAACTTCCTTCACAATGTATACAATGCCTAATTTCTCATGATTATTTTTTAACAGACACCACATAACTCCCTCCTACAGTGGTTTAGTAAAAACACCATCTAACTGTAAATCCTGCTGATCAGAAGAAAGGCCCAATGGGAAGATTTGAGGGAAAACTGTGTGTGTGTGCGTGTGTGCGTGTGTGTGTGTGTGTGTGTGTGTGTGTGTGTGTGTGTGTGTGTGTGTGTGTGTGTGTGTGTGTGTGCGCGCGCGCGTGTGTGTTACATACTTGGACCTGAGCACAGGGTCCACTCCGACCGTGGGTTCGTCCAGGATGAGCAGCTCTGGATTCTGAAGCAGAGCCGCGCCTAGAGACACCCTTCGCTTCTGACCCCCGCTGATGACACACACAAAGTAAAAGGAAGTGAGGAAACCTTCCCAATCCCAAATACGATTTGTTAGGAGGAGTTTCATCCAAGCCCCAACCACAGCGAATTCTACCAGCATCCAATGCGTA
This sequence comes from Ammodytes marinus, assembly GCF_949987685.1. NCBI lineage: Eukaryota > Metazoa > Chordata > Actinopteri > Uranoscopiformes > Ammodytidae > Ammodytes > Ammodytes marinus. The sequence continues at coordinate 14,041,350 of NC_137215.1, read as the reverse complement.
AGTGACAAAGAAAATGCAGTTCACAGAGTGGCCACTAGGGGTAGGTTTCAAAACAGAGCAATTTTTTATTGACTCCCATGTTAAATAGGCCGTTTTCACAGCATTATAACACCTATTTAAAGGGACTCTTACCGATTCTGCAATTGAGAATTACAGCACTATCATACCATCCCGCCTCCCTCCAATGCTGCATGTACATACTCACACACGGGTGATTCACATTTAAACTCAGATAAACACGTTTCCATGTGAACACATCTGACCGAGGGAGAAGAGAAAGGAAACTTACTAAACAGGCTCTCTGGCCGACTGACGTCAAGGCCCTAACTGACAGCTATCCACACTGAACAAAACACATTTTAACACACTGTAAGAAATAACAACACTGTAACTTATGAACATTGGGGTCTTTTCTACAATGGTCGCTACTCGCTACTGTCTGCCGTGGAATCAAAACAAACCGCCTAGTTGAGAATGCGCAATACAGAAGCAGACGTCAAACAGACAGGTCTGTCGGCCAATCAAATCGTTCGGTCCGAATAATATCATTGGTTGAAGTTTTCACAAAATATAATGAGATTGAAATCATTGTTTGTTTTTACTCCTGGTGGGTCTGTCTTGCATTTTAGAGTGTCATTACCTTAGTAATACCATTTTAACCTAATCCAAAAAAAGTGTAAAAATGCAACAAAGGTAAGAGTCGCTTTAAGGCCTGGTACAAAAAAACATTATATTCTGTATGTTTAGGCCATATCTCCATGACAACACTGAGGGGGTGAATTTTTTGCACCAGGCTAGTTTTTATTATATTGGAGGTTAAAATGTATGAATAATTAGGAGCGTGGCCTCTTGAGTGACAGTTAGCCGCTGGCCCTCACTTTGCCTCGGAGATATACGTCAGCTAGATGGGTGTATCTCCCTCCTCCCGACGTCACATCAATGCCCTTTTTTGATAAGAGGAAATGAGGCGGAGTCAAAATCTGACAAGATGGCGACACGCATAGGCAAGGACGATTGGATGCAGTTGGAATTACTGAGATCAGCCCAGATGCTTCATCCATTTTATATACTATCTATGGTTTAATCCAAAAGTTGCCTGTCAGTAACATCATGACAGACCGTCAAAAATAAATATGACATGAACTGCTAATGGGGGGCTGGTTTGAGGGGGCCTCTTTAGGAACTTAAGGGTCTTTGTAACAAGTCAGGCATGTGAATCAAGAGTTGAAACAAGAGAGGCTGATTATACTTATAAGTACAAGTTAATATCGTATGTGCATATACACAGTAAGTGTTTGCAGCACAAAGAGGAACTTCTTTACTGCATGTCATACAGTCATACAGCAATATACCGATAGTTGACACTTCCTGAAATTTTACTTTGATGGACTCAAACTTTTGCCTTGGCTACACAAAAGTGAACCAGTGTTGGTACATTGGGCTACTTATTTTGTACCATTGGAGTATTTTCCCCTGATGAAATGTAAGAAATACAGTGGTGAATCTGTCACTTCTACAAGTATTATGATTGAGAGTGACAGGGGCACTGAGTTCAAACGGATAGCCAAATGTTAAAACCAAATGTCATGTTAGTTTATTATCCTAAAGTTATACTGAAACGTCATTCCTATTCAGATAATTAATCAGTTACAAAGTCATAGCTCTGCAAAACAAAACAAAAGATATCAGGGGCCGTATTCACAAAACATTTTATCTTAGCACTAAGAGTACTCCTAAGGAGCACTAAAAGTTATTAGTAAGGAGTGGGAGTCATTTCTTTAAACCTATTCACAAAGCTGATAAGACCAACATTTACTAAGGAATGGGAGGGACTCCTAAGGTAAGACTAGAGGGCGGTGTTGACCCTGTTGCTGTGGATGATGTCATGTTCATACCTTCTATGCCCACAGTGATTGGCTGAGAGGGAATGAGAGCTAAGAGAGAATTTATGATAGAAACACTGTGGGAGATATCCATATTGTGTCGCTGTAATAAAGTAAAGAGTTTTTATATACAATGAATGACAAGTGACACTGATTTAACATGAAACCAAGATACTGCAGGGTTTCCCACACATTTGTTCACAATTAACCTAGAATAGCCCCACATAGGTCTATTAATTTTAGATTTTACAATGATTTGAATCGGATGTAATATCCTCATTGAACAGCTGCACGCCATGCACTCTCACTGTATTTCTCTCAACGGCGGACTATGCAGCAATAGTCAGACAGCGACAAACCAGGAAATTCACAATTTAGAAACAACAGCCGGCGAAATCGTAAAGTGCATGAGGAAGGAAAAAGGCGAGACGCGCAACTATACAGTAGCGGACCTGTGGAACGGAGGAGATGGTGCGAAGCGCCACATATAGGCCTACTAGTAGGAAATTAAACCCAAACGTGACACTAACAGTAACTTTCAGTGCTGATATCCTATCACCTAGTACTGAACTTTTTTTAAATCGCAGTTAAAAACTCACTTTTATCAGAAGGCCTTTTTACGGTAGAACTTTGTTTTCATGAATTTCTTATTGTTTTACTCATATTTTGTGTTTGCGTTGTTGAAGTTCGTGCTGTTTTTGTGTAGATTTTTTATCATCCCTGTTAAGCACTTTGTAACATTCTTTTGAAAGGTGCTCTACAAATAAAGATTAATATTATTATTACAGTATTGATGTTCAATTGGTTATTGATGACTGTGAGGGAATTTTTCGGCCTTTAGTATAGTTAATATTAATGTTAAAGATTAATATTTCATTTATGGTTGTCTTTTGTGTCAGACTATCTCTCACTGGGTCACACTGACACTAGGTCAGCCTTGTAGCCTGTAAGGAGACACTTGGGTCAGCTGTATAGATAAAGTCTTATCTCCCTAGACTCTAAGATTGTGATGGTTCACTGTGTTCAGCTCTGACCCAAAACATTGGTAGCCTACGCTTGGCGCTCTAGAGCCCTTTAGAGATAGCACAAAGTTAATACAGTGCTCTCAGGAAGTGTGGGTCAGAACTGAATCGCAAGTCACTCGAGTTGCAGTCTGGTTCACCTTGGCCAAGCCTGTAATAAATATTGCTTCATAATTCATCCAAGTCCCCTGAAACAGTATTCCACCTGAGTTGACCTCTAACCTCGAAAGAACTTCCTTCACAATCCCTGCAGGAAACTTCAGAAAATGACAGAGCTTTATGCGCATGGTTTTAGTGTAAATGCACAATAAAATGGATCCACATTCAGTATCATGTTCAAGAGAAAAACCTCTCTGCAGAAGATCTGTTCTAATTAACTCTGTATTAAACTATCTTCATAGTCTTTTTACCTGAGATTTCGGACCAGACTGGTCTTCTGAGGTAGATCTAGGAAATCAACAAGGAAATGAATGCGTGCCTGGGTTTCCTTAGACGTCAGGCCGTGGATTCGGCCAAAGAAGGTCAGGGTGTCGCTGATGGTGAATTCATTGTACAGTGCCAGCTCCTGCACGACACAAAGACAAACATTTTAAATGTTGTGTGTACTAAATCATAATACAAATTGGCAACCTACCAAAGTCTTACGACACCTCTCCCATTAGACATTTGATGATAAATTGATTTTTTTTAAAGAAAGAAAAATCAATTTAAAAAACCTATTGTATCACAAATGTTTGGTGTAAAACACAAAAACAACATTTTCCAGCACAACTTATTTCAACAGTACATAAATACACTCGATTTACGACGTTATTGTTTTACTTCATCAGACCCTCTGCAGATGTGTATGTGCAGGGATGCCCTCTAAGGCCATTGGCCATTTCCAAGAGTCCTAGAGTACTTCTGTAAATACCGGAAATGGATTATTGGCCAGATTTCGTAGGGTAACATTTAATCTTGATTAAATTCTTATATAATGGTTCCCTAAAAAAAATTCCGATACCAAAGAATGAATACTATTTATTATACTGTATATTGCAAGACTCTCTATTAAAGTCAATATTTAATATGTCTACAATGGCTGACATAAGTTAAGTTCACCATAACCGCACACCAGTTGCACCCTGGGGAACAGAGGAGGTGTCACATTTCTTCCTGTCTTGGTCACAGAAGGCTGCCTACAAGGACGAATGCAATGCTGCAGGTTGCACACAGCAGGACACCTGCCATGATTGTTATTATTAGCCTGATCAAATATCCAATCTGATAGTAAGGTTAGACACTCAGTTTCATTGACTGCAACACAGGCTATATTAAGGAACTCTCTGAGGAAGACACTTATAGCTGCAATGCTCCCTGGTGTGAATATAACAAAGACGTTTCTATGTCTAGAAAAGCAAGTGCTTAAAAACCCACTATGGACAGAATAAAATGTAAATTTGGAGTGACAGAGATATTGGACTTAATCCTAAACTAGAGCTGCAAGAAATTGGTTTTATAATCTATGGGTTCAAAAGTAAGATTATTCAATTTTACTTGGACCAGCATTTCATTTTAAAAATAAGTTTTCAGACTGAACACAGAACTAAGAGTAAGAACAATAGGAACATGTTGTGGTAAAGACCTAGCCTGGCATTCCCAGACCTGCCACTAGGCGCTGGCAAATTAAATTTGCTGCGCGTGTTGGTCTGGACCCGCTCCGTTGAAGCTTATCAAGAAAGCCAGAAATCTGGCGGGCGCGCCAGAGCCCCTTATATGGTACTCTGGGGAGGACGTAACCGGATGACGACAGTGACGTGCATGCGACGTCGAAGCCGTGATAGTAAACATCAGAGATGGCTGCGGATATGTTGTGTGAGTTTGAGACTGCTTTGGCCTCGACCCTTAACGATTTGGAAGACGGCACTCAAATCTTTCATTAGCAAGTAAGTGGAATGTTCTATTTTGCCGACCGACAACGGCAAACGTTTAATTTAACAGTTTAACAGCTGTTCGCTAAACGAAAGGGGCTTACGTCGCCTTGTGCATCGCTCTGATTGGTTGTAGTGCTATCCAACTGCGTGCAGTGGCATTTGAAATGCACGAGTAGGAGCCGCCCCTTGAGTTGGAAATTACTAATGATCGTCGCCAGACCCTCTATCGTTCAAGATATCAGGGTCTGGATTTCCAGGCTAGTAAAGACCTTGAATTTGCAGGAATTAGTGGCTTTTCCAAATATTAAAACTAAGGACACTTAAGGTTATAAGTGTATTGCAGTGGGTTCATTTATAAAAGCAAGAGCATGAAAGATTGTATGCAGGTCTAAATACATTGGATACATGCAATAGATAAAAAAAATACTGTTTAATGTGTGGAAGACTTTTAAGTTTACCTGCGGCATATACCCCACCATCCTCCCCGGCACTTCATGACCCGGGAATGCAGGCGGTTTCCCCAACACTGAGATTTGACCATGTGAGATTTTCAAAGTTCCCACGATGCATTTCAGCAGTGTGGTCTTCCCACATCCACTGGGCCCCAAAAGGCCATAACTGCAACACAGAATCAAAAACATTTAGGTCAAACTGGAAGGGTATCTGAACTGTTATACTAATAGTAAAGTTTTGAGAGTTTCTGTTCATATATCATCATTGAATAGGGTCTATTGAAGCTGAAGCTTCTGTACACAAACAGTCAGGCATGAAAGGAGCTCAAAGAGTCCCTCACCGGTATTTAAAAAAGGAAGTAGATACTGTCATGTGTTTATTCAAGCACCTGAAGATAACCAGAAGTCTATATTAAATAAAAACCCAACAATGGCTGTCGGCAGCATGACTGTTACAGTACATAATGCTGCTAAAAGAGGGCCTACAACTAAACCATGCCATGCTATATTTGTGTAGATTGACATTGCTTTGTTTTTATTACTTTTTACGTAACATTTGCAGCAAAATATATACTGTAATAGTAGAGTACTTCATCATCAGCATTCAAACCCTCACAGGACTTACTTTGTGATAATTACTTTGCGGTTAAATATGGAAATACTAAAGTAAAGTACAAGTACCCAGTGTTGTTTTTGTCAACAAAATGTATGACTAAATATCGTCGTCAACTAACCTTTTTCACGTGACAGTGACGAGACTAGACGAAAATAGTCACAGATAATATTGACTAAGAGAAGACTAAAAAGCTCAAGACATTTAGTCAACAGAAACTTGACTAGACTTAAAAGAGTTTAAACGTGACTAAGACTAATAAAAACTAAAATTAAAGTTTGACAAAAAGACTAGACTAAAACTAAAATTAAAACAGGCCGCCAAAAACAACACTACTCCTGTGTTCCCTGCTCTCCTGGTACATGCAAAGTCATGTTGAAAAAGTATTCCTTGTTTTCTGAACGAGTAGTAGCCCTGTTTGTGGACGTCTATCCATCAAAACTATGACGTAGGTCCTTAGCAATGGTCATTATACCCCTGTTATTGTAGCTCTAGCATTCAAGCACATTGTTTCTCTTAATTAAACTTGAATGTAATGTAAAAAAATTTCTGGCATTGTCATTTGAAGCTATTTTATTTAGGCCTATTTATTTTATATAAATGTACGTCATTAGACAGGAGATTTTGAAACACAAAGAGAAGCTGTCCGAGCTCCACCAGACTGCTGTTCAGGTTGAGGAATCCGGCATTCTTACATGTTTGGTAGCTCAAATAAATATGATGTAAATTCAATCAGAGCGTCTTCCGTGTCTGGTATTGCATGTATTCTTGAGTCTATAAGGTAACAATAATATAATAAGATAAGATAACCTTGTTTGACTTGTGAAATGGGGGACTTAAAGAACATTTTGATTTTGGCTGTACTATACTAGGTAATTGTACTATATTAACTGGGTATAATTGCATTACTAAAAAGACTAAAATACAAAAGTCATTGACTAAGACTAGACTTAAATGTCATCAGCTTTTGTTGACTAAGACTAGACGAAAACAGTCCCAGATCATTCTGACTAAGAGCAGACTAAAAAGCTCAAGACTTTTAGTCAACTGAAACTTGACTAGACTAAAAAGAGTTTAAACGTGACTAAGACTAATAAAAACTAAAATGACAATTTGACACAAAGACTAGACTAAAACTAAACTTAAAACAGGCCACCAAAAACAACACTACAAGTACCCCAGAATGATATGTCTTTGAGTATGTACTAAACAAAAATCTAAACACTTCCTCCTCCAGAAACATGACCAAGAAGTAGCACGAGTAGGACCAGGACATGCTTTTTTCATTTGCGTGCTAAAAAAAACACATTTACTGATTGGGAAGACAAGGACCGGTCTATCGTTTCTGACACGGGAAGAGGGGGAGTCATAAGACTGTAAAATCAAAGTATATCTTACTTAGTGGTGGATGTAGCTTTGAGACACCCACTTTGATAAGAATTTGTTTTAAATGATCAGACAATAAATGATCAGAGAAATAGTCCAAAAAATAGATTTATAGAAAATAGATCAACAGATCAATTCTTATCAATCAAGTTGACCAGTCTCCATGATATGACAGAGTTGAGTCCGTCAGTGTCGCGGCTCCACTCACATTTGTCCTGGTGGCACGGTCAGGTTGAGGTTGTTGAGGACTTTCTGTTTGCCGTACGACCGGCACACATTTCGGCACCGGATAGCGTAACCTTCCTGTGGGGCAGGCAGAGGAGCCTCCAAATCAGCCTTCATGTTCCCCTCTGTCAACTGGAAGAGAGGAGATATATTTTGTTAGACGTCAGATCAATCTAGCTGCAGAATGTGATGTTCATTTCTTTGAGATTTTCACCAAATAAACTGAGAATATGTGACACACGGAAAAAAACACCTCGCTCTCTATCGTATTACAGCACAGGTCAATGTCCATTTACGGTTTATGGTCCATTTACTCACCATAATTACATTGTGTATATAATGCACATTATGAAAGCTTGTAATAACACTTGTGTCGACCTCTGTCTCTGCATCTTTTTATGTTCTGCTTTCTGACGTGGTTTTGTAGACTTCAACGCTTCCCTTACTCGCTGCAGTTTGTTTTGCATTCTGGTTTGACTGTGTGAGGCAAATTTTGTTCTTTAGGCGAGCTAATACACTTGTAATGCCTGTCTTATGTGTCTGTCTAGCGCTCAGAAATTTGTTCAGCTTTGTCGATTTTGAGTGTGTGCTGATGACAGACAGACAATATGATTTAGGTAACCATAGTTACCTTAGTTAGTTGTTTATGATTACAATAATGCTTGTATGCTGTAAATTCAGTAAACTCTTAAAAAGCAGAGAAAGGCTAGAATACTGATCTCAGGTTGTGACTGGCAGAAGTAGGTGGCACTGTGATTCACTTGTGCTGTTGTCCTGTTCTCCCAAAATTTCAATGATGGGTTGACCAGCTTCAGAAAAATTCTTCAACACACTTTAATACAGGCTTCTAGTTAAATATGAAGAACAAAAGCCTATGTCTGACCAGTCTGCCTCTTTGTTTTTCACTAATGTGACAAATTCTAAACTCAGCAGCCCTTCTTCGCTTCATAAGATGGAGCAAACACTTCAAGAACAGTTAGAAAATTGTTGCTTTTCATTGCTGACACAATTCATTTAAACTTCAATTCAACGACATTCGCAAGTTAGTTCTACTCCTGTGCAGAGGTTTGCAGCTCAGTCAGTCAGACTTGTGGCGCTTTAGAAAAGCTTTGGAAAAATTCAAGTGTTAGTCCTTTTCTTTTAAGGAATGTCTGGGGGACTTGTTTACCCTCTAATAAATCCACAACAAATCTCACTTCTGGCAGAACAACATGCTGTTAGCGCTCTCTCACACCCTACATATTTCTTGGGGTTTCGTTACAATTTGTCAAACTTCAACAAACAATCCTTTGTCCGGTAATCTCTAATAACGTCCTCATTTTTACAGGGTCCACCCCGGGTCTCCTTTTAATCCAGCATCTCTCATTCTCCATGAGGAGATTAGGGGAAACTGTATTGCATAATCGGACACAACCGGGTGGCCTCACCTTTGGCACTATAGCCTACATATGCAAAATGAAAGCAAATTCCATGAAGGAAAAAAAGATAAACTCATCTACAGGTTGAAAAAAAAAGATGATAGTAAATGTCAACCGGATGGAGGATAATGCAGCACATGGAACCAATACACTCATGATGAGATCAAATGGAGGCAAAAAGTGAGAAGTGGAAAGGATGAAGAGCGGCTGATGAATGAGACCCTCAATTTCCAAGAATATGACTGGAGAGCATGTGAACAACAGCTGACAACAGTTGAGAGAATACAGGAAGAACACCTTCAGTTCAATTGCCAGATAAATCAGGCTTTCCTCTGAATAATACACATCCCTCACACATGTGCACACACTTTTTTCCACAGACTGTAACAACTGGCCTAAAACTCTTTTTTTTCAACATCTGACGATATTAAATTCTGAAATAACCCATCTGGAGACACCGGTTTGGGCTCTGGTAACTTGTGATTTTGACATAATAAGTCAATGAGTCAATCTAAACAAAGAATAATTAGAACATTTATATTATAAAGAGATGTTGGTTGCAGCCTCATTAATAAACCTCTCCTCTGATGATGACCCCAATCTGAACCAACATAGCCTCTCTTTTCATGTATACTCTGCTCGGCTCGGTTGGTCGGGGAAAAAAATCCTACCTCAGCAGCCAAGTTGTCGTAAACTGCCGTAGCCGCCATATGAAAGAAAAACGGTCTTGGCGGGCTCGTATGTAAATCTATCCGGCCTCAGCAGCGCACACAAAGCGAGTGAGACCTAAAGTGATGTCGGGCTATTTATAAGCCGTGGCTTTATGCAGCCAGCTACATCCACCGAGCGACCAGCTGATGCACTTTCACTTCTCCCTTCCCCATCAGCACGTCACACAGTACGTGAGCTCTGCAGCAACGGTAGGTTACGGTGCACGGCGCAGCCTCCATGACACCCAGTTTAAACGATAACGCACATCATTTCTCCTATTACGCGTAATTGTGAAGCTGAATGTTGTTCCAAATCAAATCAAATAAGAGAGGTCGCTGCGGTTGCTGCTGCGTCCTATTGCAGAGCTGCTCTCCATCTTTGCTGCGTGAGGACTGGAACGGCCCGCTGTCAGTGGGGGCGGCGGATTCGTCTCAGTCCGCACTGTTTTGAGCAAAGTGAGAATTCCAAACGGTCCAAAGAAAAAAAAAAATCTCACCTGCTCCTCCATCTCGGTGCAATCTGCAGGTGCAGCCGTGGCACCATCCCGCCCGGCCATGGCAGCAGGGAGAAGGGCGGACCAGACAGCGTTCTCAGTCTGTGCAGGGAGAGAGACAGCGAGAGAGACAGCGAGAGAGAGAGAGAGAGAGAGAGAGAGAGAGAGAGAGAGAGAGAGAGAGAGAGTGAGATGGATGTACAACATGTGTCTCTGAGGGCTGATGGCACACACTGACAAAAATATAGCCTATACATTTGTTCTCTAAACTGCAGCCTAACATAAGTCAGGATGGTTCATCGTATGTGTTTGGTAGCACACACAAAAAAAAACTATGTAGGCTAGTAGGTAACACATATCTATGTAGTAGCCAAGGTACTACAATTTTGTGTACCTTATTGTAAAGTGTTACCAAATTTGGAAACGTAATTTGATATGCAGTGATGAGGTTATTATTTTTATTTTTTTTACAATTAGTCAAATTGTTTATAAATGGTTTATTTGATGTTTTAGGGGAAGTTATGAAACTGATGTGGAAACGGGGGAACCTTCTTAATTTACTATTTGTACAATACTATTTGATACGTCATGTGATCATGTTACATTATGCATCTTTCATACTATTTCTATTTCACAGTATTATATTCAATGTAGCCCTACACTTAATTGTAGGCCTGGAGGAGTGACTGATAGCATGCAGTTATCTCATTTAGCAAGGGCCTTCACCTTCAGTAGTATGTGTCTGTTTTAATGGGTCTTGTTCCATTGCATTTTCCCCTTTACTTACTCAAGTCGTGCATGGTATCAGGTGGGTTCATAAAGAAAGGGTTTCAGCTCATCCATCCCAGGGGTGTTTTGACATTTCCTCTCTCATCAAAACTCTGTAAAAAGGATTAATGATACAATTAGTTTAGGGGTTATTTTCAAAGTATGGGTTAAGATCAGGGTGTAGTTCCCATATCAACCACAAGAGGAAGAACACAACAGATCATTATTATGTAACATACAAGACTGAATAAGGACTTTAATCAATGGTGTTAAAAGGAGGAAAGCCACTCATTTACTTGAGTAGGCATAAAGTTAAAGATCTACCAAAACTTATTTTGGCTATGATTGAGACGTACAGTATACAGGCTCAGTGATTGATTACAAATGATTTGCAGAATTGAATATTATGTGTGTTGCTGCATACATTAAGATTAACGTAAGGAAAACTTATCCTTTTTTTTAGCCATCGTGTAGGGGGGTAATAATGTGTTCACCTTGTAATTGTCCTACTGCTCAGGAAAGATAACACATGAATTATGCTAATAATGTTTTTCAATCTAGCCTTATCTTTAAGTCAAGCGTTTTATGCCTTTACTTTGATCGTTTACTTGTGGGATACAATTTCAAATCCCTAACATACACTGCTTTAAGAGCAATTTAATTGGCGAATGCATCAACCATATATGGAAATTTAAGTCAGCTTGTAATGCCTTTAAATGTCCACTGAGGGGCAGAATGGACAAAACTAAACCAGCCTGAATGAGACACTCACAGATAGAGAGGAAGAGACAAGAGGGGGCAGTTGCAATTACACAGGGATTGATTGACAGATAGAAAAACAGTCAGGGAGGGGGATGTTTGTGCAACAGTCAATGCGAGGGAGACAATGTGAATGTCTACTTACTAATTACTTACTAATGTCTACGAGTCTATTTAGGCCGAAAACGGTGCGTTTAAAGCCCCGGTATTGTTTTATTATAGGCATACAGAAGCATTGAGTCTGCTGCACACTGTGGCCAATTAGGCCAGAGCCACACTGTGTCACACTAAAATTGCAGACTGGTTAGCCTACTCAACCAGTTTTTGGCTAGATTGTAGTTCTGTTCTGGAAATAATAAAAAGCCCAAACAGCCCTTTGCTTAATTGGGTGGAGGGTTGAGGGAAATCTGTCTGATTAGCCCTCTCCAACAGACGGAGATTAAGCTTTTCGTCTCTAATTATTATAAAGCATACGTCAGCAGATATCCACCCATTTCAGAGACAGCCGGTGGGAGCGGAAAGAGGGGGGTGTTCTAGGCTAGGCCTACTATAGGTGACTGCGCTGTCAGGACCGGTCAGACCCGGAGACCCAGGAACAGGAATATCCTCCTCCTGAGTCAGTGCCACGACGCTGACACACCACCCACCGTACGCTCCCCGGCAGGGCTGTAATAAGCATCCTATGCAATTCTGCTCAAGATGGCGGTGCAGGCAGCGGAAAAGGACGCGATAGTGAGTATTTTGGGGGATCCATGGGAACCGATATGTGTGGGGGGTTTGGTGTGTTGCTATTTATTTTCTGTGCAAAACGCCCGAGGTTTTGATCCAAGCGCACCGTTATGTCGATTAGGCTATCCGACGCTTTTTGTAAACGCGGAGCGACGTGCGCAGCGCATCGAGAGCGTCAGGCGACTCCTCTTGCATCCCAAGCCGTGATGGAGAAAATGGGAAATCCAACACGGCCCGGGGTGAAATGGATAGGCTCTATCGGACGGTGCTCTCTGAACGTGCGCAATTTCTATTTAGGAAGTGCACGGGGCTAATTAACAATCTCTCGTATGACCCGATCGAGACAGGAGCCCCTGCTAGCAACATGACAGCTCCTCTGCTCTGCTGCCACCTCGTCATTGTTTCGAACTGCCGCATATAAGACCATGCTGTGTTGTATTCATTCATGATCAGGCAGCCTGCAGCCCTATTTTGGGTGTTTTTTGAGTGTATTATTTCCTACCTGTAGTAGCATTAAATGACAGTTTGCGTCCTGTCTTTTTGTGTCACTGGTGTTGAAGAATGTGGAGAATGACCACCTGGACGATTCGCTGGGGAACCCCGGCATCATCTCACCTGACAAGGAGGATCCATCGCGTCTCCTGGTATGAAAGAAACGCTCTCCCTTGTGTCCTTGTTTGATGCTCGCTCCGTGCTATGCCTAATACATTCACTGTACTTTTTTATAGACAGTGCCATTCAGCGGGCGCATCCGTGGCGGCATGCGGCCAGGGAAGAAGATCTTAGTGATGGGCATTGTCGACCTGGTAGCAGACAGGTAGGCTAAGATAACAATAACACTCAACAATGCATGCGGACAACCTCCTCACCTGGAGCCTATGGATTTATCTCAACAGGCTTATGTCAACCATGTGCATGCTAGGGGATTTGAGAGATTTTTGTTCCTAGGACTTTGCACAGGCACTTCATGACACACTGAATAATGATGCGTGGGCAGCCAGAAACAGGGCGTTCCCCCAACCACCAAGGAGAAAGAAAAGTGGGGAAAAAAGGGAAAAAATATGAGCTAGTGCAGCTATATGAGCTTTTTTGGGTGTGTCCTCCGTCCTTACCCTACATGGAAACTTGTGTGGAACTTGGAATAAACCCTCCCGTTATGACTTCATCATGTTCAGTGGCTGCTGCTGCTGCTGGTGGCACGGTTTCTAATGCCAAAGGTCATCTTCTCACAATACACAGCTGTTTTCCCTCTCTGTTGCACCTCAGTTCTCAGCAAGTGAGTGAGTGACTGTTATGTCCACTCACTCACACAAAGACGGGTTGTGTGTGTGTGTGTGTGTGTGTGTGTGTGTGTGTGTGTGTGTGTGTGTGTGTGTGTGTGTGTAAACGACACAGCTGCAGGATGAGAGAAGAGGAGCGGTGGTAAACAAAACCTAGCAGCAGCAGGGATTATGCATAATTAACACACAATTCGTTTTGGTCTTGCACAGCAGAATTATACATTTGACTCATCCCAGATTAGTTATTGGACTCATATGTTAACCCCCCTCCCCTCCCCCACTCCCCTCCTTCACACCCCACAGCTTTGACGTGAGCCTGACCTGTGGAAGGGACTCTGAGAAAGAGGAGCCTCCGTATGACGTGGCCCTGAAGCTGAGCGTGCGCTTCACTGACCGCCAGTTTCTACGCAGCGCCCGCGTCTCCGGGAAATGGATTGGGGAGGAGGCGTCCACCTCCTACTTTCCCTTCATCCCCGATCAGCCTTTTAGGGTAAAGTAAAGATCCAGCTTGAAGTATTAAATTATTCACAGTCTTCTTTGTTGGTTCTTCTGTTCCTCTGTGTCCGTCCTCCTTTGACCTGATACGGGCGCTGTTCTTTTTCATTATAATGCTCACAGTTGACCTGCATCTTATCTATCCATTGGATCTAACTTTGCCATTATTTCTAGGATTTCTCTGTTCTACACGCTAAGACACAACAAGAGTCCATAGAGGCAAGCAAACAGAAGTGGTCAGAAGATTAGACAAGTTGTTTTGCAAATAAATCCACAGAGCGACCTATATCATCAAAAAAGTTGGCCAAGTTGTAATAATAGTTTAAATTGGGGATGGCCTGCACGCTTTGGCCCTGTATACTTTCTCATTGTTTTGGAGGCACAGGTACATAACATAGAGATGTAAAAGCATTGATACAGATCATACTCTCTTATTTAATACCTTTGTACAGTCTAATCTAAGACGAAGAAAACAAATCTAAAAACATCTACCAGATCAAACAGTACCCACATACATTTCTCCGTTTTATATCACTACAAAATTATTTTGTTTAAGCTTTTACACTGGCATTCAAAACAGACTATTAGAGGATGTCAGTGCTCTGGATTGGGATTTCTTTTCTAAAACTTTATAGGTTAAAAACTTAAGAAAAAACATTTGGCAGAATCGATAATGAAAATAATTGTCTGTTTGACTCCCAGCAGGAATATGACGTATACGAGATTCATAGTAAATAGTCTAAAACATGCAAAAACGATTTTCTTTCCTTTGTAATGTTGGAAATGTCCTTTTAAAGTCCCGTTGTGAAGGGATAATAACGTCACAACAAGACATGGAGAAATAAGAGACTTAACAGGAAATGTTTTCCATGTAGCATATCCATGTAATGTAAATACAGACTGTGTGTTGTGCAGTGGTCTGTTAGCATCATCTGTTTATGGGGGCGGGGGGTTGGGCAGCAGAACATCATGCATGATGAATAATTCTCATGAGACCCAAGGACATGTTAGGTCTGTAATGTACGCTCTAATAACTCTGAATATGCACCTGGCTAAAACACATGTGGTGTTCCACTGAAAATATAGGATGACGTGTTTTCAATCCAAGTGAACTCCCTTAGAATAGAACTCTGCTATTAAAGTAAAACAAATATATCATTCCTAAAAGAAGAAATAAGCCTTGGAGCTAAATTCCTTAACAAAACACACATATTAAATTGAGACAACAGAAGACACAATATCAACCACCATGTTTGGCCTATTTTTTAGAGGTGATCCCTGCGTGTGGTTATGTAATGTCAGCTTCCTGATTTAACGTGTCATTGTTTGTGTTCGGAGCATGACAGAGCAGGTCAGCACAGTCATGACTGTCACAGGCAGGGGGATGCAGATTAAGGGCCGTCATGCAGAGTGCTGTCAAAATAGACCGCAGGCTCATATGGATGATGAACACATGATGTGCTGTGGTTTTAGGGCAATGGAGGCTGGTTTGTTCAGCAAAACCATCCTTACATGTTGTTGTTTTCTCATCCAAACCATCCAGAGAGATGTTCACATCATTGCATTCTTGTAGTTTGATGAGATTCACAGTGTTCAGCTACAAACAGTGTTTGAGTATTGTAGTTTTGGTGCACGTTAAAACACATTAAAAAAGTAGAAGTAGAAGAATAGAGTAGAAGTACAGTTTACTCTCAAAAGAGTGTTAGTAAAATGGTGAAAGTTTTCTTGCTGACAGGTATGACATTGATATTAATCTTCTCGTCTGTCAGTCAAATACGATACAGCCAATGGCTTATTTTCTTAGCACTGGGGAAATGGCTGGTGTCATTTTTACACTTTGTCTTAGATACAGATAGTGAGCAAGGTTTTGTTACTGTTGTTGTACGGAGCCCGGCCAACTGTTTCCATGGCTCTAGCGTTTGTGCTAAGCAATGCTAATGGTCTCCTGGTTGTATAGCTTCATATTTACCCTACAGATTTTCTCATCTAACTCTCAATTAAAATTATCTCCCAAAGGATTGAAGTATTTCTTTAATTTCCTTTGATGCTCCAACATTAATGTCCTTGTTCCTTTATGGAGTGATTATAAGATTGAACTGTAATCTATTTAGGCTAATCTGGTGTTCTCTCTTCCTCTTCCATCTTTTTCCTTCTTCCTCTTCCTGCAGATTGAGATCCACTGCGAGCACCAGAGGTTCCGGATATTCGTGGACGGACACGCGCTCTTTGACTTTTATCACAAAGTAAAATCTTTGCCCTCAATCGACACGGTACGGATACAAGGAGATCTACAGATCACCAAGCTCGGTTAACTTCCCATTCCTCCTGCTACTCTGTGAGTCGTGTGTGTGTGTGTGAAGCAGGGACTTGATCACAGATTACCACATACACACACAAACCCCTGTTAGGTTATCATAACCCATCATGCAACACTTCAGCAGCATAGCGACTGGAATAAGGCTCCGATGGGCCACAAGTTAAGAGTTCTTCTGATACATTTCATTTACTTCTTTCCATTCCTTTCGATTTAACCAGGATCTGGTACGATGATGCTTTGAGGTTGAATGTGTTTGCCTCATTCTGCACGTTTTTGCCCATTGTAGCCCCAGTTTTGACAGATACCTCACGACTCATTAATAGCACCTTAATTTTTTAAATTTATGTTGAATCCTTAAGGGATGGTGATACAGATGCAGCCAGGTGTGGTGAACTTTCCAAGACGGCAAAATAACTCAAATGTTACTGAAACCAGTTACTTGAAGGTAAAAAAACTATTCTGCAAATAGTAGCTAACACAACAACAAACTGTTATGGGTAGGAATCTCCAAATTTGCTGACTTTAACCTACAAGTTGTGGATTTATAAAAAAGAAAAATCCCAACATTTTTGGCTGAACTGGAAAATGCATGTTGATCAAGCTGCAAGTGCAGCATAGTGTGTGAAAAGTTTTTAGCCCCCAAAAATTTGAGTCTTGACTAATTCCGATAAGAGCGGAAATGTAATATTAATTTTGGATAAACAAACTGGTATGGATTGTTACAGCTTATTTGATGCTTTCAGTTGTTGTTGCAGTATATATTTCTAACTCAATGTTCTGATAACAACAGTGCGCACAACATTACACCCTTTTTTTTCTCTCTCTGCTGATGCATCTCCAACTCTGTATACACTTCCCTGCCCTCCCTCTTGGGTTTATCCTAGTTGTCATGGTAACATGCTGCAGTCTCAACGACCTACATTCACCAAAAAATTAGGATTATACCATCACAAGATGTATTGGAAAGCATCCCTTGTTGTACACTCCGTTCTTCGTATTGATCACTGCAGCTGTTCGAGGATTTTGAAAACTAGACACTCCACTGTCGGACTGACAGATTTTCTGTTATTACAAACCTCATCTGAAAACACTCACTGTGGTACATGAAGAGAAGAAACTGGCTAAGAGCAAACTAAACCTAACTCACATTTTGGAAACAGAGCCAGATCCTGATGGTATTTTGAATGTGTTCCTGTTTCTATATTAGCATAGAAGATATAGTGAGGCAGCAGGCAGACGTTATAAACCGTTTACGTGCTTGTGTAATGCAGCCAGCAGTTGAAGTAGAGGAATAAACTCACTGTTTTAATACGTCGTAAGGTTCTCTGTTTACACCTCATACAGTATAACGATGCTAACTCAAGTTTTACAGTGGAATAAGGAAATCATTTAAATTCAGAGATTTCTGGGTTCAATAAAGATGTAATTAATGGCTTTTTAAAAAAAAAATACTTAATCATTCACTTACGTTTTTATATATCAATTACAAGCAATGAAAAAAAAATTGGGTTGCCAGATATTGAAACATTTCTTTTGCGTTTTCTTTTTAAATTGGGTACCAATGATAATTGATAAAGTATTCTAAATTTCCCATATTTTATAAGAAGTCAGTTCACTTGTGAAAGTGGTCTGCATGGAAAACTCAAAAGACGAGGCTAGTGTCATTGGCCAAAGGGATTATCAACCTGTCAACCCATATGTTGTTCCTTTTTTAACAGCATATAATTGTATGATTTAGTAAATTAGTTTTTAAACATGAATAAAGTCATTATTTACAACTTGTACTTCTTATAAACAACCCTCAAGGCTGACCTATTAGGAAATGAAAAAAAGATGACAACTTGAACCAGGTTGGAGAAGTGTCCATCGTCTCTTGAGGCAGATGTTGTCATTCAAATCAAACAGATAATTGAATGCCTACACTTAACGCAATCATGAGTTGGTTTCCATATTTGTTTTAGCAGCTCAACAGGGCAAAGAAGCAAAGCGCTGTAATTGGTAGATTGTTTCAGTAGGCTGCACAGAATTATCATTACGTTTTTGACACAACAGAGATTTTCTCATCACCTTTTGGTGCTGTGAATGTTGGAGTAAGCCATGACATCTGTGCAGAGCAGGTGCATTTACTTAACTACAGGGCACTAATTAATTGATGCAGACCATTGCTCACACTAATGAAGCTTCCTTCCTCAGTTCCTCGTCTTTCACCTGGCAAGCACTAGTTTATTTTGGTCAGTATTTCAGTACAGTTTGGTTTGAGGGGGCAGAGAGAAGTGCAGTTTGAAAGGTTGTGTGCTGTTGCAATGTATCATTACTTCAGTATTACAAGGGAACAAGTGTGAACGAATAATGTGTAATCGTGTTGACAGGGTGTGTTTTTGTGTAATTCTTATTAATAAGGGACCATCCATTTATATTGTTACAATTCCTTTTACTAAAGTAAAGAATATGACCATAAATATGGAGTGTGTTTCATCGATTTGGAAACAAGTTGTTTGTTAAATACAGCATTTAGCATCGACAGCAGTAGTTTTGTTGCTAGCAATTATGGGGGAGGGAGATGATCAGTTCAAAACGTCCTGAAATAAGGGCTCAAATCAGGGAGAGTTTTGTATGTGTGAGTGCAGGAAGCTGAGCTGTACAAGTGTTATTTGCGCTACATAAGTGAATACATTTTTGAGACTCTATTCCAGTTGTTTTTACGAGCAGTGGGTGCTGTTCAGGCTGGCAGGATACTCAAGCTCACTCATTTGGTACTAGTGCACTTTGGAGAAAAAAGGTCTTGCTCACTAAGTTACTCGCAACTGCTTATAATTCCGGTAAAACCAACATTTTCAGTATTCGGCTCTGAAAACCTCAATGCAAAATATTTCTTCCTGGAATGACAGCCTTCCTAGTTCCTGATCTCCTAATGATCCCTTGTATTTTGAAGAGCAATAGAAATGACTTAAAATTGTTCTTCAATCCTTTAAAAGAAACTGCTGAAAACTGAATGTTATTCTCCTTTTGATTGTAATCTGATGATAAATATCCAGGTGTTCATATTTACCATGTTTATTTAGAATCCACTTTACCTGTTGAGTAAAAAATGTAAGGTAGTAGGCCTAACTGGCATTTTGTATACACGAAAGATTGAGGTATTAATTGCCAGTTTTTGCTCCAGTCAAGCATGCTCTTTCTTTCCCCCTGCTCACCTATACTGTATCAGACATCCTTTGGGGTGTTTACCCTTTATTTTATAACTTAATATTTATGAATATTAGATTTGACCAAATTTAGGTCCTTTGAACATGTTAAAATTAGGATGCACAAAAAAAAATATTAGTATCTAAACCAAGCTCTTTCCCTCCAGGTGGAACGACAATGACTTTCTCAAAAGTGCTAAAACCTAGATGGTCATTGTGAAACCGGCTACATTTACAGTACAAAGTGTCCTCCTAGATATAGAACAAATGATCTGTTCCTGATGTAATGTGTGGTTATCATTTATTTTCTATTTATTACAGTGTAACCAGCAGGGTTGTGTGTGGTTAACATCATACCTACTGTATTTGTACTATTGTTTGCTGTTTATATGAAGGGATCTTGAAAAAGTTTTGTAATGATGAAAGTGTTTCCAACATGTGCAAATGTCACATCTATGTAGCCTACTTCCTTGTGACGTGACGGAATGTGTGAAACGAATATCTCATCAAAGATTTTTTTCTTTTTAACCGCAATCATTTTGGTTTGATTTTTTTTTTCGGGATGTACCAAGTCTGCAGGATCACCGTCGTGTTCTCTCACTTTGATCTAGTGAAAGTCTTTCATGTTAACAGACATTGTGTCGGCCGTGTGACCTGCTGCTTTCCTGCTCCACAAAAACCAGGAGCACTTGCGACATGATGAAAGTTCCCGAAATATCTTAGATTACCCTGATTTTGCATTTTATTGAGGCTATGCACTGGACTATTGTTTAGATGAAAGCAGTACATTCTACCATTTTGTTATAGCTCTCTAAAAGTTTTTCTTTCCTCATGTTTTTGTAAAAACTTTGCAAACCAATAAACTTCTCATTGGAAGAGGCTTGTGCTCAATGTCTCCGTTAGACCATTAATTTAATGAATTATTAAATTATTTGATTTTTTGAGCATAGTTATTCTGTTACCTTATGGAGCTGGTGGTCAGCACAGTCATTTTAAGGAGTTAAGGGGAGATGTCCCTGTAGCATAAGTCAGCCTTGTACGGTTGCAGAGGGGGCCAGAAGAAAAAGTATTCCCACCTTTACCAGCTGCAGTTATAATGCTTTTGTACTTTTACTTTGTGGTATTGACACTTTGACTTATAGGATCTAAGTATTACTTCCACCACTGCAATTCACATTTACATTCGAATAGAGAACTTGTTTTTGTAATTGAGTGAAGGATGAAAAGAGAGAACAGAATCTTGCAAAGTTTTCAAGGTATTCAAGATGTTCTGACTTAAGTAGAGATTAAGGCAGACAATGAAACATGACTGACAGCCAGGAATGAGTGGAGCAAAAACAACCTGTTTGTATTCGAGAGCTTGAGTAAATCACAAAATATGAGTCAGCAAATGTTCTTTTATGTTTCACAGTGAGATGCTCTGAAGTCTCTCAGGAGAGATGTTTTCCCCCTCAGCAATAGTGGGATCCTGACACACAGCAGAGCCGAGATCAGTCATTCCAGCCGATCAAAATGAAAAAAATGGAGCACACAGCTAGTCATGCTTGAAATTATTCATACCCCTGGCAAATGTTGACTTAAACTTACTTTTATTCAACCAGCAAGTTTTTTCTTAATTGGAAATGACACAGGCTTCTCCCAGAAGATAATACAATACTTTGCCATTTTCCCCCGGTTTTAAGATTTTGTTCAGCGCTGTATGTCAATCCATGCTGTTAAAACCTTGGAACACATGTTGCCTTCTAAATCCCATTGAGAACCAGACTGGGACTATAAAAACTGTCCTGGTTTTATAACGACCACTGTATTATTCATATGGAAATAGGATGGACTGATCTTCTTCTTCTTCTTCTTCTTCTTCTTCTTCTTCTTCTTCTTCTTCTTCTTCTTCTTCTTCTTCTTCTTCTTCTTCTTCTTCTTCTTCTTCTTCTTCTTCTTCCTGTTTTGGATATTTAAACAGGAAAAAGAAGAAGACGTCGGTTAGGAAACGCGGAGTAGATTTAATTTTTAACTGTGTCCTTTCCTATGTTCGAAAGAAAGCATCTTTTCATCTCTCCTTGACCCGATGAGGTTTTCCACAAAGGTTAAGTAGGCTAAAGGAGGCAACGTTAGGAGATTTGACGTTCCGTAGAGGTAATTTTATCCCGTGGTGCGCTCAGCTCTTATGTCCATGGTGCTCAGTGATGGCGGGGACGCGACGACTCAGACTGCAGGTTTCTTTATATGTCCATGAGATTAACGAGTATGGAAGAGTTTATTAGACTTTAATATCTGTGAAAGCAAAACAGTTTTGTAAAAGCACAGAAGACAATTGACAAGTGTGTATCATGATTCACACGTATTTCACTATCCACAAACCTGTAATTTTTGACTTGCAAATATGTAGAACTTACTCTGAAAATACAAAGTCATATTTACGCATTTACGGATCTGTTTCTGCTTGTGAAAAGGGGTTTGCATATTTGTGGATTGCCTCCTGTGAGTTTGTGAGCCACATTACATTTTTACATAATTTTGTCCAACTTCTACCACCGAGATCTGTAGAACAAGCGTTACAAATGTGAAGTGCAATAATTTGTATGTGTGTAATTGTGTTTTGTAAAGTTATATCCACACAAAGAAAAAGCGATTTGCAAATATGTAGAATTTAGTCTGTAAATGTGTATTTTAATTTTGCATAATTTTTTAATTTTTTTTTAATGCAAATAGTTTCACCACAAAAAAAGACATGTCAACTCTTATTTACACATTTACAGAACCATTTCTACATGTGAAACTGGCTCTGCGCATTTGTGGATCGCTTCCTGTGCGCTCACGGAATATTGTCCCATTCGTGCCGCAGGGATCTGCAAAACGCCACCTGTAAAATGAGACCTGTATTTTGAATTCTGTACTTTAGGTGCAGTTAGACAGGTCCACCAGCAGATGGCGCACTCGCGGGGCAGCCTTTATCTATCGGCGAACCACATGGTCCCCTTGACCAATCAAAAGAGCTTGTTTAGGGGCGGCCACCTCATTGGTTCATTTGGAGGCCTGTCACACGAACAGAGGAGGGAAAAAAAGCTGTCCACAGCTCAAGCTCATTCTCGAGTTCGTCGGACATTATTCCTCGTTAGTGAGCAGGAAAGCAGCTGGCTGCAGACTAGCGGAGCTGAGTATCGGTGATAAGAGAGGTATGTTGTTATGCTGACCCACCATTATACTATCATACAGTAGTTTGTGCGCTGGTCACCTGCGAGGGTAATCAGCATTTCTTGCTAGGCTATTTAGCGAGCTAGCTGACATGTTACACACTAAGCATGATTATTTGAGTTTGTCGCCATCATTTTTAGCACACAGACATGCCGCGACCCGCGACAGGCAAAGCTTCTCCCTTTCATATAATATTTCAATACCAAGAGCCAGTAGAAGTGTAATGAGATTGTTATTAAAACATGTATATTCGTGTCACATGATTGTGTAACCTATAAGGTTTCTGTCATTCTTGTAACATATGGTATTTTTCCTCCTTTAGGAAATGCTGCTGAATCATTGACTGACTGCACTACGGACCAGCAAAGCTGTCACCATGGTGCACCTGTGGACCTAGACCATCTCCAGTTTATACTGTTACGGGACCAAACCAACTTCAGATCCCACATGCAAATCATTGGTTATGTGAAGGGTCATCTCTCTCATATCCCGGTTAAAATTACCCTATAGATATCACACTCAAGGACTAAAGGCAGTGCATTAACCCAATGCTCATTACTTGGTTACCCATGTACATTTTGCATTAGTCCATTGTATACAAGTTGGAAAATTACAGAAATAAAATAAACAAGTGAATGTATTTGAGCATATGGTTTCATGTTTTGCATGTTGATGAAGTGGGATGTTCCACTTGCTTCCACTCATGTCAGCCCTGGGAATCTCCCAGCCAATCCAGAATTTGACCATTTTAAAGCTTGTGGAAGTGCAAACGACTAAAGGACTGTACTAACAATTACCAAAGAACTGGAAACGGAGATAATTGAGTAACTGCATGCTTGACACAGACACATACGGCTAGTTTGAAAATGGTTAAGTGGTGAAAATATTGTATTTATACTGTACACATTTTATTTGTTTTAGGGGGTAATTGTTTTTTGCTGCTTGCCCTGTTCACAGGCGTTACATTGCTATGCTCGGGCACTCCTGCCTGCTTGTACAAACTGTGTGATGTCGACCACAATCTACTGCAGCTAAAACACAATGACTATGGATAACCAAATTCTGCAAATAATCTGAACTGAATCCAAACACTGTATCCTGAGGATGTATGTTTATTTGACATGTTTCTTTACTTTTTATGCATCGCTATGGACCCATTTGTGAATCTGAAATAAATTATGGATATCCCTTGAATGGCCACATAGTGTGTTGCTGTGAGTTCACTTTGTCCATGGGCCAGACCAGAAATCGGTACAATCTTGGTGCTCATGTGCACCTCTCGAATATGTATTGATGCGATATACCTTTTATATTTTAAGCTTTATGGTGGTTTTCCCCTCTTACAGCAAAAGTAAGAGCTAGTCATTGAAGGTGAGACACTGCAGGGGAATAGGATATGTTATATTTGTAGATATCATCTTGAAACTTTTCCAGTTGATTACTAGCATTAAAACAATTCGTTTTTGTGTTACCATTTGTTCAGAAATGCTTTATAAATATTCTATTCTGACTGCAGAGATGCTAATTCACGGAAAGGGGTGCATAAAGGGCAACTAGTGAGCTCTTGTAAAGCTGTTGGGAAAGTCCTAAGCCCTCAATTAATTAACATGCTGAAAATTGCTTTTAATTTAAAGGCTCTATCCATCCTGGCTTTATCCAACATCTATATTTTGGTTTGATTTTGCTTTTGCAAATGTTCACAAAATAAGTCACTGTATCCTGAGGATGGATGTTTATTTGACATGTTTCTTTACTTTTTGGCATTGCTATGGACCTATTTGTGAATCTGAAATAAAGAATGATTGGTAGGGTGAGTTGCCCTAATGTGGGACACTGCCTAATGTGGGACACCTAAAGTCTAGAGCATTTATCTTTTATTTCTAACACATGTAAATAGATAATATTGTTGTCAAATCCAAGCAGGGGTTCCCTGTGATTGAAATCACATGAATTTACAATTTTGATTTTAAAGATAAGGGAGTCAAAAAGGAAGTAAACCATGTGAAGTCCAGACAAAGGACAGTGACATGGTTTAAGAGGAACTCAATGCTAAGGCTATACATTTTTCATTAACAAAACAATGTTGCCATTTGTTATCAGATTATGTTTATGATACAACTATGCATCAAAGTATGCAATGATATTGGGAAAATGTTTTAAGTTGTTTTTCATCTTCAATCAATCTGTAGCTGTCCCACATTCGGAAAGGTGTTTCCAAGAGTGGGACAGCATGATTTGCCTAATCTGGGACAGTCATTTAAATTGGGGAAATACACATGCAGGAAAATCAAATGTGCAATATGAATTTTATTCAAGGTTTACAGGTCTAATACTCTTATAAAGAAAGCATCCCTGAAGCAAATAGAAATTAACTAAACCCTGTGCCTAGGAAATAGTAATTTTCTCATGTCCTATGTTAACTCAATGCAATGTATTACAGGTCAGGCTATAATGGCAAAGCGCAGAGTTGGGACATGAAGCCAGTGCAAGAAAAGTATTGTTCAAATTGAAACCATCAAACCTGAGTAATGTACCTAAGACCATGAGTGTTAGCAGATACGTTTGATTTGAATTAGTTAAGGGGATATTGTTTTTTTCTGCATAATACAGACTGTCCCAGATTAGAGCGACACACTGTCCCAGATTAAAGCAAACACCTTTTCTTGAGCAATTTTGCACATGGACCACTAATATACGTGCCATCACTTCTCTGAGTATGATATCTGAATTATTTCTTCTCTTTTAATTAGCCAACATCTTGGGGATTTCAGAATGGTATCATGTATGGGTCAAATATATTGGCTTCATATGTTAATATCGTACATAAATTGAAATTGCAAAAAGTGTCCCACATTAGGGCAACTCACCCTACCAATCATTCTTTATTTCAGATTCACAAATAGGTCCATAGCAATGCCAAAAAGTAAAGAAACATGTCAAATAAACATCCATCCTCAGGATACAGTGACTTATTTTGTGAACATTTGCAAAAGCAAAATCAAACCAAAATATAGATGTTGGATAAAGCCAGGATGGATAGAGCCTTTAAATTAAAAGCAATTTTCAGCATGTTAATTAATTGAGGGCTTAGGACTTTCCCAACAGCTTTACAAGAGCTCACTAGTTGCCCTTTATGCACCCCTTTCCGTGAATTAGCATCTCTGCAGTCAGAATAGAATATTTATAAAGCATTTCTGAACAAATGGTAACACAAAAACGAATTGTTTTAATGCTAGTAATCAACTGGAAAAGTTTCAAGATGATATCTACAAATATAACATATCCTATTCCCCTGCAGTGTCTCACCTTCAATGACTAGCTCTTACTTTTGCTGTAAGAGGGGAAAACCACCATAAAGCTTAAAATATAAAAGGTATATCGCATCAATACATATTCGAGAGGTGCACATGAGCACCAAGATTGTACCGATTTCTGGTCTGGCCCATGGACAAAGTGAACTCACAGCAACACACTATGTGGCCATTCAAGGGATATCCATAATTTATTTCAGATTCACAAATGGGTCCATAGCGATGCATAAAAAGTAAAGAAACATGTCAAATAAACATACATCCTCAGGATACAGTGTTTGGATTCAGTTCAGATTATTTGCAGAATTTGGTTATCCATAGTCATTGTGTTTTAGCTGCAGTAGATTGTGGTCGACATCACACAGTTTGTACAAGCAGGCAGGAGTGCCCGAGCATAGCAATGTAACGCCTGTGAACAGGGCAAGCAGCAAAAAACAATTACCCCCTAAAACAAATAAAATGTGTACAGTATAAATACAATATTTTCACCACTTAACCATTTTCAAACTAGCCGTATGTGTCTGTGTCAAGCATGCAGTTACTCAATTATCTCCGTTTCCAGTTCTTTGGTAATTGTTAGTACAGTCCTTTAGTCGTTTGCACTTCCACAAGCTTTAAAATGGTCAAATTCTGGATTGGCTGGGAGATTCCCAGGGCTGACATGAGTGGAAGCAAGTGGAACATCCCACTTCATCAACATGCAAAACATGAAACCATATGCTCAAATACATTCACTTGTTTATTTTATTTCTGTAATTTTCCAACTTGTATACAATGGACTAATGCAAAATGTACATGGGTAACCAAGTAATGAGCATTGGGTTAATGCACTGCCTTTAGTCCTTGAGTGTGATATCTATAGGGTAATTTTAACCGGGATATGAGAGAGATGACCCTTCACATAACCAATGATTTGCATGTGGGATCTGAAGTTGGTTTGGTCCCGTAACAGTATAAACTGGAGATGGTCTAGGTCCACAGGTGCACCATGGTGACAGCTTTGCTGGTCCGTAGTGCAGTCAGTCAATGATTCAGCAGCATTTCCTAAAGGAGGAAAAATACCATATGTTACAAGAATGACAGAAACCTTATAGGTTACACAATCATGTGACACGAATATACATGTTTTAATAACAATCTCATTACACTTCTACTGGCTCTTGGTATTGAAATATTATATGAAAGGGAGAAGCTTTGCCTGTCGCGGGTCGCGGCATGTCTGTGTGCTAAAAATGATGGCGACAAACTCAAATAATCATGCTTAGTGTGTAACATGTCAGCTAGCTCGCTAAATAGCCTAGCAAGAAATGCTGATTACCCTCGCAGGTGACCAGCGCACAAACTACTGTATGATAGTATAATGGTGGGTCAGCATAACAACATACCTCTCTTATCACCGATACTCAGCTCCGCTAGTCTGCAGCCAGCTGCTTTCCTGCTCACTAACGAGGAATAATGTCCGACGAACTCGAGAATGAGCTTGAGCTGTGGACAGCTTTTTTTCCCTCCTCTGTTCGTGTGACAGGCCTCCAAATGAACCAATGAGGTGGCCGCCCCTAAACAAGCTCTTTTGATTGGTCAAGGGGACCATGTGGTTCGCCGATAGATAAAGGCTGCCCCGCGAGTGCGCCATCTGCTGGTGGACCTGTCTAACTGCACCTAAAGTACAGAATTCAAAATACAGGTCTCATTTTACAGGTGGCGTTTTGCAGATCCCTGCGGCACGAATGGGACAATATTCCGTGAGCGCACAGGAAGCGATCCACAAATGCGCAGAGCCAGTTTCACATGTAGAAATGGTTCTGTAAATGTGTAAATAAGAGTTGACATGTCTTTTTTTGTGGTGAAACTATTTGCATTAAAAAAAAATTAAAAAATTATGCAAAATTAAAATACACATTTACAGACTAAATTCTACATATTTGCAAATCGCTTTTTCTTTGTGTGGATATAACTTTACAAAACACAATTACACACATACAAATTATTGCACTTCACATTTGTAACGCTTGTTCTACAGATCTCGGTGGTAGAAGTTGGACAAAATTATGTAAAAATGTAATGTGGCTCACAAACTCACAGGAGGCAATCCACAAATATGCAAACCCCTTTTCACAAGCAGAAACAGATCCGTAAATGCGTAAATATGACTTTGTATTTTCAGAGTAAGTTCTACATATTTGCAAGTCAAAAATTACAGGTTTGTGGATAGTGAAATACGTGTGAATCATGATACACACTTGTCAATTGTCTTCTGTGCTTTTACAAAACTGTTTTGCTTTCACAGATATTAAAGTCTAATAAACTCTTCCATAAACGAGCGATTGGAAGCGGCTGTGGAAGAAATCTTTGGCCTCGTTGAACAGACGATAGCCGGGTATGAGGATGAAGCTGTCCGCTCGAAGAAGAAGATCGACGAGCTGAAGAAGCAGCTTGAGCAGTTGACTGTTTTAAAACCCGGAGTGATGTTGTACAGAGCAGGTTTGTGCCACTACTATTTGACAGCAGATTGCCAACAGCTACTGTTATTTATATTTATGCATTTACGCATGAGCTACACTTGTGAGGTAGGCTAGAAAGCTAGAGACGGGAGACAAAGGAAAAAACACCCGAAATAGTATAGCGGAGAAATATAGGCCTAATGCATAGACACGTCCAAACCCTTTATAGAGTATGGTCCACACGTGTAGCTTACTCCATAGTGCAAATAGACAACTTAAATAAAACCCAAACGTGGTCTCTGCCAAAAGAAAATGCCCAATATTTCCAGTTAACTGTGTCGAAGTACCTTTTGATATAGCGTTCATTGTTAGGGCACAGATGGCAGGGGACGTTGCAGTTTTATGTTCTACATCTTAACAAATATGGCCACGAACATAACTTAAAGTATTTTGACTGTTGCCCCAGTAAAAACACAGATAGCTACAATCAAGTATTTGATTAATAAACAGTGGTGATACATTAAACCACCATACTATCTGTCCGTTGATGTCTGTGCTGGAGACCTGACCTATAAAAAAGTGTAAACATTTATTTTTTTTAAGACCGATGCATGCTATGCTGTGAATGATTATGTAATAATTTGTTTACATTTTTTTTAAATGGGCTACAACTTCCCTTTTAAAAAAAACTAAATCCCTTCCGTGTAAGTTAACAGCTGATGTCTTCCTCTGTCCTTTTAGACCAGAAGATAGTCTCTGAGGAAGTGCTTCCTTCGTTGGAGCCATGTGTCATCAAGATGGAACAAGAGCAAGCACAGGTCAAATGGGAACAGGTGGATCAACTCATCAGTCCAGACCTTGAGGTTGATGCTGAAGATGCACATCCACAATCGGAACAAACCACTAACTTTGAGATGCTGACATCTTCCACCGCTGTAACTGCCAGTGTAAACGAAAGCTTGGACGAAGAATATATTGAAAGTGACGGTCCATCGTCGCCTCATCAGAATCAGAGCTCTGAAGTCGTCGTGGAACTGGAACGGCCTCTGAGGGAAGAAAAGTCTTGCCACTATTGTGGTGAAAGTTTTCGGATGGATTCACATCTAATAAGGCACGTGGAGAAGAGTCACAAAGAGCACAAAGCCTTCAAATGTACGGATTGCAACAAGGAGTTTGAATATAGGCACCTGCTGGTTCAGCACAGAAGAGTTCACACGGGTGAAAAGCCGTTCAGTTGTGATTACTGTAACAAGACCTTTGCTCAGAACTCAACTCGTATTGTTCACATGAGGGTGCACACTGGGGAAAAACCATATTTTTGTAAGAATTGTGGGAAACGCTTTTCCGATAGCAAACATTTTAAAACGTGCAAACTCACACAGGAAAGGGGCAAAGTGGATGAGACAGAGGCAGAAGAGAAGCCCTTTAAATGCCATGCATGCAACAGGCAGTTTAAACAGAAGCACCAGCTTGTTCAGCATGTGAGAGTACACACGGGTGAAAAACCATTCAGTTGTGAATTCTGTGGCAAAACCTTTGCTCAAAGCTCTCAACGTATTGTTCACATGAGAGTGCACACTGGACATAAACCATATCACTGCAAGAAATGTGGAAAGAAGTTTACCAGTAGCCAGCATGCCAAAAACTGCAAAGGGAAACAAAAAAGAGTCAGGAAAAAGAATTTTTACTGCAAATGTGGTAAAAGCTTTTACACAGACTCAGACCTGAAGTTGCATGCATTGGTTCACGAGTCATGGAAACTACACATCAGAGAGAAACTGTTGAGGTCTGTTGAGTCTAAAGTGGTCTAAAGCCAGAATTTTCAGTATCACGAAAGGTGGCTCTCTTTTTACCTGGCTAGATCACCGTGGTAACAGAGGCTGCACGGCTAACCTGCTCAGGGGCCGGTTTCCCGATAACGTCATCTCTTAGCGCGCTACGAAGACTCCTACGTTATGACTTACCAAAGTTGTTTACCTCTGTAGTCGTGGTTCCCGAACGGTCTCTTAGGAGTCTTCTTAAGAAACAGTCCCTACGTGGCTCGTACACTGCGCTGTCCAGTGCTGAAATCGATGGCTCAGAGTTCGATTTTCCATTTCCTGCTTATTTCATGCGAAGCTGCATGACAAGTCTTTGCGAATAAAAGATTACTAGAAATCCTTCTAAGCCGAAACATTTATTTAACACCTCTTGCTTTATAATCTAAGTATCTTTAAGAACAATAATCACGTTTCGTGGTGGGTCAGTAAGGAAACTGAAAGTAGAATATCGCCAATGGCCTATATCAATAAAAACAGACGGCCCAAACAGCGTCCAAATGAGCTAAAATCCTAAATACAATAAACAGTAACATGGCACACTTATTTTAAGGTAAGCTTTAATTGATTATTCATTAATTTTTTCACACGTTTACATGTTTTGAGGCGGAGAATCCGACGCACACTGCGGAGCTGTCAGCTGAGCCGGCTCAGCTGGCAGCTCCGCAGTGTGTGGAACACAATGCGATGGTTCTAGTGTTAACCTTGGTCGAACGTATTACCATAGCCTATAGGCCTACTGATTTAAAAAAGGTAGCCTAGGCTATAGAAAAATATAGAAACAGCGGAGGAGATTAAGATTGTTTCCAGCAATTATTTTCTTCATGAATGACTTGTGGCAGTTCCATGCGCAACAGGGATGTCACTCGTGTCCGTTTTACGCATGGTGCTTACGGAAGGAAATGTGGGGGTCTGTAGTAGCCAAGCCTATCTCTGGCGATGCCACAGCGATCGCAGGGACTTCACTTGTCATTAAACTTATAAATCTGACTGTATTTCATATCAAAGGGACACAGCGATGACTGTATTAAATATCAAACTGATAAAAACGATCCGACTGTAGGCTGTAGTGTATCACGTATAAAGTAGCCTATTTTCATATTGACGGACATCGCATCCAATCAGTTAATGCTGATTGTCAAGTCAGTTAGATGACTATGTAGGCTACTTATAGTTTGAACACTTTGTGAATCAGAGTGAATGGTATTCTGCTAACATATATAGCTTACTTTAAATGTGATATGTACGCTATATACAGTTATCGTTTTTAACAGTTTGTTATTTAATACAGTCATCGCTGTGTCCGTTTGATATGAAATACAGTCAGATTTATTAGTTAAATGACACAAATGAGAGCTGAAACATCCCTACGGTAGAGCTAAGAAGGCTCTGCGGGCGCTCCAGACCAACCTTACCAACGTAGGACGTACGAAAGAGATTCGTAGAAAAGAACGTTTCGGGAAACAGGCGAAATGTTAAGTAGGAACTCTACGTAGGGGTTACGAATGACGTAGCGTTAAGAAGGCTCTACGAAGGCTTTGGGAAACCGGCCCCAGAGCAGTTTTTGTTTCAGAGTTTGAGCTTAAATTCGGCTCTTAGAGCGCTGCCCTTTAAGGAAACTACACATTTAGAAATCCCGCGGACCTGACTATATTGTCTGAGCGATACATTCTCACTGAGGAAACTCGTTAAATAAGTAAACTTATTGATCAGTAATATAATGAACGAAACAAAGCCTTGACATGAGGCTTACAGCAGAGTGAACTGTCACATCGCGCTGCGGCTTTTTGCCACATGCATACAGTAATTGATGCAGAAAATGTTAAATAGCCTAGACCTACTGTATGCAGCGCCACTCTATGCTCTCACCTCAAATGATTTTACCTTGCGATCTACACACACTGGCTCTTAATAAAGCGTTCTATAAAATCACAGCTTGCAACATTATTTCACTGTAGGCTTCTTTCTTTTCATCAGTAGCGATTACAGTTGGGATGTGACAGGTGACAGCTGTCACAGTTTGGACATCGTTGCAGACACGCAGGTTAAGCTTCTCAGTAGATTCATATTTGTCCGAAAAATACAGACTACAGGTTTTTTATTGTGGGCCTATTGGTATTTGTAAGATTCAAATAAAAGGTTAATAGTCTAAATCAAAATTGTATTCATTATGATGTGGCCCAAAACTAAAGTGATTTTCCATAGGCTATTCATTTGGGGACAGTGTCAGACTTAAATTACATTCTTAAGTGTGGGACTAGCCTATAGGCGTAGTGCTATAAATATAGCAAAGTAGCCTATATATATATATATTAGGCTAAATGGTATAGTGTTTAAATCTGAGTTCAACGTTTCATTGTTTTATAATGTCACGTTACGCACTGCGAGAACGATCGGCAAGATAAATAAATCTTTTCCATGCTGGCAGCATTCCACTCTCCTTATTTGCAGTAAGAGTTTTTTTCGGCTCTCTGTTTTCTGCTGTAATAATTCAGACTGACAAACTCTTCCTCTTGAATGAAGTTGGCGACACTTTTGTTTTACTCAGCTGCTCACTATCAGTCCGTTTGTGTAAAGTTAGCGGCACAAGATCAGTCCATTTTGTGCGGAAGCAGAGTCAAATGACGGGTCAAACGCCCCCTTTCATGGGGACGCGCACAGAGCCTGAAGCCGAAACCCTCGTTCAACATAAGAGGTTGATAACTTCCTTCGTGATACCGGTTAGCTCTGAGCGAGGGTATGTGTTATGTTGAACCAGATCAAAAAAAGAGAGTTTGTTTCGTAGTATACCCCTCAGGTCCTTGTTTGATTATGTTGTTGCTTTAGTTTCTTTATTTAACCTTTGATTAACTGCACTTTACAACACCTACACACACCATTTCCACTCACATGCACACTCTTCACCTATGATTTTACTGACCTCCACACTTCATGTGCTTTTCTAGTTTCCTTGGTCGTTTTCACTGTTTGATTTAAATAAATTACTTTGTTAATTACTAAACCTCTTGTGTCTCCATATTTGTTATGGCAAAGAGCCGGGCCGTAACACTCCCAATATGTTTTAAGACGGATGGAAGACCAATGGATATACATCAGAAAGTTAGTTATAGAACTAGGTTTGAAATTAAGACGGGGGCAGTTTCATGCATAGATTTAGCACTAGCATCCAGTGAATACGCAAGAGGAGAAAGGAACAATATTGACAGATACTCAATGGGTATTGATCACTTTCCAATACTTTTGAAACTTGGGAAAACTTTGTTAACTGATGATCAAACTGGACAAACATTTTAAGTATGGGAAGGCAGACAGGGAGATGTTATAGTAAATGTGATAGTGGCCTTGACGGTATGAATGGAGAGGGAACGATAGATGAGTGGAACGGTAGTTTATATTCAATGATATTAAATAGTGCATATGAGTGTATCCCTTTTGAGAAAAACCCTGCTACAGTAAGTGTGCCAAGGGGCTTGTGATCAAGCAGTGAGGGATAGGAACTGTGCAAACTATTAAGAAGGTGCCACACAGAGAATAATGCAATAGAGTACATAAGGATTGAGGGCTAAGGCAAGAAGAGTCAATAAGGTTACAAAAAAAGAGCGTTGGAGAAGATATTGTGGAAAATTGGGCGTGGATACATCAGTTGGAGAAATATAGGCAGCAGTTCACCGTAGTTCAGGAGTGGTAAGGAAAAGGAAAATGCCAGTATTGGAGGAAAAGGTAGTTATAGCGAAGAGTGATATACAGAAAGCCCAAATGTGTGAAAGTAAGTTTAAGGATGTACATATGGGAGCAAACAGGTAAAGGACTTTTTAAAGAACAGGGTCATTCAGGTTAGGGTGGGGGAGGCGACGTTGAATGGCACATGCATTGAGAATGGAACACCACAGGGAAGTGTAATAAGTCCAGTTTTATTTATTGTAATGGTGATTGACATTTATTTAGACATTGGATCAGGTTTTGGTTTCTCATTGTTTGCAGAAGACGGAACAGTGTGGAAAAGAGGCAGGAACATCAAACACATAACAGAGAAAATACAGGAGGCATTACATAAAATAGTGGACTGGGGAAGTAGGTGGGGATATAAGATATCAACGGTATATCAAAACTAACTATGTTGTATTTGGCAATAAGAGTGTCAAGGTTTATTAATGCATGGGCAAGTCATATGGAAGGTAAAAGAGTTTAAATCATTTGGAGTAGTTTGTGATGAAAGATTGACTTATAAAAAGCATGTAGCAAGTTATAAATGGCAAGCGGTCCCTATCAGGACGTTTGTAGGGTGCTGGCCAGGGCAGATAATGATTTACAGGGCAATGGTCAGATCGAGGATAGATTATGGGTGTTTGTGTAACGGGACGGCAGCAAAATCAATTCTCAAGAAGAGACTCAATATAGTGCAGGCAAAGGCACTGAGAGTCGTCTGTGGAGCCTTCCGTTCCACCCCAACCGCAGCCTTGTGGAAATGGGGGACACTCCATTCATCAGGAGGTATCAGAAGGTCTAAGCTGGCAATGCAGTATATCTTTAAATTAAGGAGACATCAAGGGAAGAATGTGGGGGAGCTGGCTTTGGAAGTTGCATGGTAGTGGGGAGGAGCAAGAGTGAAAAGGGAGTGTTTCATTTTTAAGTCAAGTCAATGAGGAGATGGGGAGGATGGAGTTTGGGTAGGAGGGGTGGCTGTAGTTCACTTGCCAGCTAATACCATGGATTCTACCAGTGCCAGAGATAGATGTAAGTATGTTAATTTATGAGATAACTGCAACATTTGTGGGCGTCGTAAAGGGAAGGGTAAATTACACTTGGGGACAGGACATACACATTTACACTGATGGGGAATCAAAACCCAAGAACTGGGGAGTCTGGGTTTGATTTTTGCATCCCAGATTTGGATGTTATCAATTATAAGCGACTGTCCGGGGGGGTTTCAGGTTACACCACAGAGCTGCTTGCAATAATATGGGCTATGCAGTGGATTGAAGAGGTCAGGCCAGTGCCAGTTGTTACATGCTCTGACTCTGCATCAGTGCTGATGACATTGAGGGAGGGAGAGCTTGGAGCCAGGTCAGACCTCATGGTGGAGCTTCTTACCCTGATGTACAGGATTGAGCAGGCGGGAAAGTCAGTGGGATTCATGTGGGTCCCAGCTCATGTGAGGGGAGATGGGAATGAGCTAGCTGATGGGGCAGCGAAAAGGGCTTTAAGAATGGAAGATGTGGACATAAAAGTGAGGCTGGGGTTAACAGATTATAGGTCAATAATAAAAAAGAACATCATGGCTGTGCGGCAGGAGGAGTAGGATAGGGGAAAGAAGGGGAGGCATTACTAGCAGAATACAGTCACAAAGAGACAGTGTTTTTTGGGAAAAGAAATGAGGCATACAGTCATGATGACCAGACTGAGGCTGGGGTATTGTGGACTTGCATGGGACTGACAAAAACTTGGGAAACATGAAGATGGACTATGTGGAGTGTGTGACAAACAGCAAACAGTAAAACATATCCTGATGTTGTAGGCTAGGCTACTGGAATCTCTCTACAGAGGGAACAGCTGTATGCAGCAGTGGAAAGCCTGGGAACAACATCTGTTACACTAAAGAGCCTTCTAAATCCCATTGAGAACCAGCCTGGGACTATAAAAGTTTTCCTGGATGTTATAACGGCCACTGGATTATTCCTATAAATAATAGGACATAAAAATAGGATGGACTGATTGCGTTTTAGAATATTTTAATTTTTTGTCCTGCGGGTGGCAGTAAATTTGCCGTAAAGGCATACAGTCTGCCGGAAATTAAAAGAAGAAGAAGAGCAATACTCTCCGTCGCGCAATGACGTCGGTTAGAAAAAGTGAAAAGTGGAGTCAATTTCATTTTAAACGGTGCTGTCTTATCCTTTGATATGAAGCACCTTTACTTCTCTCCTTGACCCGATGACTTTTTCCACAAAGGTTAAGTAAAGGAGGCTTAACGGTGAGGAGATTTGGTTTTCCGTAGAGGCCCCTGGTAACTTTATCCGGTGGTGTGCTCAGCTCTTACAGTAGGTCCATGGTGCTCAGTCATGGCGGGGATTCAACTACTCAGACTGCAGGTTAACGAGCGATTGGAAGCGGCTGTAGAGGAGATTTTTGGCCTCGTTGAACAGACTATAGCCGGCTATGAGGATGAAGCTGTCCGCTCTAAGAGGGAGATCTACCAGTTGAAGAAGCAGCTCGAGCAGCTGACCGTTTTAAAACCCGGAGTGAAATTATTCAGAGCAGGTTTGTGCCACTATTTGACAGCATATATTGGCAACAGCTACTATTCTTTATATTTATAAACGCATGAGCTATACTTATGAGGTATACTAGGCTATTAAGAATCTTAAGACGGGAGACAAAGAGGAAACATGTAAATAACTTAGTAATATAATATAAAATAATATAATGTTTAGAGATGCGTCCACAACTTTCATAAAGTCTATAGTCCACACGTGTAGCTTAGTCCATGGTGCAAGACAACTTAAGTAAAACCCGAACGTGGTCTGTGCCAAAAGAAAATGCCCAATACAAATAGGCTATGCCCTGTTATTTCAGGCTACTGTGTCGAAGTACCTTTTGATAGTGCTTTTCATTGCTAGGGCACAGATGGCAGAGGACGCTGCAGTTTTATGGTCTACATCTTAACAAATATGGCCACCAAAATACTCCATAATCTATTAGTATTTTTGACTTTGTCTGTTTCCGTAGTAGAAACACAGATTGCTACAGTGCTAAGTATTTGATTAAGAAACAGTGGTGATCAATTAAACCTCCATACCATTTGTGTCCGTTGATATGTCTTGGTATGTGTTGGAGACCTGAGCTATAAAAAAGTACACACAACACACACATTGAGCTTATGTAGCATAGTAGTACTAAAATAAAGATCTCTTATGGACATTTGTTAGGACAGATACATGCAGTGAATGATTATGTAATAATTTGTATCAAATATTTTTTTTCAAATGGGCTACAACTTCCGTTTTTAAAAGAAAAATCCCACCTGTGTAAGTTAACAGCTGATGTCTTCCTCTGTCCTTTTAGACCAGAAGATAGTCTCTGAGGAAGTGCTTCCTTCGTTGGAGCCATGTGTCATCAAGATGGAACAAGAGCAAGCACAGGTCAAATGGGAACAGGTGGATCAACTCATCAGTCCAGACCTTGACGCTGATACTTACGATGCTGAAGATGCACATCCACAATCGGAACAAACCACTAACTTTGAGATGCTGCCATCTTCCACCGCTGTAACTGCCAGTGTAAACGAAAGCTTGGACCAAGAATGGATTGAAAGTGACGGTCCATCGTCGCCTCATCAGAATCAGACCTCTGAAGTCGTTGTGGAACTGGAACAGCCTCTGAGGGAAGAAAATTCTTGCCACTGTTGTGGTGAAAGTTTTCTGACAGATACCCATCTAATACGGCATATGAGGATGAGTCACAAAAAGCACAAAGCCTTCAAATGTACGGATTGCAACAAGGAGTTTGAATATAGGTGCCTGCTGGATCAGCACAGAAGAGTTCACACGGGTGAAAAGCCGTTCAGTTGTGATTACTGTAACAAGACCTTTGCTCAGAACTCAGGTCGTCTTGTTCACATGAGGACGCACACTGGGGAAAAACCGTATTTTTGTAAGAATTGTGGGAAACGGTTTACCACAAGCAAGCATTTAAAAATTTGCAAACTCACACAGGAAAGGGGCAAAGTGGATGAGACAGAGGAAGAAGATAAACCCTTTAAATGCCTTGAATGCAACAAGAAGTTTTTTCGGAAGCACGAGCTTATTTTGCATGTGAGAGTACACACAGGTGAAAAACCATTCAGTTGTGAGTTCTGTGGCAAAACCTTTGCCTCAAAATCTAATTGTAGTGTTCACATGAGAGTGCACACTGGAGATGCACCGTTTTACTGCAAGAAATGTGGAAGGAAGTTTAAATGTGGCAAGCATGCCAAATACTGCAAAGGGACACAAGAAAAAGTCAGGAAAAAGTATTTTTGCTGCAAAACATGTGGTAAAAGCTTTTACACAGACTCAGACCTGAAGTTGCACACAGAGGTTCACGAGTCATGGAAACTACACATCAGTGAGAAACTGCAAGGACAGGAATGAGAGCAGAAAAGAAAGAAGCTGTGTGTCGGAGTGTGGCAGAATGTCACAGTCTGTTCAACATCAAATATTTTTTTATGAATAATTTTCATCCAGTATTTAGAAATGGCCTGTTTATAAGTTCAGTTTATTGGTCAGGAACTATGAAGTGTTCCCTTTGTTCTGATTCTGTCTCTCATTTGCTCACCATAACCCGTGAAGTTACTAAGTCACAAAGGCTATTTAAAAAAAAAATACTCTTACTTTTCACATTGTGTTACAGCAAGGTGACATATGTCCAAGTATTCCATTTTGATTGGACATATAAAAAGCCTAACAATTAGGCAACAAAATAGAAAACCAAAATATATTAAAGCACAACAAGATAATGCATAACATTTGTTTTCTTGCAATATCTTCATAATGGAAAGTTTTTATCATTTCATATTCCAGGTAGTCCTCAAAAAACATGTTTTTTTTGCGATGCTATTTAAAAATGTAATTTACCTTTTTTGTACATTTTAAGAAATTAAAAACATTGTATTACTACCCCAAGTTTCCATAAGTCGGTCAAAAAATTTCATTTTTGTTTTAGGTTTTGTATTGTACAAACAAGAATGATTTCATGTTTGCATTTACACGGTCCATCGTCGCTTCATCAGAATCAGAGCTCTGAAGTCGTAGTGGAACTGGAACGGCCTCTGAGGGAAGAAAAGTCTTTTCAATTTTGTGGTATAAGTTTTCAGGCAGATTCAGATCAGGCATGTAGAGAAGAGTCACAAAGGGCACAAGAAAAAAAAAAGAAAGGTACCAGCTGGCTCAGCACAGATGAATTCACACAGGTGGAAAGCCGTTCAGTTGTGATTACTGTGACAAGACAATGGAGACATTCTTTCCGAACTCCAATCGTATTGTTCACATGAGACAGAATGGAGAGTAACCAACCACCATAAGGAAGTTTTCCAGTTGTTAGCATTTCAAATGAACGTAAATGGACGCTGTACCCTGATTTTCCTTTAATTCATCCATTCACACACCAATGGCAGCAGTAAAGCCCAATGAAACATGTCTTATTAGGCAAATAACCACATCTTCTACAAGTAATAAACTAGGAGAGAAACCATCTGGTATTCCCTTTGTGCTCATTCAGTATCTTACACATGTTGTTAGAAAATGTAGGCCTACAATGTTTTTTGTTAATACTTACTTTGTCTTTTTAAAATAAGGGTAACAACGCCTAGTAATTTTTATTGTATTACCTAAGTATTTAGTAGCTAAGTATTTTTTTTTGGTAAGGCTCCCAATATATTTAAATAGACACAGCCAATGGATATACATCAGAATATGACTGAAAATAAGCCAATCATTGGGATCTACTTGTGAACTACCTCTTAATCATCTCATGTCAGACAAAACTTCTAAAACAGTATCAGCAATCATAAAAGGTCCTTAACATTGCCATTGGATTTGCTCATTTACTTCATCTTGGTTTTCAACAAATGTAATTAATTAATTTATTTTTCTTTCTTTGTCTCTAGGCTAAAGAAATAGGAAGTTTTTTCCCCCATCTTAAATCCAACGAGCCCTTGAACGAATAGCTCCTTTGGTTTTTCCCAAATATAGCAGGCTATATTGTCAATCCATTCTTATACAATTTCCATATATTTATTTTGGTCTATGGTCCATATGTGTGTACCGCATTTAAAAATAAATAAAATAAAATCTTTATTATGTCTATGGTGTGTACCGCATTTACTTCCGGTGTTATCGGATTAGCTTTATTTCTTCCCGGTGTTGCACCGAAAGCTGTGACCTGTCAGAATGTGTGACCCTAGAGGGCGCTGTATTTCAATAGACTGTAGGCACATAACAACCCAGTCTCACAGTGAAATGTTTTAATACTTATGTTGGTCCACAGCTGAAAACATAGTTTCACAAAAACAGCCCTGCAATTGAGAGATTATTCAATTGTTTGCTTCCAATTTAAAATTATTGTGCAGTGGAAAAAGTACAGCCACACATTTCACTGATGGGTAACTAACTAGGTTGGTTATTCACCTTTAAAAAAACAATCTGACCATTTCAGTGCCAATTGAGAAACTTATACGATTTGTGCAATGGACCAAGGTTTTTACATAGCCTATATTTCACTATGAGACTGGCTTAATCAATAAGAACAGCGCCCTCTAGGGTCACAGCTTTCGGTGCAACACCGGCTCTTAGCTCCATGGTGCTCAGTCATGGCGGGGACGCAACTACTCAGACTGCAGGTTAACGAGCGATTGGAAGCGGCTGTAGAGGAGATATTTGGCCTCGTTGAACAGACGATAGCCGGGTATGAGGATGAAGCTGTCCGCTCTAAGAGGGAGATCTACCAGCTGAAGAAGCAGCTCGAGCAGCTGACCGTTTTAAAACCCGGAGTGATGTTATTCAGAGCAGGTTTGTGCCACTTATTTGACAACAGATTGGCTACAGCTACTATTCTTTATATTTATAAACGTATGCGCTACACTTGTGAGGTAGGCTATTAAGCTAAAGACAAAGGAAAAAACCTTAAATAATTTAGCGGAGAAATATAATGCATGGATTCGTCCACACCTCATACAGTCCATGGTCCAAAGTCTGTAGCCTACTCCATGGTGCAAAAAGACAACTTACATAAAACTCAAACGTGGTCTATGCAAAAAGAAAATGCCCAGTATGCCCAGTTAATTCAGATACTGTGTCGAAGTAGGCCTTTCACACCAAAATGAACCAAGAGTCAGTTCCAGGCTGGTGTTGGTGTCAGTTCAAAACTGGTTACAGCCTTATCCCAGTTATGAACCGGTTAGTTTCACTTCGACCGGAGACGGCCATGGAGCCGGTGTTCTGACATTTTCTGCTCCCTCGTCAGATTTTGCTACCTATCAGAAAATGCTACCCTACGTCATGGTAGCGTATAGACAATTACCTCATCAAACGATGCATCCACTACAGAATCACGTTATTTTACACCACTCACCCTATGTAGGCCTACACACAGTGTAGCCTACACTGTAGGAATATGGGGAGCATATTTTGATGCTGTTAGTGTTTAATAGCCTAGCCTATATCAAATTATGCTACCCTATCAGAAAATGCTACCTCACGTAATTGGTAGCGTATTTGATCTGTAGACCCATTAACTATCAAATAATGCTCCCACTACAAAATCACGTTACTTACAACACCACTACTCACCCCATGTAGCCTACAATGAAAGCTGTATATTTTTATGCTACTTTATAACGTTATTATAGATTTAGTAGGGTATAATGTGAGATCAATTGTCTCTATCAAATAATGCTCCCACTACAGAATCACGTTATTTTACACCACTACCCATGTACACACACCACCCCCCCCCCCCCCCACCACCGGCGAAAGCTTTCTCCACTCCGAGTCTGGTAAAGTTAACACATAGAAAAGCCTATAATTTTATTTCTATATTCAGCAGCAAAGCCTACATGCTCACAGGTCAAAAGGCACAATTTAAACATATGTGTAGCATAATTACGCAGTTAAAAACATGTTTTGAAGAAAATACTCGGTAGCAAAAAAAGGTAGCAGAATCTGACGGCTGCTCACGCAGGATTGTTATTTTCGGAATGCGCATGCGCAGAACCACTAGGGAGCAAAATCTGACGGGTAGCAGAAAATGTCAAGTCACCGGTAAGAGAACAACGTCATGACGTCACTGTACACGTGTGTGTACGTCGCCCGACGCCGCTGCTCTTGTGGCTAACGCTAAAGCTACCGCTAGATTTAAGCACAACAACAGCGGCGAATACGTCTTATTTTTACACGTGTTAGCTCTCGCTTTGCTTTCTTAACCAAACCGGACCCATACAGCGTATTCTCGCCGGTCAATTTGATCGCTACGTTCGGTAATTATGTTATGTTTACGTCTCGTAGTAGCGGTGTTTTTAAACATGGCGGGCATGAGGTTTTAGTTGGTCTGGTTGGTCAGGATAATCCCTCCCCCGGCCGCTGGCGCAAGCAGTTCACTTCAAACCCTGCTCAATCCTGGGGTATGAGTTGAACCGGTTTTTACGGCCCGGAGCAGGCTTTCTGGCGGTGTGAAACCAAAACACTGGCTCTAACTCCGAACTAGCCCAGAACTAGCGCCGATTTAGCGGCGGTGTGAAAGGCCTATGGCGCTTTTCCACCGCACATGTAGCTCGACTCGACTCAACTTGGTTTGGTAGCAGCACGGGTCGTTTTCCACCGCAAATAGTACCTGCTGAACGTGGGCGGGGTCGTCGTAAGGGGCTGAAAGCCTACTCCGGAGCAAAGTAGCAAAGCAGAAATTACGAGCAGTTGTTGCACTATTAACTGAACCAACCGCCAAAAACACGGATGAAAAATGTTTAAGAAATACCCCCCTTGTATCTGTTTGCTAAAAGAAGTAGAAGAATATTGCTACGGGCCATTAAAAGGGATGGTTGTTGTCCCGATGTGTGACTCTGCCACACATTCAGCTGTAGGGATGCGTCATGTACATCCCTATATGCACGTAAACACGGGCATGATAAAGTTGACTGTTTAGTGCTTGTTTCAGGATACGTGTTTTCAAATGCAAGCCGTGTCTCAGCCTGAATATTTTATTGAGGTAATCAGTTCAGTCCGAGGCTTGTAATGTAATCGCTCGCTATCATGTCTGTCCCAGCTGGCTACTATTTAGCCTAGCTGCTAGCTGCCCTACATGTCTCCTCTCGTATGTAAGTAACTTCCCCAACAACCAACACTGGGTGAGCTTAGCGAATATATGGAAAATAAATTCGGATCTGTGATGCAAATCAAATGAAAGAGAGCCAGAGACGGCTGCACGCGGCGTAAATACACTCAAAAGTCCCGGAGAGTTGGGGAGAATAAACAACAGAATGAAGCCGGTAGTCTCTGGCCACTGATTGGCCAGACAATAGTCTCTGGCCAATCAGTGGCCGGCCGTCTGCCGACGTCACCTTTTAGCATCGGCTCAGCTCGCTTGGAACCTAGAGCGAGGCGATACCAAAAAAGCAGCCGCTACGTGGTACCAGGTACCATGAAATTGCGGTGGAAAAGCCAAAAATGCGAGTCGAGTCGAGTCGAGCTGATACCATGCGGTGGAAAAGCGCCATAAGAGCGTTCATTGTTAGGGCACAGATGGCAGGGGACGTTGCAGTTCTATTTCATC
The DNA here is from genome assembly GCF_949987685.1 of Ammodytes marinus. NCBI lineage: Eukaryota > Metazoa > Chordata > Actinopteri > Uranoscopiformes > Ammodytidae > Ammodytes > Ammodytes marinus. The sequence continues at coordinate 13,997,644 of NC_137215.1, read as the reverse complement.
CTGACCGCCAGAGGCGGTGCAGCACTGGATTTATCCGTCTCGCGCATGCGCAGTTTGAGTACCTATATCAACAAAGTCACATGTGACCCTGCTGTGTGTTCGGTTCGGTCACTTACTGGTGAAGACAATGCTTTCGCGTCCTCTCCCGGTAACACTGCCGTGTGTTATTTTCTTTAGTAGCTTACTGGAGAAGGCAATGCTATTGCTCCCTTTCACAGTGTTCGGCTGAGGGCTCGTGTGTTGCGCCTGTGTGGTCTCCCATGTTCCTGACGATGGCCATGACCACTGTCCCTCTTGCCTCGTGAGGGCCTCTGGCCTCGGCTTCGAGCGTTGGAGGGAGGACCTCTTGGAGAGCGCCTGTATGGGCTGCAGCCTCATGCCTTGGGCCCTCAGGGTGGCTAGGCTTGCAAAGATGGAGCGTCTGACTGCCGACAATCTCCTCTTAATAGCACCACTTCCTCCAGCTCAGCCCGGCCGGACTAGACACCAGGACACAGAGCTCGATGCTCCGCAGGCAGACTCGGCTCAGCTTAGTGCCTTCTTCAGGCACAGCCCTGCCCGACCCCTTTCTCTGTTCCTCCCTTAGGGGGCAGCCTCGGGCCTCAGAACCTCACCGGTACAGCCACAAGCCTTTGGCCGGGTCGGAATAACAGACCCTCAGTGATGCTTCACTGCAGACTTTGCATTATGACTAAGGAGCTAGGCAGGGTGAGGTCAACTGATACACTTGGCGTGCCGCAGGGGTTGGCTGGCGCAGTCCCCCCAGTCGGAGGTGTGTCAACAGACCCTCCGTTCTCTTCCAGTCGGCCCAGGCCTGATGTTGGGCCAGCCGCTCTTCAGGCCCCAGAGCGAAATGGTACCTCTGTGGTACTCCGTGCCGATAGCTTCAGCCATGTTCAGGTGGACAAGCAATGGGCCAGCGCTACTCTGCGCATTTTGACCAGCGCCGTGACAGTTTTGGCGCTACAGTCGGCATTTCAGGCGCCAGGAGGTCTGGCGCCCAGCCTCTGCTCCCCCCCAGGGCCCCTGGGGGCGCTAATCGATGCTCGATAGGGTCTACCCAACCTATTTTCTGGTATCAAAGAAGGAGGGCGGGTTCGCCCCATTCTGGACTTGAGGGCTGAATCAGTTCCTCAATGTTCTTCCCTTCCACATTCTGCGTGTTGCATATGTCTTCCAGGCTATCGCTCAGGCGGACTGGTTTGTGTCATTAGACCTGAAAGATGCTTCTTTCACGGCCCTACTGCCTGGTGTCACAGGGGGTCCTCCCCCTTTGCATTTCTGGGCAAGGTGTACCAGTTCAGGGCTCTTCCGTTTGGGCCGTACCTGGCTCTGCGTATATTAAGTGGTGTGTGGCAGCAGCCCTGTCACCATTACAGAGGCACAGGCAGAGGAGGTTCAGGGTACCTCGGCAGTGTCTCCCCTTCTCTGTCTCGATGTAGACAGGGCATATCTGTCGGCGGGCGTGCCCATGGGCGCCATTCCATTCCGCCGAGAGATGGTCACAACAGACGCTTGTCTCTCAACTGTTAAAGCCACCGTTTGTTTTGGTAATTAGCAGCGGGGTTCACACTGACTCTAGTTTCTTCCATTCAGTCACTTACTGGTGAAGACAGCGGTCTCGCGCACTCTCCTGGTAACACTGTACAGTGCTAAGCTAATTTGTTGGTAAGGCAGCGTGTCAGCTCCCCTCCAGCATTTGTAGCTGCTATTTATAGCTTTCCTTGTCTGTGGATAGAAGTAGCTAAGCTGTGTTCTAGGTTACCACATTTGTTTGGTGACTCTTTCTTTTAAAAAAGAAAGGGAAAAGTGATTTTCCGTTCAGTCACTCACCGGTGAAGACAGTGCTCTCCCGGTAACACTGCCGTGTTGGTCTGCTGCTCAGTCTCTGCTGCAGCTCGCCGGGGCACCCAACTGACAGGAGGGACCTCCTGTCACAGCTGGGGGGTCAGATCTGGCATCCCGACCCACGTCGCCTTTAGCTCTGGGCTTGGCCATTACAGGGCCCGACTCACGGCTGATTGATTGCACCTTCAGGGTTACTGTCCTGAATGCCAGGGCAGCATCAACCAGGAGGCAGTTTGGGAACAGGTGGAAACTATTCTCCAATTGGTGTGCAGCTAGAGTTGTGGACCCAGTGCACTGCGCTGTGTCCCATGTTCTGGAGTTCTGCAGCCCCTCCTGGATAGTGGCCGCTCTCACTCCACCTTGAGGTGGCTGTTATCTGCTCCCCTACACAATGGGGTTGATGGTGCCACGGTAGGATGCCACAGGTTAGTGTCCCTCTTTCATTGAGGGGCTTTGAGGCTGCGTCCCCCTAGGGACCCAAGGGCTCCGGAATGGGACCTCCCACTGGTCCTGCAGGCATTGTCACCTCCCTCTAGGCCTTCGGTCCAGAGGAAGTTGAGGTGGCTGTCCATGAGGCATGCAATTTCACTCACCTTAGCCCCTGCAAAGCGGGTCGGGGAGTTGCATGCCCTATCTGGGAACGGTACATGCCGGAGGTGGAACTCTGGCTCATGTATCACCCTGTGGCCAAAGGTTGCGTTCCCGCCAAGTTGCTTCCACGCAGCCACCTTAGCCAGCACATCCAGCTGGCACGCTTGCCCCCCCCCCCCAGCTGAGGAGGGCAGGTCTGTGCCCGATACGGGCTCTTTGGGCTTATATTTCTGCTACCACCTGTATTCGTCAGTCAGAGCAGGTCTTTGTTTGCCATTGTGGCCCTCACAAGGGTCAGGCTCTAAACAAAGCAGGGGCTGTCCCACTGGATTGTTCATACCATTGTACATGTCCATGGGACCAGTGGACGCCCCCGCCATCCATTCAACCAGGAGTGTCTCAGCATCATGGGCTGCCCTGAGAGGGCTGCCCATGATGCTGAGACAGTAAGGATGAAATAGAACGTAGAGTTACGTACACTCAATGTTACTAGAATTATTTCATCAAACTACCCAAGTGTTTGAATAATTGAAACTGAGTCAGGCCTTCTTGGAAGCAGGTGAATTTATTTGCAAACAGCATACAAGGGTCAAACAACAATGTACCTGGCTTGATACATGGTTGAATACATCGAATGAACAGTGTACAGAGATTATATGCAAGAGAAGTTGGTGTGTGCGCAAACACACACTAAGTTTGGTGTGTCCAGCCCTTATTTTGCTGGCGAAAGCAGAAATGTTCTCAATTAGGCAGATAACAGGGTATGGGAAATTTAGGGAGTCTTTTCTCCTCAACTACTGTGCATGAATGCGTCATACCTCTGTATGGGCCAAAATCTTCTTCAAGGCTAAACAACAAACTTGTAGCAAAACACTTTGGAGTTCTCAGGTTCTGGGACAAAGTTCAATAGGCAGAAAGCATGTATTGTGCATTAAAATATTATACAATCATAAAGCAAACTAAATTCTGTTAACATTCCACCCTTTTTATAATATTTAATGCAACTTTTTGCAACACTTCAAAGCAAAAGGGCAAAGCATATGAGTAAATATATTTCAGTCAAGCAGAATAATATCAAGTACATCAACATCACAGTTGTGAAAATGCAAGTGTGTGTACTGGTGCAACAGTCTATGTACAGTTTCAGAGAGGACAGTTTTTTGCAGAAGCCAGGGAACAGGAACCAAGGTCGTCTTGATGGTCAACAAGTCCTTTTTGTGGCATTTTGACGCAAAGTGTCCTTCATATCACAGTCACTGGGGGAATGGTTATGTAGGATATTACCATAACCGATTCAGATTGTTCCTCAGTGTCCAATTGTCCTTATTGAAGAATGGTCAGCTTCGTCTTCTCCTTGCATCTGAAACAGAATGAATTTGAGCAGTAACATGTTCTCAAAAGAAATGCTCATCATTCTGCCAGGGTTGTTTCTAAAATATCATCCTATCCATTTTGCTTGCTTTAGATGTCACAATTAACGCACAACAACATTTTAGGATAGGTTTGATTTCATTCTTCCACATGGTTGTCTGTGTTTGGGCAGCATTCAAGCACACACAGGCAGTCAGTGAGACAGGCCCTCCCTTTTCTGCATGGGACTGAATCACACACACACCACATTCCTGAGAAGCTCTCTACTTCTCCAAATCTGACATGGTGTTATAGTTTGTTCTTCAAATAACAAAAGTTAACATGTAGGTTAAGTATAGGTGTCTTTACAGTTAACCAGTTTTTGAATCAATTTATATCAACAATACACATTATGATCATATTTTCAGCATAAAAATCCCCTTTAACTTGTAATTCAAATCAAAAGCATTGAACAAGTCTTTTCAGTGAACATTTTCATAAAAAGAACACAAAAGGACGCTTTTTTGTAAGTTTATGCTGGAACTTCAAATGATTGACTGCACCTTTAATCTTTAAGGTTCACTATGGGGCTGGAATTGGCAAGATATTCAGCTCTAAACTTTAAAGCGTTTCACACTTACTAAAACCTTTTATCTCCCTTCCCCTACATACTTTTTCTTTCTTTATAACATCCATAAACAATCAGTTCCAAACAATCTTTTTCCTCTTACACTTTCAACAACATTCTCTTATTCATCTCCTTGGCCACCACCTCTCTCTGATTGATTTTTTCCTTCTCTGGGATGGGGGCACTTGCGAAGCCAGTGATCATTCTGGTCGCATCTGAAACACCCAGTTTGCCTTTCTTTCTCTGTGGCCCCTCTCTGTTTCCCACCTCCCCATTGTTTCTTATTAAACTCTTTTTCTCTGCCTCTTTCAGCTGTCGGGTGAATTACCTCATTGTTAATTACAACCTCCTCACAGGCTGTAACTAGCTGCCGGAGTTGAGATGTTAGTTCTTCACTTGTCTTAAGGAGGCTTTTAAGCTGGTCTTTGCTTATTTTTATATCAAATGTATCCATTTTACAAGTAATTTAATTTTTAAAATGTAAAATCTAATATCAAATTACCCAGTAATCTATTTAAACAGGGTGAACACCCCTATTCCCTCCAATTGATTAACAAAATTCACCAATTTAAACTAGAACACCCTATGTGATGTATTCTAAATAAAACTAATAAGTCTACTCTGCAGTTGTAGACTATTGACAAACATAACAAAACAAAACAAAACAAATAAACAACCTGTCATAGACTAACTCCCTGGAGCAGTACTATATCCCCAGGCTAAGTAACAACAAGCAGCCAGATATCAATTTGTTTCCATAAAACCTTCCCGAATTACAAAGAACTCTCAGTTTAATGGAACAAACTATATCTGTCAGAATAAAGGGACCACCCTCGACCCCACACTAATGATCATCTAATTACGTACGTGAGACTTTTGTTTTTGACAGTGTAAATTCTCAAACACCAAAGGCTGAGATAGGTTTGTCTCTAGTGCATCTCCCCAAACACTACAGGTTGAGATAGGTTTGTCTCTAGTGCATCTCCCCAAACACTACAGGTTGAAATATTTTTCTCTTTAGTGCATTTTCCCAAACACTACGATCAGTTATTCTCCCTTACGGTAAAACCATGAGAAATACTGCTTCATAAACTAGTTTATCTACCTAATACATAAAACAAAGGAATTCCTAATTCCTGGACAAAACAAAATCAGCTGTTTATATTCACCTGATTTCAAGAAAGCCTCGACTCGCTCAGGCTCTGGATTCCGTCACCCCTCTCCGTCCAAGTCGAGTCTGCTGACAGCCTCTTTTGTAGCTCTGTTCACTGGAGGTCTTTCGTCGAGAGTCGTAGACTCCCCCGTCGTCACGGTGCAGGCTCTTCTTGTCCAGAGAAGAAGATGTTGGATCCGGCAACTCGAAGGACCATTTGTTACTAGAATTATTTCATCAAACTACCCAAGTGTTTGAATAATTGAAACTGAGTCAGGCCTTCTTGGAAGCAGGTGAATTTACTTGCAAACAGCATGCAAGGGTCAAACAACAATGTACCGCAAGTGGGCTTACATGATTGAATACATCGAATGAACAGTGTACAGAGATTATATGCAAGAGAAGTTGGTGTGTGCGCAAACACACACTAAGTTTGGTGTGTCCAGCCCTTATTTTGCTGGCGAAAGCAGAAATGTTCTCAATTAGGCAGATAACAGGGTATGGGAAATTTAGGGAGTCTTTTCTCCTCAACTACTGTGCATGAATGCGTCATACCTCTGTATGGGCCAAAATCTTCTTCAAGGCTAAACAACAAACTTGTAGCAAAACACTTTGGAGTTCTCAGGTTCTGGGACAAAGTTCAATAGGCAGAAAGCATGTATTGTGCATTAAAATATTATACAATCATAAAGCAAACTAAATTCTGTTAACACTCAACAAAAATATAAACGCAACACTTTTGTTTTTGCTCCCATTTTTCATGAGATGGACTTAAAGATCTAAAATTCATTCCAGATACACAATATTACCATTTCTCTCAAACATTGTTCACAAATCTGTCTAAATGTGTGATAGTGAGCACTTCTGCTTTGCTGAGATAATCCATCCCACCTCACAGGTGTGCCACATCAAGATGCTGATCTGACATCATGATTAGTGCACAGGTGTCCCTTAGACTGTCCACAATAAAAGGCCACCCTGAAATGTGCAGTTTTGTCTCACAGCAAAATGCCACAGATGCCACAAGCTTTGAGGGAGCGTGCAATTGGCATGCTGACAGCAGGAATGTCAACCAGATCTGTTGCTCGTGCATTGAATGTTCATTTCTCCACCATAAGCCGTCTCCAAAGGCGTTTCAGAGAATATGGCAGTACATCCAACCGGCCTCACAACCGCAGACCACGTGTAACCACACCAGCCCGGGACCTCCACATCCAGCAGGTTCACCTCCAAGATCATCTAAGACCAGCCACTGAGACAGCTGCTGAAACAATTGGTTTGCATAACCAAACAATTTCTGCACAAACTGTCAGAAACCGTCTCAGGGAAGCTCAACTGCATGCTCGTCGTCCTCATCGGGGTCTTGACCTGACTCCAGCTCGTCGCCGTAACAGACTTGAGTGGGAAAATGCTCACATTCGATGGCGTCTGGCACGTTGGAGAGGTGTTCTCTTCACGGATGAATCTCGGTTTACATTGTTCAGGGCAGATGGCAGACAGCGTGTGTGGCGTCGTGTGGGTGAGCGCTTTGCTGATGTCAATGTTGTGGATCGAGTGGCCCATGGTGGTGGTGGGGTTATGGTATGGGCAGGCATCTGTTATGGACGAAGAACACAGGTGCATTTTATTGATGGCATTTTGAATGCACAGATACCGTGATGAGATCCTGAGGCCCATTGTTGTGCCATACATCCATGAACATCACCTCACGTTTCAGCAAGATAATGCACGGCCCCATGTTGCAAGGATCTGTACACAATTCTTGGAAGCTGAAAATGTCCCAGTTCTTGCATGGCCAGCATACTCACCGGACATGTCACCCATTGAGCATGTTTGGGATGTGCTTGACCGGCGTATACGACAGCGTGCACCACTTCCCACTAATATCCAGCAACTTCGCACAGCCATTGAAGAGGAGTGGACCAACATTCCACAGGCCACAATTGACAATCTGTTAAACTCTATGTGAAGAAGATGTGTTGCACTGCATGAGGTCACACCAGATACTGACTGGTTCTGAGTCCCCAGACCCCAAATAAAGCAAAAAAATGCACATTTCAGAGTGGCCTTTTATTGTGGACAGTCTAAGGCACACCTGTGCACTAATCATGATGTCAGATCAGCATCTTGATGTGGCACACCTGTGAGGTGGGATGGATTATCTCAGCAAAGCAGAAGTGCTCACTATCACACATTTAGACAAATTTGTGAACAATGTTTGAGAGAAATGGTAATATTGTGTATCTGGAATGAATTTTAGATCTTTAAATCCATCTCATGAAAAATGGGAGCAAAAACAAAAGTGTTGCGTTTATATTTATGTTGAGTGTATGTAACTCCGGTTCTATGAATCCTGGATGACCGCCAGAGTAACAGGTCACTCAGAAGTCTCGTGGTTCGCGAGAAGATTCTGGGAACAGATCCTCTGTAGACACCGGGCTATATAGCCCTTCCGGTGTCACGAGGGTCACAGGTGACTTTGTCGATATAGGTACTCGAACTGCGCATGCGCGAGATGGATAAATCCAGTGCTTAATGCACCGCCTCCGGCGGTCATCCAGGATTCATAGAACCGGAGTTACATACGTAACTCTACGTTTTATCTTAACAAATATGGCCACCAAAATAACCCCATAGTATTTTGACTTTGTATATTTCCCTAGTAGAAACACAGATTGCTACAGTGCTAAGTATTTGATTAAGAAACATTGGGGATAAATTAAACCACAATACTATTTATGTGTCCATTGATATGTCTTAGTATGTGTTGGAGACCTATACAAAAGATTACACACATTGAGCTTATGTAGCATAGTAGTAGTACTGACATCTTTTATGGACATTTTTTAAGCTTGATACATGCTGTGAATGATTATGTAATCATTTGTAATAGAGAATTGTTTTCAAATGGGCTACAACTTATGTTTTTAAAAGACAAAATCCCACCTGTGTAAGTTAACAGCTGATGTCTTCCTCTGTCCTTTTAGACCAGAAGATAGTCTCTGAGGAAGTGCTTCCTTCGTTGGAGCCATGTGTCATCAAGATGGAACAAGAGCAAGCACAGGTCAAATGGGAACAGGTGAATCAACTCATCAGTCCAGACATTGAGGATGATGCTGAAGATGCACATCCACAATCGGAACAAACCACTAACTTTGAGATGCTGCCATCTTCCACCGCTGTAACTGCCAGTGTAAACGAAATTTACGACCAAGAATGGATTGAAAGTGACGGTCCATCGTCGCCTCATCAGAATCAGACCTCTGAAGTCGTCGTGGAACTGGAACGGCCTCTGAGGGAAGAAAAGTCTTGCCACTATTGTGGTAAAGGTTTTCGGATGGATACACATCTAATACGGCATATAAGGATGAGTCACAAAAAGCACAACGCCTTTAAATGTATGGAGTGCAATAAGGAGTTTGAACAAAGGTACCAGCTGGTTCAGCACAGAAGAGTTCACACGGGTGAAAAGCCGTTCAGTTGTGATTACTGTGACAAGACATTTTCTCAGAACTCAGGTCGTCTTGTTCACATGAGGACGCACACTGGGGAAAAACCGTATTTTTGTAAGAATTGTGGGAAACGGTTTACCACAAGCAAGCATTTAAAAATGTGCAAACTCGCACAGGAAAGGGGCAGAGTGAATGAGACAGAAGAGAAGCCCTTTAAATGCCATGAATGCAACAGGCAGTTTAAACGGAAGCACCAGCTTGTTCAGCATGTGAGAGTACACACGGGTGAAAAACCATTCAGTTGTGAATTCTGTGGCAAAACCTTTGCCTCAAGCTCTAATCGTATTGTTCACATGAGAGTGCACACTGGACATAAACCATATTACTACAAGAAATGTGGAATGAAGTTTACCAATAGCCAGCATGCCAAATACTGCAAAGGGACACAAGAAAAAGTCAGGAAAAAGTATTTTTGCTGCAAAACATGTGGTAAAAGCTTTAACACAGACTCAGACTTGAAGTTGCACACAGAGGTTCACGAGTCATGGAAACTACACATCAGTGAGAAACTGCAAGGACAGGAATGAGAGCAGAAAAGAAAGAAGGTGTGTGACAGAATGTCAAAGTCTGTGGATCGAAAGTAGTAGTTTCACGCTAGAGACTTACGTCAGCAATTCTCGCCGTCGCACAATGACTCTGGTTAGGAAAAGTGGAGTCGAATTCATTTTAAACAGTGCTGTCTTTTCCTTTGTCCGAAAGGATCCACCTTTTCATCTCTCTTTGACCCGATGTTGTTTTCCACGACGGTTAAGTAAAGGAGGCATAAAGGTTAGGAGATTTTAATTTCTGAGAGGTGGTCATTCGACCCGATTTCGGTCAGTCTTCTTCCCGTCTTGACATTCCGACAATATGAGACAGGTTTTGATATTATCGTCAGTCTTTAGGTTTGGCTCATGCGAATAGGGAAGTTAATTGACGTGAACACTGTCAACAACCAATGGGTGCAATCTCTCCAGCACCAAACACGACGCAGGTGGAGCGGCATTAGTCGCAACCTGTGTGCGCCTGTGAGGCACTTTATTCGGACACTTTTACCTCGGCTGAAGAACCTGGCTGACAACTGCGTAACCTTAACACTTTACCGCCACATTTAGGGTTAGGAGTTAGAGGTATTGGTAGCAAGATCAGCAAATAAACCCGGACAAATAACTACAGGATGTCCCCCGCTTTGAATATTGAATTAACTTTTTTTTAATTAAATAATCACAATCGCGTTTGCAGTTTAACGTGATCAGGCATGACATTTAGCCTAATTTACCTTTTGTACATTTTAAGAAATTAAAATGTTAGTCACAAAGAGCACACAGCTTTAAATGTCTGGAGTGCAACAAGGAGTTTGAACAAAGGTACCAGCTGGCTCAGCACAGATGAGTTCACACAGGTGGAAAGCCGTTCAGTTGTGATTACTGTGACAAGACAATGAAGACATTTATTCAGAACTCCAATTGTATTGAGATAGAACACTGGGGAGTAACCATATTTCTGCAAGAAATGTGGTAAGTTACTAGTTGCAAGCATTTTAAATAAATGCAAATGGACACTGTATACTGATGTGCCTTTCATTCATCCATTCTTACACCAATAGCAGCAGCAGTAAAGCCCAATGAAACATGATATGTTTTATTAGGCGAATAACCACATCTTCTGCAAGTAATAAATTAGGAGAGAAACAATGTGGGATTCCCTTTGTGCTCATTCAGTGTCTTACACATGTTGTGGGGTCAAAATATAGGCCTACAATGTTTTTTATATACTTTGCCTGTTTAAACTTAGGGTAACTTAGGGTATTTTTATTTTATTACATAAGTATTTAGTAGTAGTGTTTTGTTTTTTGTTTTTTTAAGTAAGGCCTGTTAATATGTTTTAAAAAAGACGACAATTATTTTTTTCATGAAAAATCGAGTCATCCACGGCAGCAGAGGGCGCTGAAAATAATAACACCGTTTGTCATGACGCTGAACAGGAAGCAATATTTACTGACTGTCTTGTTGTCCCTTGTTTCTTTATATGTCCATGGTTGTCCCTCCGGGTAGTTCGCAGTTCGTTTATGTTCCTCTCCGAACTGTGCAGTGCATTCTTTCGATATTTATTCATTGATAGATCCCCGTGCCGTCCTCCACATCCTCCGTTAGCCGGCGGTGCTCGATCATGGATGGAACGCAGCTGCTCAGGCTTCTGGTAAATCAGCGACTAAAAGCGGCTGCGGAGGAAATCTTTGGCCTCGTTGAACAGACGATAGCCGGGTATGAGGATGAAGCTGTCCGCTCTAAGAGGGAGATCTACCAGCTGAAGAAGCAAATCGAGCAGCTGACCGTTTTAAAACCCGGAGTGATGTTATACAGAGAAGGTTTGTGTCAAGGCTGGTTGCCAAAGCGGCACAATAATATGAACATACTTTTAATTGCTCATAACACAAATATGTAGAAAGAAAAAAGGAATAAAACAACAGTAGATAGGTACAAAGCAAACACTTGCTCTGCTGCCAAATCAATTGGTCACCCAATCTCTCGATAACAAGGCTATTACTCGCATCACAAACTCAATAGCACAGGACAGATGACGGAACACACTCGACTGCAATTTCACCGTCCATCCTGCCCATTGCACGCAGGCACAGGTCCCTATGGTGGGTGTAGTAGGCCTATTTATGTCAACATACACTCACCGGCCACTTTATTAGGTACCTGTTCAATTGCTTATAAAAACAAAAAGATAATCTTCCAATCACATGGCAGCAACTCAATGCATTTAGGCATGTAGACATAGTCAAGACAACATGCTGAAGTTTAAACCAGGCATCAGAATGGGGAAGAAAGGTGATTTAAGCAACTTTTAACGTGGCATATGGTTGATGGTGCAAGGCAGGGTGGATCCATGCTTTCATGTTGTTTACGCCAAATTCTGACCCTATCATCTGACTTTCACAGCTGAAATCAAGACTCATCAAACCAGGCAAGACTTTTCCAATCTTTTATTGTCCAATTTTGGTGAGCCTGTGTGAATGGTAGCCACAGTTTCCTATTCTTAGCTGACAGGAGTGGCACCCGGTGGGGTCTTCTGCTGCTGTAGCCCATCTGCTTCAAGGTTGGATGTGTTTTGTGTTCAGATATGGTATTCTGCATTACCCTGGCTGGTTGTAACGAGACGTTATTTGAGTTGCTGTTGCCTTTATATCATCTTGAACCAGTATGCCCATCCTACTCTGATCTCTGACATAAACAAGGCATTTTCGTCCACACAAATGCCGCTCACTTGATATTTTTTTCTTTTTCGGGCCATTCTCTGTTAGCCATAGAGATAGTTGTGCGTGAAAATCCCAGTAGATCAGCAGTTTCTGAAATACTAAGACCAGCCCTTCTGGCACCATCAACCTTGCCATTTTCAAAGTCACTTAAACCCACTTTCTTCCCCATTCTGATGCTCGGTTTTAACTTCAATAAGTTGTCCAGTCCAGGTCTACATGTATAAATGCATTGTGTTGCTGCCATGTGTTTAGTTAAGTTATATGTGTTAACAATAAAATGTACCACTGTACCCAACCTAATAAAGTGGCTGGTGAGTTTATGTCTCTGTCTGTACTACTTACTGCCTCATTTGTTGTTGCAGGAAGTGACGTAAATCAGCCAACACTGCAGTCTTTATTTTCCCCAAGAATGAGGGGTGTTGAACATGAATTAAACTGTAAAGGCTGTACAAAATTAAGTTGATTAGGCCTATTTCATCCTTGGAGCATTGAAAACCTCTCACTAAAGAACATATTTCTTGTACTTTCATAGGCCTACATAAGTGTGTGTTACATATGACTGTATTATTTAAAAGTTACAGCATTATGTGCCTTCTTTGTCCTTTGTTTAGACCCGAACACAGTCTCCGTAGAGGTTTTGGCTCCACCGCAGCCCGGCCAGCTTCCCCTTGTGGCAGGAAATGAGATCCATGACTGTCAGCAGGTCAAAGAGGAGCCGGTGGATATCTGTATATTTACAGAACAGAGGGACGAGTCCCGTGATGATATGGAAGTCCCACTTAGTGAATTTGAAACCACTCGGACAGACTGTGAACTGCCCCCAACTGTTGGCACTATGAATATGACATATAATGATGAGGATGCATGGATTGGGAGCTACGTCTCGTCTGATACGGGTCCCAGTCAAGTTCACACTGCTTTTAGGGAGCAGGAACAAACCCAGAAGGTTGAAAAGGATTGCCGTGTCTGTGGCGATCAGTTTAACAATGACTCTGAGCTGATCAAACACATGGAGGAGACTCACAATGGAGAGAAGGCCTTTAAATGCTCCTTCTGTGCCAAGGAGTTTGCTCGTAAGGGCTATCTGACCGTGCATTTAAGAGTTCACACAGGTGAAAAGCCACATAAGTGTCCCCTCTGTACAAAGACGTTTACTGACAGATCAAATTTCAATGCTCATTTTAGAAGGCACATGGGGGAAAATTCATATTTCTGCAAATTGTGTGGCAAATTGGATGCCGATAGATATCATTACAAAACGTGTAGACTGAAAGAGACATAGGGGAAACATAATTTTGCTGTTAAGTTGGTGGTAAAAAAATAAAATAAAATGTCACATGAACATTTTATTGAAACCCTATGATGTTGTGCAGCCTTTTCCAAGACTGAATTAACATTCCATAGATATTCATTTTTTGAATCTACAAACAAATCTAAAATGTAGGCTGATGCACAGTGTCAGAGTGGAGAGTGAGTACATGTTTTCAAGTTGGTAAAAAAATATGAATAATTGATCAATGATAACACTTCCAGTAACCCAAGTGTTTGATTTGTTTCCATTTAGAATATAAACAAAGTTTAGGGAGCTAGTTGTTTAGTGGTCAGCACCATCAGCAAAGCAGAACATTTTATATACGTATAAGGAGCTGTGTTATGTGCATATTCAATATTCATAGCTAATGCATACGTTGTATTTTTTTAAATTATTATACTTTTTACTATGGAGCGTTATTGAAAAGTATTAGTCTCTGTTTTTTAAAGTTTTTTTTAAGATGTTTGCTTTTATATGTAGGCCTATATTTGGTTGATGTGAATTTATTGTGTCGTTGTTGGATAAGGATGAGATGACACGCAGGAAAGCTTGGTTTGTTTTTACTTGTGTCTGTATAATTATGTGGGATGGGCCATGTAGATGCCCAGAAATTGATATAAAATGTTTATTCAAACAATCATTCTGTCTTTCATATACCTATATATGTATCCTATAACAAAAACAAATCATAACCAATTAAGAAAAAAGTAGAATGTATTTGGAGTATTGTAAGTGTATGATTAAGTCTAACCAGCAGGATGTGCTATGTTCCCTAAAAAACAGGCTGTGTGAGTATGTAGACAGCTTCAAAGATCGTTTATTTTAAAGAGGAGTCGCCTTATGGTCTGTATAACGGAAGTTTCCCACCTGCCTCGCGCTGAGTAAACAGCGCCTGGAAACTAGGCGATGTCAGAGCTCTTCTCTTTTCATCCGTCTCATTTATTACTTAGAGAGAAGGATGGAGACCGAGGTTGCGGCAATGATACACAAGAAGTGACGGAAAGGTAAAGCGTTGGTAAATAAAAAGCTGGATGTTTGTACTTTTACCTAGCCGTTATCGTCATTTAAATTGCATGTCAACGTGTGGTTGCTTCTGACATGGACAGTTAGCGTTAAGCTAAGTGCTAGCTACTCTAGCTAGCTGGTGGTATAAGCTAATCAGCTGCTGTGTTGTAACAAGGTAGCGGAATGCGGTCATGGATGGAGGGCTTGCACCTTCTTTTTTTAAACCTGACGTTCAATGAATTATCCTGAAAATAGCCAGTTTATCTTTTAGCGTAACCTCTTTAGCGAGCGAGCGTTTATATATTTGTATAACAGTTTTTGTGTTTATTAGCTTCACAATCAGCTGTTCATGACATGACACCTGTCTGTCAAGGAATAAAGATAAAATGGTAGAACAGTTTTGTTTTTGCTTTACCGACTATAAAGACACATGTCTTATTAAAAAAGGGGGGATACGGATTCAAGGGATTAATTTAATAAATTTTTCTAATTTAAATTTCACACAAGGGATTAGTTGTTGACTAGTGGGTTTATGTTGACGGTTTAATACAGGCAGTAATCCACGGTGGCGCACGACTTGGTTTGAACTGTTCCTCTAAGTAGCACAAAGCTGCGGATAATGTTTCCTGTATCAGTTTACTGTGTGGCCACTTTTTCCACTCTACTGTCTGCACCAGAAGATAGGACATTGAGGCGGTAGTTATCCCACTAAGATGTTAAAATTGAACATATACTACTTTCAAAGAGACCCAACAATAGGACATGTGAACAGATGGCAATGCCATTAATAAATTAAGATTTTTTTATATGTGGAACAATATGTTTCCAAGTTCCTCTTTTTCACAGTCTAATCAATGTCTGAAGTGAACCAAAAGCAGTGGTACCTCACCTATCAACCAGGAACATACATTTGAAACCAATACAGGTACTTCAATGCTGGCTATAATTGGGAGAGTTTAACCTTGTCAAACATGAAATGGAGACCTAATCTAGTACCATCTCTGTTAATCCCAACACTACAAAGTGCTTCACTTGAACACAAATCATTTAAACTTTAAAAAAGGGGACATAAAACAAACTAAAGAAAGAAGCATAAATAATAGTAATTTGGCCTGAGATCTTCCAAGCCGAAGTGAACCATATGCTTGTTGTCAACATAATTTTTTTTCAAAATCAGTGAATATCTCTTCACGATCTTGTCTGTACTGTGTGTGTGTGTGTGTGTGTGTGTGTGTGTGTGTGTGTGTGTGTGTGTGTGTGTGTGTGTGTGTGTGTGTGTGTGTGTGTGTGTGTGTGTGTGTGTGTGTGTGTGTGTGTGTGTGTGTGTGTGTGTGTGTGTGTGTGTGTGTGTGTGTGTGTGTGTGTGTGTGTGTGCGCGCGTGCACGCGCTGAAAAAAGCCCTAGCAACATGCCCGTTTACAGAGCCTAGGCTGTGTATTAACACTGGATTTTTTTCACTTTCCTGTACCAGGTGCATGAGGTCTTCAGGTGCTGTCAGGAGAACCCATGGAGCCAGATGTTGTGCCCTTGCACCCCTCCTCTCCCCCTCCATTGGATGATGGTGATGGGGAGGTGGGGTCAGAGGAGGACGAGTTTGGGGACTTTGGGGGATTCTCTGTCGGGGTTTCCTCCACCAGCCTCAGATACCCTTCTACCGCCATGAAGCCAGCCACCAATCAACCCAACTGCAGTTTACGTCACCCAGTCGAACAATTCCAACCCACTGTCACTGTGAACTCAGGCTCCAGCATGGGTCAGATACACTTGGAAGGGCAGGAGTATAATCCAGAATCATGTGTCCACCTCACAAATGGTCACCCTGAAAGAGGCCACAACTCTGGGCCCCACATAGTAGCCTCTGCAGTGGGTGCATGCTCTCCCAGGGAGGAGACGGGGTTTGCTGATTTCACTGTGTTTGCAGAGCAGGCAGCACATCCCTGGTGCTGTGGCTTCACTCCCTTGGCCAGCGCAGAGCAATGGGATCGCAGAGTAGAAGTAAAACAATCTTCCAAAAGCTTGGATGAGCAAATCTGGGATCCAGGACAGGAGGTTGATATTATGGACTCTGAGCCTAGATCTCAATGTGCCTATACGACGAAGCAGGTTTGCACTATCGAGCACTGTGAGAAAATAAGAGATGCAGCACTTGTGCAACCATGTCAGGACCACTGTCAGCCTCAGGAAGCCCAAGCAGTTTTGAATTTTCCATTTGGGGAGCCTGGTCGGAGGGAAAGGAGGCATAGTTTTAGTTCTTTACAAACGGAGGTGCAAGACGACAGAGAGTCAGAAGAAGATCAGGAAAAGAGCACTTCCATCGTCCCCCACACATTCAGCGTGTATGAGTCGGCTTCAGAGGACCTGGCGTCCTTCTGTGATGATTTGTCACTCGATTGTCCCTCCGCCGACTTGGAACCAAACGTTTCATCCCTCACTTCCCATTCTCAAGGGGATCCGATCGAGTGGGACCCGACTGATGATGAGGAAGAGGATGATGAACTGGGAAACTGCGGACATTCGGACTCTCATGTCATTGACCACAGCCTGGCAAGTCTCAGAGGGTCTACGGCAGAGAAGGTTTCTCATTATTGCAAGCACCCTGCAACTCAGGAAACTGTTGATCCTACCTCCGTCCAGTCACAAGCCGGAACACATGCAGAAGAAGACAAATTTGCGGAGTTCAAAGAGTATAATTTGGACCAAGGGTTTGTCCAAACAGCTGATGCAGAAGTGCAGATTCTAGGAAAGCTCCCACCGAGTGACAGCTTTGCAGATTTCTGCTCGGCGCCCACACAGGAGGAGGGAGAAGAGTCGTGGGCGCAGTTTAAGGAGCAGGGGACAGAGGAAGAAGGAAACACTTGGCCACAGTTCAGAGAGCAAGTCAGCAGCCTGCGGACCGATGGGAGCACAGAGGAGGAGAAGGACAGGCCAGAGCAATGTGGGCTTTCCCAGAAAAACAGCTGTCAGGTGGGAGACGTCCGCTAAAAACTGGCCTTATTTGTTTAGTTTGTTGCTCTGTGATGTCACAAGGGGATAGCAATCTGACTGGGGTTTTTTGAACACTGGTTTTCAGAAAGGTGGAGATAGAGAAAATGAGAGAGGCTTGTTTTTTTTCTCACATACTTTGGGAGTCCCTAGACACACCCGCAGGGACTCATGTTAATGTTGAGAACCCATAAAAAGTCCATTTTGCATAATAGGTGCCCTTTTAAAGTGTGTTATGAATCACTCATTATGTCCTTCCTTCCTCTTAGTCCTTCACAAGCAATTAAAAGGGAACAGTAAAAGTTAACTTATTTAACCATCTCCCCTGTTGCTAGGCGACACTCACCTGTTGTGTCCAGCAGCTAGTCTTGGACAGTTTTCCAGCGGTAGAGGTCCCGGATGTGGAGGGAGAGGAGGAGGTGCTTGGCCTCGGTGCTGTGTTTGAGAGTGAGGTTGTGGAGGAGGAGATGCCTGAACTGAGCTCCAGATCTCAATGGTGAGGATGACTAACTGGCACTGGTGGCAGTGGTGATGAATCATCACCACTGCCACCAGTGCCATCACTGATGATGGTGGATATGTTAACAGGGGCACCCGTGGTGTAGTGGTTAGTATCCAGCCGAGGTCCCGACCCTCCTAGGGGGGTCCCGGGAGATTTTTTAAAGTTTTTAAAGTGAGATGCATGAATCTGGTGCACTTTGAGAGGGAAATTAAGATCTGAAGAATTTTGTATGAAAAAAAAATGGAGACACTGTGTCAGATGAATTAGAAGCTATTGGAGAAGGACACATAGATTTTCCATAATAATATTAATTTAAAATAAAATATTATGCAGGGTCCTCTGGGATGGGCTTGTTGCTCATTTTCTTTTATGGGACATATTTCTCTGTAATATAATGAGTGCATATAAATTATTTTAAAATTAAAAGAGCCATATTACATTATATTTTTAAAATGTGCCACGGGCCAATCAATCAGTGTTTGACACCCCTGCACTAGTGGGTTAACTAAGAAATGCAAAAAAAAAATATATATATATATATTTTCTTTCAAAGGGCCATATTACATTATATTTTTAAAATGTGCCACGGGCCAATCAATCAGTGTTTGACACCCCTGCACTAGTGGGTTAACTAAGAAATGCAAAACAAAAAAAAAATAAATAAAAAAAATTCAAAGGGCCATATTACATTATATTTTTAAAATCGGCCGCGGGCCAATAAAAAGCGGGCCGCAGCTGGCCCGCAGGCCGTAGTTTGGAGACCCATGCCCTATACCATTTATAAAAGAAAGAAAATTAAAACATTGTCTCTAGGGGTGGGAAAAATAATCGATTTTCCGATTAATCGCGATTCTCTCTCGAACGATTCTGAATCGATTCATAAAAGTTAATAATCGATTTATAATTATTATTTTTTTTTCTCTCTTTTTTTTTAACTAGTATTTAATATTAGTATTTCCTGCGCTACTGCGCATGCACACCACACAAGTGTGAGTTGTTAAAAGTGGCGACAAAAGGACAGAGAGCAGCAAACCCATATGACCTGCACTGGCTTTGTGTCTGTTTACGTTTTTGTATGAGAGCTGAATTCCAAGCCATACTTTTTGCACAATGTGTTGAAATGACATAGAAAATAATAGAATAGAAATCCTATAGAAACATGATTCACAAGAGTAGAAAGAAAATTAAACTGAATTGGTTTAGTTGTTACATAGTACTTCCATATTGTGTTGAAATGCAAGCTGCATTGATTATTGCACTGGTCATAGAAAGTCATATTTGTGACAAGAAAAGCTTTTTCTCTAATACAATATTGGAGAAGGTAATTCATCTGTTGATTGTATTTAATGATCATCACAAAAGTAGGAAGTGATTAGCAAACTCTGACCCCGGAATTCCACTGGCTGCGCGTGCGGTGTCCAGCGGTTTTGCTCCGTGCGCCCACGTCCGTCAATACCCACCGGCTCCGTTTTCAAAGCGGGCACGGCCAGCTCCGCTGAACAGCTGGAGTCGCGAGAACGAGGAGTTCCCGCGGTAATAAAAGTGACGGGCGATCGCTCTTGATAATATGATTCACCTATATGGTATTTACACAACAACGAACGCACGGAAGGTTATTATTCCCATCCGAACGAGTAAAAGAACAGTGGACATGCTTGTATGTGTCTCTGTTTTGAGAATGTCACCTGCAGTGAACACCGAGTGTCTTATTTTGAAAATTAACCGGAGGTTTTATTGTTTTGTCGGCGCTTGTGTTCCTGTCTATCTCGATGTGTTCTGTGCTAAATTGATGCGGTGAGCTCAGGCATCCGGCAGAAATAGAAGCACTGCGTATTTCACCGGAGAGCTGGAGCAGCAGCGGAGCAGAGAGGCGGTGCAGCGGACGTGGTGTAAACTCACCCACTGACTGCTCTTAATTGTATTACTGTTTCTGCCGTGCTGGAGCGGAGAAGGACCGGAGATGCAGCCGGTGGAATTCTGCCTTCAGTAGCAAATTCAGATGTGTATATAAATATATTTTTGAAAATCACACATAGGTATGTACGTAAAAAAAAATTGCGGGGGCGCCTTTAGCTCAGTTGGTAAGGCGTCCCCCTCCCGGGCCGGGCCCAGCAGCAGACCCGGGTTTGATTCCCGCCCGCGGTCGTCCTCTGCATGTCACTCCCCTCTCTGCCCCATTTCACCTCTGTCTCTCTGCACTATCAATAAAGCATAAAAATGCCCAAAAAATATCTAAATTTTTTTTTTTAAATTAAAAAATTGCATCGAGAATCGATTTTGAATCGAATCGTTGACCTCGGAATCGGAATCCGAATCGAATCGTGAGGTGCCAAGAGATTCCCACCCCTAATTGTCTCTGACTACACCAAAAGGCTGATTTGTTATTTTCTCACCATTTCCCAGGATTCAGCAGGGGATGTGGTGGCCACACCAAGACATCCATAGTGCACTTGGCCTCCGGTTTCAGTGGGGAGGTTCTCATACCAACAGGATTCTGCTAAGGTGCCTCGGTGTGGACACAAGGAACATTGTGAGTTTGGCTACATATAAAAAGTATTGTCAGTGATTCAAACAGCTTCTTCACCAGCAATTGAGAGGTTATATGTACTACAGTATTAATGCCCCCCATAGTGAGTCTAAAGCCAGGTCAATTGACTTTCCTTGCACTTAATTCTGAAATAAAATAGGACAGCAGTCCTGTAATGGCAGACTTACATGGTGTTACATCCTGTTTGTTGTTTCAAACATTGAGTTTATTACACTGTTGTAGTTATTTTAAGTTTCTTTATTTTTCCTTTGTGTGTCTTTACATTTTAAAAGGTGTTCCTTGGAATGAAGAAGCAGCCAATGGCTGTGCCTGCTTTTGCTTCCAGCCTGGTGAGTCTGCTGTAGAAGATGATGAGCGTGGTCATACTTTTTAATCCCTCATTGTTACTAGTGACTGGGCATTCCAAACCTTTTTGTACCCTCCATTTTTATCCAATGTTTTCCTCTCATCAGGGAATGCTAGAGCCCACCAAAGACTCAGTGCCAGCTGTCTGCTCTCCAGGCCTCACAACACGAGCACCTCCAAGGGACCCCCCAAAAGATCCAATGCAGGTAAATCTTTCTTCATGATTTTATTTGATTTATTCCAGCGGTATTAGATTTAAGAACAAGACACTTGAAGGTAACACAGAGACCACTGTATATTACTAGAGACTTGATCAAAACTGTTGCATTATGGTAAGTTTTACAGTAAATGCTGTTTACTTCTCTGTGTGTAGGAGGCGCTCCCTTCCAGCAAACTTGGCTGGAGCAGCCATGGCCTAAGCAGCTCTCAGGACGGTACGTCCCCTCGCAGAGCCCCTCACTTCTGGGGCTGGAAGTAGACTCCAGTATCAGCCAGCTCCTACCTGGCTTTTTCTAAAAAGCCAAAACCTGTGAGAGTTTACTGTGGGCTCCTCTGGACTCCTCCTCACTTCCTCCAGGGCATGTTCTGCTTCTTTTCCTTTACGCTGCGTTTCCCTCCTCTGTTCACTCAGGAGTAAATTTTCTCTCCTTCTCGTGAATAACCCAGATTATTCAAACTACAAGACAAACAATCTGAGGGTCTAAGTTATGTCACATTTAAGAAGGCATTGAATTTAATATCTGGCAAACATCTTGGCAAAGAGAAATAAAAAAAGCAAAAAAAATACAGGCAGTCAGTCATTCTTTGCTCAGGAAAAAATAACTGATTTGATTTAAATAAGAATCAGGTAAATAAATAACAAACATTTACAGTGTCGTAGTAGTAGTAAAATATGACCAGCAGTTGACAGTTTTTTCCCTCTAGGTGGTGCAGCAAAAAGTAAAAACAAAAAATGTAAGAGTTTAAGTAATGTTAAGTCAAACTCATACTTAAGGATATGCACTTCATATATTAAAATGTTCTGTTGTATTTATTTATTAATTTCATTATTTTTCATACTGTTGGTTATACATGTCTCTGGGATTTCGGTTTATTATGTGCTTAGGTTCACATGTTTTGGGGGATCATTGTCATAATAGAACTACAGGATTCCACAATTAAAATAGCTTTTATTTTATTTTTATTTATTTATTTTTTTACTTTGTGCACTCACTGAAGCATGCACTGTGTGAGCATGCTGAATAGGATAGAGGAGTGAAAAAAAAACTTAGCAGTATTTCATTACCAGTCAAAACTGTTTCTACAACATTTCTGTAACTGTAGTTACAGTGTTTCATAATGAGTTGTGCCTTTATGCCAGCAATTGTTTTGTACAAATAACTTTAGATTATTCTTTCAAATGGTGAAATTCTCTTTAGACTTATAGTTTGTTGCAAAAATCTTTTATTCTTTATTTTCTTCAGATATACTCCTCAAATCAAAGATTTAATGCACTGCAATAAGGACTTGCAGTAATTCCTCCTAAATACTGAAATAAATCCGTTGATCCTTTCTGCTTGGTTTCGCTTCCTTTCCCTCAGCTTTTCACTATTGTTGAAAGCTGCATCACTCTGTGCCTCAGTGCAAAGTTGGAGTATTCAAACAACTAGTGGAATTTGGTGTGTGTTTTTTTTTTGTTTTTACAAATACAAGGGATATGCAACAATTACGATTTCTTAGACCCCTAAAGTCCTTCCTTTTAATGGTCATGTAGTTTGGGACGGCAAACATTTGTTCAGTCATGTAACTAGATAAGTCAGTGTCAGTTATTGAACAAAATATTCAAAAACTTTTAAAGGGTTTTTCAACTACCTGTACCACTTCTAGCAGATATTCTCATTTGACTTTCACCACAACAAAATTGTATTTAGTATTATTATATAATTTATTTTCTATTTTTTGCATATGCAGAAGGTGAACATCCATATACTTATGGCTGTTTGGACCAACTGTCTTCTGACTCATGTTATTTTAGCATGGAGGTCCCTTCATAGCCCTCCTGCTAGTTGTTGGCTTGGATATTTAATAGTGTAGGGGCCTCTCTAGATATGGATATAGATATATAAAGAAGTTGTATAACAACAGCTCTGCTTTGCATTGCTTCACTGAGCTTGTTTGCTGTGTCTGTCTTCCCACTGTCTCAGTAAAAGGAGAAAACATCAGTCAAAAGATGATGCTCATTCTCCTTTTATGAATAAGAAACTGATCCCCCCGGTCCCTCCTGACCCTGGGCCTCTGTCTTCCCTCGTTAGCACAGGCTGCTCTGCTCTCAACCTGGATTATTTTGGCCCTGAGGAGATGATCAGATCATCCAGCAGCAGCAGCAGCCGTAGCAACAGCCCTCCTCCAGGTCAGCATGTGAAACTGCACAATTGTGTTGATGGCAGCCACCACTCCGTCGTACAGTATTTATACTACACTACAAGAGCAATATCAATCATTGCAATGTATTGTTGTTAGATTTAGCCTGTGTTTTGATTGTTTAAGTCAACCCCATGTAAAATGTTGCATGTGTGTTTGTTACACACGCTCGCATGTCATGTGAAGGAGTCGACCGTGAGCTGTATGAGTTGACCGTCAGCAAATTGGAAATGGGCGCTAACAGTAGCCACAAGGAGGACACTTTGAATCGCCTGATGTCCGCTGCAGAGAAAACCAGCACTTCTGTCAGGTCCGCTCAGTTGTTATGTCTTTGTATTTGCATTATTTATTTATAGTATATTTATATGCATTATTTATGTATAATATATTTACAGTCCCCTCCGAAAGTATTGAAACAGTGAGGCCAATTCGTTTATTTTTGCTGTAGACTGGAAACATTTGCTTTTGACACCAAAAGATGAATATGAGACAAGAAATCAATCGAAGTTTTTATTTCCAGGTATTAACATCTGGATTTGATACACAACTGAGAAGATAGCATTATTCGTAAAGAGAACTACACATTTTTAGGTGAGCAAAAGTATCGGAACAGATAATAAATTAAAGTGAATAAGACTTAATATTTTGTTGAAAATCCTTCGCTTGCAATAACTGCATCAAGCCTGTAACCCATTGACACCACCAAACTTTTGCATTCTTCTTTCGTTATGCTTTTCCAGGCTTTCACCACAGCCTCTTTCAATTGTTTGTTTCGGGGGGTTACTCCCCTTAGTCTCCTCTTTAGCAGGTACAATGCATGCTCTATAGGTTTTAAGTCTGGATATTGACTTTGCCATTCTAAAACCTTCCACTTCCTGATGGACTCCTTTGTTTTTGGAGTGTTTTTTGAATTCATTTTGCTGCTGCCATCATGTGTTTCTGTGTTGTTGTCAAGATGAACCTTTACCAAAGTGATGAAAAGGCTAAAGTTTGGAGAAAGAAAGGATCTGCTTGTGATCCCAAACATACAAGCTCATCTGTGAAACACGTGGAAGCAATGTCATGGCTTGGGCTTGCATGGCTTCTTCTAGGACGGGCTCATTAATCTTCATTGATGATGTTACACATGATGGCTGCAGCAAAATGAACTCAGAAGTCTACAGAAACATTTTGTCTGCCAATTTAAAGAAAGATGCAACCAAACAACAACTGAAAGAGGCTGTGGTGAAAGCATGGAAAAGCATCACAAAAGAAGAATGCAAAAGTTTGGTGATGTCAATGGGTCACAGGCTTGATGCAGTTATTGCAAGCGAAGGATTTGCAACAAAATATTAAGTCTTATTCCTTTTAATTTATGTAAGTCTATCTGTTCCAATACATTTGCTCATCTGAAATGTTGATGTCTTGTCTCATATTCATGTTTTGGTGTCAAACCCAAATGTTTTCAGTCTACAGCAAAAATAAAGGAACTGGCCTCACTGTTCCAATACTTTTGGAGGGCACTGTATATAAATCATATACAGTATAAATCAATCAATCAAAACATTATTCACTTATTATATTATAATTTTATTTTACTAAAGTGTGTGTGTGTGTGTGTGTGTGTGTGTGTGTGTGTGTGTGTGTGTGTGTGTGTGTGTGTGTGTGTGTGTGTGTGTGTGTGTGTGTGTGTGTGTGTGTGTGTGTGTGTGTGTGTGTGTGTGTGTGTGTGTGTGTGTGTGTGTGTGTGTGTGTGTGTGTGTGTGTGTGTGTGTGTGTGTGTGTGTGTGTCTCAGGAAACCTCAGCAGGATGATGAGCTGAGTGTCGAGGCTGGCAGTCTGATCTCTTGCTTGCCTAACCTGTCTTTCATGCAGGCCAAGGTTCTCATGTTCCCAAGCATCCTCTTACCCAAAGAATGATGTTCCCCCAAGAAATTAAATGGATGTTTGATCTCTGCACACTTACACTGAATGCTTAATAACACAGGATGGAAATACTGCACAGGTTTTGAGGAGCAACAATGAAATAGTTGGACTAAAATCGTGAGTTGATCTTCTTGCGTCGTCAAAATACTCCACCTGCTGGCTACTTCCAGAAAAACACAGCTCTTTGTGAGTAGATTGTCAGAATACTGTGTATCAGCTCATGCATTCATTTATGTACATGTACAATAAAATGATAAGAGCAAGGAAGCAGGTCTAGTATCACTAGGGTATTACTTTTCTTAAAGTTGATTGTTGTGGTTTAATTTCAGATTAAACTGACCTGTACAAACATATATTTATACACTCAGACTTTGCCCCAAACTTACCAACTTTTGATTATGTCTTTCTTATGAAAATGTCATTTATTTTATGTAAGGTTAATTATAGACAAATGTTTTGATAGCCTATATATATACTTTTTTTTAAATATATTTTTTGGGCATTTTTATGCTTTATTGAGAGTGCAGAGAGTCAGAGGTGAAATGGGGCAGAGAGGGGAGTGACATGCAGAGAACGACCTAAAGCCTATATTTAAAGAATGTTCTTTACGTTGGGTTGACACGGCCTGGCAACAAAAGGACTTTTGGAAATGCATGAAATGAGAAACAATATTTTCCTTTTATGGAAATCTATCCAATTTGCCTGGAGCAAAGCCAGAGAGTATGCCAAACATTTACACAACTTTTTTTTAAAGATATTGATCACCATCAAAGCCCCTATGTAGGCTACACAGTAGGGTAGCCTACATAAAGCAAGAGCTCTATATTTTGGTGGTGCGCATGAGCAGAACCGCAGAGTAGCAGCTCTCAATGGTCACCGGATGAGCGCCCTTCCCTTCCTCCTCTCGGCCGGGTTGGCGTGTCTTCCTTCCGGCTTGCCGAAAGAAAGTTGAGGGAGGTTCAGCGGCAACTGGGCTTTTGACATAATGGACAGCCAGGGAAGGAAAGTGGTGGTCTGTGACAATGGGACCGGGGTAAGTTAACCGCTTAAACGCTTCGAATCAGTGTCTTGTTGGTTAAACGGCGCCATCATGTCGAAGGGTTTGCATGAAACAGGAAGTGGGGCTGTCAGCATCCAAAGCTAACGAGCTAGCGTCAACTGGGTGGGTAACTAGCTCAGCTGATTTTCATTCATCCACGCCAGACACGGAAACAGAGCGTATAATGGGGCTAATTATCAGGATAAAAGCTGTATAAACGCGTTTGGGTATAGCTCTTATGGTTGCATAAACACACAATGAATGCGAACGACTAAACTGTTACTAAGCTAAAGCAGCTAACTAGCCTTTTAGCATTTAACAGCTGGCTGTCTGGCAGCTGCGGCGTTCATTTCAGTAGATTCTAGATGATGTGCAAGTATTGCTCTTTGTTTATTCTGTTTGATTTTCAAGCACAGTGGTTAGACTTTTCTACCGATACCCTGGTTGCAGGGCAGGCTAAGTGGGGAACCATCTTTTCCCTTTTCTGCCTGTGCAGCAGCTTGCACCAACTTCCCGGTTATTAATGTCACATAACTAGCTGTTATAGAGGTCTTTAGGCCTCGGAAAGACCACACTGCATACTTTAGTCACTTATGCATTCCTCCTTATCAGTTTTTCTTCATGCAGCGTTCCTTTCAGATCTTAAAAAAAAAAATATGGTCGTTATAGATGATGCCATAACTGTTAGTTACCATACAACATCCAGTTAACTTAACATGTCCTTCAATGCACAGATTGAGATGTCCAGTGTTCATAAGCAATTCATTCATTAATCTAAAAATAAGGCTACCATTACAGCATACAGCTTCAATTTCCTAGTTGAAGAGCAGACTATTAACTATTACTATTAATGATAAGCAGGTGCTTTAATGCACATAATGAGGTGTCCAGAGGTCCTAAAGATCCTTTGAATTAAAAAAAAAACAAACATTTAATTTACTTTTTCACTGGACCAAAGAGCTCCCTAACACAGAGTAATTTGTGTATTTTTTTTCTACTAAAGTTTTTTTTTGTTGTTGTAAACTTGGTCTTAAATTTCATTCCGAGTGGCAATTTTTTTTAAAGTCTTTAGTCTAACTTAAGCTGTGGGAACCCTATTATGGCTTACATACTTATAAATTAAATAAATGTTTGTGGTCTTATTGTCCCAGACCTAGCTCATGAGGCCAATGAATCAAGGTGATTTTCAAACTGCTGGTGCTCGCAGATAAAATTAGTTTCTATCCCATTCAGCATATAGCATGCATTTTTCTGATACATGTCTATATTCAGAAGTTACTTATTGCACACACACATACAAGTACAACACTGTCTATTTTGTAGGGACTTCCTTTCTAAACTCTGTCTGCTGCCAAAAAGGATGTTGGCTCAGCATGTTACTGAGTAATAAGGCTTTTTTGAGATGTGAATTTTTGTAGAGCACTGTGCAAAGCCAGAAAAAAAACTGCTCTGTGTCATACTTGCACTGAGAAGTCAAAAGGAAGTGAGAGAAGAGTCTGAACCACAGCCACATGTGTCACCCTTTCAGGGCCCTGATACATGTTGTTTCACGCCTTATGCCGCCGTTAAATCTGACTACAAGCACATGCATTTGGTTTAGTGCTAACTTGAGTTGCACAATCGTCTGTTAAAATTTGTCTTGGAAGGTGAACTGGTTCTGTAAGATGAGTAATCAAGCAAAAGCAGCAACTGAATTCAATTAAATTCTATAAACATGGTTTGACTCAACTGCTACTCTCTTACAGGTTTGTACTAGATTAGTTTGTCTGGGGCTGGTCAGTAGTGTAGTGAGCTGTGTGTGCACACTACTGATTCTAATAGTTAACTTTATTTACACTAGTTATTAAATCACTTAATCTTACCATCTTTGAATTTACCCAGTGACACTGGCGGTTTGAAGATAAAT
The DNA here is from genome assembly GCF_949987685.1 of Ammodytes marinus. Taxonomy (NCBI): domain Eukaryota; kingdom Metazoa; phylum Chordata; class Actinopteri; order Uranoscopiformes; family Ammodytidae; genus Ammodytes; species Ammodytes marinus. Next base: position 13,969,374 of record NC_137215.1, on the reverse strand, counting down.
CTTTAGGCACATGCTTTCTTTGTGACACAAATGGCACACATTCTAACGTTCAACTATGCACACTAAATCACTTCACATATGTGTTGCAGCACTCATATACTATTTGATTGTACATTTTCAATTGAAATTCTTTGAGATAACTTTTGATAACTTTGAGATAAGATTTAACCTACAACTTGCATGCACAAAGAAAGGTCTTTATAAATCAGTATTTTAATCTGAGACAAGAAATAGTTTTTGCTTTTAAATTATCATGAACATTTTCGATATTTGAGGCTACCAACAAAAAATATGCTTGGTCATTTTAATCACTGTATACAATGAACTGAACTTACATTTTATTTTTATTTTTATTATTTAAAGCTGTAGATGAACCTTAAATACATTCAAGGTATTCTTCCATTGTGCTGGTGGCGAAAGCAGGTGCACACACACACATACTTTAACTGTACATACATGGAGGTTCTGTGATTGTTGCGTCGGTGGTTACGTTTTTATCTCAATGCTAATTAAGCCCACTGTTATCAGCACAGTGGCAGTTATATCGTCTTGCTCTACTGCATAGTTAGTTTATCTCATCAGAGCTTAAATGTTCTTCCTCCTAACTTCCTCTCTGTTGTGTTTTTTTTTCTTGTCTCCTTTTAGTTTGTCAAATGCGGATATGCAGGCTCCAACTTCCCAGAGCACATCTTCCCTGCGCTGGTTGGGAGACCCATCATTCGCTCGACGGCCAAAGTCGGAAACATTGAGATCAAGGTAAGAATTTGTCCACACATGGTTCTGTTTCTTGGGAGGGTTTTTTAGTTCGCCCAGAGAGCCTCAATTTCAGGATCAAAACCTGGTGAGGAAAACTAGTGTCAAGACAATAATATAATCAGGAAACTTGAAAAAGCAAGATATGAAATCACATATAATGGAGCAAAGTCAGTTTCTAAGAGCTACATCAAAGCCACATGCTGTCTAATGTCAATATCTGTTATAATTTTTATAGTTGGCTAATAAAAGTTTACAGCCCAACTCAATTCCTTGACCACAGGTTCTAGTAAGACATCATGCTCGTATATCCAGTGCTTTCCTGCAAATATTACATCTGTGAATTGGATGCTGTAATTTGGGTAGAGGTCAGCTGATTAGGCAGAGGTCTACGGGTCTAACCGATTCCAATAATGTTATCATGAAATCTCTTTCTATGTCTCCTGTTTTTCCATTTTGTTTGTTTATTCATCTTTTTTCCCCCTTCAAATATCTACCTTCCTCTTCCTCCATCTTTTGTTCCCCCTACGATGAAGTAGAATGCCCAGAAGATGGTAAGTTCAGGTTGGTGTGTGTGCCTCCTGTTCTTGCCTGCTCCGGAGAGTTTTGTCATGTTTTGATAACAACGGAAAGTTCGTTCTTTCTTTCTTTCTTTCTTTCTTTCTTTCTTTCTTTCTTTCTTTCTTTCTTTCTTTCTTTCTTTCTTTCTTTCTTTCTTTCTTTCTTTCTTTCTTTCTTTCTTTCTTTCTTTCTTTCTTTCTTTCTTTCTTTCTTTCTTTCTTTCTTTCTTTGATTTCATTTTTCTTTATCCAAACTAGATTGGTGGTTCGTGGTGTTGAGTTTGAGTGTTTTTGGCCAGAGCAGTGGCAGAGAGTTGAATATATGTACAGCCCGTTACGTTAATGCCAACCTAGCTCCAGGCTGAAAGTGTTGCAGGAATTGCCGGGGATGAATCATAGGCCAGCTGTTATCGATGGAGTGCTAAAAGAGATTTTGGACCGGTTCCATTTCCAGAGCCTCTGATGTGCTGGTGCATCCTGACAGCTACACCCCCCCCCCACCCCCACCCCCTCTGCCTCCCAATCCTGCTGCTATTTAAGGACAAATTAATCACAACATTTTCAGCAAAAGATAAGAAAATATCAGCTGCAGCTAAAACGCTTCGTACCAAATAAATGAATTATCTTTTTGCATCACAGCTAGGGCCCGACCGATTTATCTAACATTCTAATGTTCAACTATGACTCATTCATGAGTCTTTTTTTTTTTTTTTTTTTTTTTAATAAATCATGTTGAGTGAAATGCATTGCTGCCCTGGAGATAACCTAACATGAACAACATTAAGGTTATAGCCTATTAACAGCAGCAGCAGGTGTGTTGTAATACATTAGATTAATTCACTCTTGACGGTTCTCCCTGACACCAATAGCAGAGTCATTGGTCATCTCTTGACTGTTAATAGTAATTGATAGAATTTATATAGTGCCTTATTGGAGGCCATTCAAAGACACTTTACATCATGCATATAGAAAATCATACTTATAGAAAGAGAAAACAAAATACAGACAAATTAAAGATAAGGTTTGGAGTGGAGTCATGTGTCATTATGCTTTTATAAAGAGGTGAGTTTTGAGTTGACTTATGAATGAGTTTATTGAGTCTGAGTTGCTGATATTTGGAGCAAGGGAGTTCCAGAGGGTTGGGTGCAGTTAAATAAAATGCCTAATATCCGAGTTTAAAAATGTGTCATGTCACTTTAGACATATTTGTAACACTTTATTTCTTTTTAGATAATGCATATTTCAATAAATAGAAGTTCCTGACCTGTACACATATCGACATATCAGTTGGGCCCTAATCACAGCTTAATTTACCTTACTGTAATTATGCTGCTAACACATTGTATTTGAGAAATGTCTAGTTTGAGTGTTTGCCTCACTATCTGAGTATTTTACCTCTACAAGTGCAGAGGAAGTGTCCAAACTCGAGGATGCACGGCAGACAGCTGAAAGTTGGAGACGGAAGCACATCTGTTTTATTTTTACAATTTTTTTTCTATTCTATTATTGAGACCACATGGAGGCAATGCCTGTGACTCGTACTTTGTTAATGCCAAAGCAGACGGGATGAACCTATAAAATGGCTGCCTTCAGTAGGCTTTTGATGTCTCCAAATGGAACGTGAGATGCTTGACTGTGTGGCTATTGGCTAACACTGAGCGCTTACCCAGCGGTTGTTTACATTGCTAGGCTGCCTTGCATGCAGCTAGTTGAATGGTGCTAAAACAAGTGGTTTTCTGTAGCCAGAGGGAACACAGAAGTGTTTCCAGGTGTTCATGCATGGAAAATAATGGCTTGTTGTGCATGCTGGGTAACTAAGTTTGAAAGAAAGTCGCTACTTTGGGGCGAGGACATCTGATGGATGACTTGTCTCAAGGTGAGTGAGAGCTTGCTTTTATGAGACCAGCAGGCCAAGAGGGCAAGACTAAACAACTGATTTCATTACTCTAAACTAATACGCAGTGCTCATCCCTACTCCCAGTGACTGATTCAAACTGGGCTTCAGAAGTAGAGAGCTCCTCTGCAGAGCTTCTCAATATGTATGTGTGTTGACCTTTGACCTCCCTGTATAGGACCTGATGGTGGGGGACGAGGCCAGTGAGCTGCGCTCTATGCTGGAGGTCAACTACCCCATGGAGAACGGCATCGTCAGGAACTGGGACGACATGAAGCATCTGTGGGATTACACCTTCGGCCCAGAGAAGCTCAACATCGACTCCCGCAACTGCAAGATCCTACTGACCGAGCCCCCCATGAACCCCACCAAGAACCGCGAAAAAATCATTGAGGTATTTTGGTATTTATTTGTGGAACAGAAGAGGGAAACATGGATAATTTATGCATTTTTACTTTGGGTCTTTTCTACTTTGTATCACTCATTCACTTAATTTCCAGTGACATTTTTGACATAATGAGTTGTAATTGTCAGATCTTTCTGGCAGTTCTTTTTGGGAGGGGGGGGGGGGACCAACTGCTTACAGCCATTGCCGGAAATGTATTTTAAGGCATTGCCGAAGTGGCCCTTTGCTTAATCTACTACAGAAATGATTTTCCGGGTGTTACTAGATATTTTAATGTGTTCATCTAAAGACTAATGCTCTCTCTGTCTTCTCCTGCAGGTGATGTTTGAGACCTACCAGTTTGGAGGAGTCTACATTGCTATTCAGGCTGTACTGACACTGTATGCCCAGGGTAAGAAAAACACACATGTAGTTTAATACTTTTTATTTTTACTTCCACAGTTTCCATCCGTCTAACCTCTTCAAAACCACTCTCAAGATTTTTTTCAACACCAGTATTATACCTGTTAAATCATTAGTAGCTCAGTAGCTTCCATTGAACTGTGCAATTATTCTTGTCTGTCAGTATTTATTTAACTACCACACCTTTGTCAAATAGTTTGTGCAAAGATTTGTTTTGAGACTATTTGGATTTGAGATATGTTATTCTTTGTGCCAAGAAGTCTAGACAGTCACATGAACATCACTTTACAATGTTCCCCGTTACAGGCATGATTTCCTGACATTATCTAAAGTCTGTTGATGTGTTAAACCCCACCTGTGTGCGGTTTGTGCAACTATTTGCGCATATAATGAAACCCTCAGTTACAAACGTATGTTTCACACACAGCCCGCATCAGGCATGTGTATGTACAGGGCTGTACAGTGCGACAGTTTTTATCGCATTTGCTACTGAAATTGATCACGTGCCAACCATTGACACTAACGGTTGCCCGCTTGCCCGGGGCAACTGAAAATAATGTTCGGGCAAGTTGAGATTGCTTTTTGGTTGCCTGGATGGGCAAGTGGATATTAGAGGGGTTGTCAGTAGTCTAGGCTATTTATTCATGTGTTTTACAGTCAGCAAAACAATTTTTTTCCCACTAACCCACACAAAATAGATATGCTATATTTGCTATTGAGCATCTGCGTGCGGCAGCCAGCAGCATCACGTTCTCTCTCTCTCTCGCACTCTATCTCTATCTCTCTCACTCTCTCTCTCTCACACACACACACACACACACAAAACAGCTTGTGTGCGCGCAGTTTCACTGTCTACGTTCCGAAAACCGGCTCTATTAGGCTACGGACCTGGTTCCGCTATATTCAAAACCCAGAAATCAATAGGCCTAACGTTTGAGCTTATCGATACCGCTATGGAGTCCAGTAGGTCACATGATGTAATTTTAAATATCGAGTAGAGTCGGGTCATCTTCAACTAAAGTGTTGTACCTTCGACTGTGTTGAAGAAACTCCTTCAACCCGCTTCAACAAAAAAAATAAAAAAAAATAAAATAAAAAACCCGTCCGCTGAGCCGCTGCCGCTGCAGACATTCATTCAAAGCAGCGGTGATCAACAAACGAGAGACTGTTTAGCAAGTCCGTAAATCCATATTAAAATCTGCAGAATAATAGTTGGCTTAAAAAGAAAAAAACGCAAACGGTTCAAATGTGATGTGTTCAGGTCGGCTCAGTAAAATGATTATTAGGCAAAGGTCAATAAAAGGACATCATGATGTGTTCAAATGTAACATCAAGAAAAAATATTTTTTAGTTTTTCGCGAGAAGCTTGAATAATACAGTTTAGGTGAAAAACTTGTTTTCCCAGCAATATAAAATAATTAGTAGGCCTAAATATGGAATTGTGACCTGTTTTTAAGCAATTAAAGCAATAATAACAGTTCTCTTTTTTTTAATTTTTTTTTTTTAAGATATTTTTTGGGCATTTTTATGCTTTATTGATAGTGCAGAGAGACAGAGGTGAAATGGGGCAGAGAGGGGAGTGACATGCAGAGAACGACCGCGGGCGGGAATCGAACCCGGGTCCGCTGCTGGGCCCGGCCCGGGAGGGGGACACCTTACCGACTGAGCTAAAGGCGCCCCCATAACAGTTCTCTTTTTTTTTCTTTTTTTTTTCAATATTTTTATTGAAAATATGGCACAGTGCATACATAGACATGTAAACTTGACGAGTCAAAACAAATGCCATATTTCTGATTTTTCTTTTTTTTTACAAACATTACAGGAAGGGATTATCAAGCTGTAATAAATAATAAATCATCATCATAATAATAATAATATTTAAAATACAATAACATGTACAAATAAAACAATGAGCGCGCGCGCACACAACACAAACGGGGAGTCGCCATCAGGCTTGAGTCACAGCCACGGACGAGTGATGAAAGATTAAAGTTACCCAGTTGACGTGAACTACGCTTGTAAGTAGCCCACACTTTATAACACATGTTCAACCGCATCAAGTGGACATGTAGAAAGCGATAGGCTATATTAATCAGGAAATTACCGAAGGCGATAATGACGGCGAACAAATGACAGGCGAGCGTATATGTGTGTGTGTGTGTGTGTACCATGGACCTATCATGTGACCTACGTGTTATCTTTCTAGCTTTTGTGTGTTTACCCAGCCAACAAGGCAAACAATCACTAGCCCAAAGCACACACTGGATACAAACCCCGGATATAAACACACCTAGTCTGGTAGAATTGTAGATTATTAACTGTGTGTGTTTGTGTGTGTGTTTTAGGCCTTCTGACCGGTGTGGTGGTGGACTCGGGGGACGGTGTGACACACATCTGTCCAGTGTACGAGGGTTTCAGCCTGCCCCACCTGACAAGACGCCTGGACATTGCAGGCAGGGACATCACCCGCTACCTCATCAAGGTATCCAGTCAGTGGTGACAGTCTCTCAGTGTTAGATAGCAAAAAGAAACTGCCAACACGGTCAATAGAATATATACTGTAGGAATGTGTCATTTTGATTGAGTTAAACAATCATGTGGATTGTTCCTCAGATGATAGACTGTATATATTAAGACTTTCTGGTGCTTCTTCTTCCAAACTATGGGGTTACATTTTACTTTCATGTATGTTGGAGTTCAGTCTCTTTATAATTTAGTTATAATCATGAAGAAAAAACTGTTTGGTGTAGATTCCTGTGGCTATTTCGGAAGGAAAAATTGGACTTTCTATTAGGAAGTAAAAGGGTCTTCTTTCTGCCCTCTAGCTCTTGTTTTAATAAACCTATCAAGGGTAGGTAAGTATCTCCTAAAGAATAATACTTTTTAACCAGCCTTTCTTTCTGCTTTTTTCTGTCCCATTGGCCTTTCTCTCCCTCTCTGGTTGCAGTTGTTGTTGTTGAGGGGTTACGCCTTCAACCACTCGGCAGACTTTGAGACAGTGCGCATGATGAAGGAGAAGCTTTGCTACGTGGGTTACAACATCGAGCAGGAGCAGAAGCTGGCCCTGGAGACCACCGTGCTGGTGGAATCATATACGGTAGATATAGTCACACATTTTCACTTTAAAAAAAAATGAAACACTGACACATCTACTAGGTTTATACACTATCATCAAAATGGACTGAACCATGTGTATGTAGGTTTTTGGTTCAGTCACTCTATTAATACCCACAGAGAAAGCCTAGGATGTGGCTTTTCTGTACCTGATCTAATGCTGCTGAGCTCAAAGGGTAACCCGTTGTTTGTGGCTGTCACGTCATCCGGGACACTGTAGCTAGCACATACATACACTTTATGTGTTATTTATTCAGTAGGCATCAAATAAGGGACAATGGATAGGATAAAATAAACAAGAACTTTGAATAAAAACCCAAAGACAAGATGGATATTTTCTATAGTTAAATAAACGCCAACATGCGGAGCTTTATGGCCTAGCATTCATAAAAGGATGCTGTTTCATCTCACTCACTGTCCCCATGTTTCATAATCAACCATTCAACAAACAGGCGACAAAACGCTAATGAAAAGGAACACCTGCTATTACAACAGAGGACTTAACTAAATCAGTGACATGAGAACAGGAAAACATGTCTGTAGACAGAGCCACTGATTAAGAGAACAAAGCACATTTTGGGAGGCAAAAGTTCAATAATTGCTAAATAAACAACACCATTGATTTACCTTTCAGTTTTTTCCTTTCTTGTTAGACACATTAAACAGCTAATTTCAACATATTTCCAGCCCTCTGGGGATTCTCACTTAAGTTTAATGTACATTTTGTAAAATTACTTCTTTCTATGCCAGCCACATTTACACACATTTCACATTTCTGCTTAAAATAGGATTGTAGAAAAGAATCCCTCCCAACGGATTTCCTATTCAGAAGTGGCAGTATTTTGAAGTAATCAAAACTAATGGGGTAACTTAATCTGTTTCTGCACTGAGCTAAGTGGACTGCCACATGCCTGTTGTTGGCTCTTGTCGGCTGCTTTAGGACAAGGGCAGTGCTGCTGACTAACTGTTTTCTCTGGGACTCAAACATATGGGGGTGTAGGCAGGGCTCCTTCCACCAGACTTGCTTTTCTTTCCACGGCCCTTTTCCCTGCAGAGGGAACCACAGAATCTAAACGCAGGTCCCGAAGTCTGTGTTACTGCACGCCTTACCGAGCACATGTTGTGTCTCCAAGCTCACTGACCATGAGTGTTTGGGTTAGTGTAGGCGACTGTGTGTGTGTGTGTGTGTGTGTAGGAGTGTGTGTGTGTAGGTGTGTGAACATGTATGCGTTAGTATCGTTTTGTGTGTACAAGTGTGCCGAGAAACAAGGAGGGCAATGTAACTGGCCGAAGGAGCCCTGAACTGTGCGTTACATCATTTCCTGTGCAGCCACTTTGTGGCGGTGGCTGGGCTCCGCTTCCTCCCTACTGCCCTCAAGCTGAATGAAGCCTTTTTATAGTCACACACACACAAATTCACTCTATTCAGGTTTGGAGTTTATGAACTCTCTCAGCTTTAACTTGCTCTCCAGTATTATACTAGTCATGTAGGATTTTTGGTTTCAGTCTGCTCCAAACACACATTAATTTTTCTTTCTTCAAAGTTCATTGAGAAGTTAAGACTTCCCTTTCATATGTGAAACAGTACCATTCTTCACTCTTGTGTTGAGTCATAAATTAAATCCTACCTCTTCAGCGGTGTCATATTTTCTTTTTTCCCCTTCTCCTTTCTTCTCCCTCCCACGCATCTCCAGCTGCCAGATGGCCGTCTGATCAAGGTGGGAGGAGAGCGCTTTGAGGCCCCGGAGGCTCTGTTCCAGCCCCACCTCATCAACGTGGAGGGTGTCGGAGTGGCCGAGCTCCTCTTCAACACCATCCAGGCAGCCGATATAGATACCAGGTGAGGCTAAAAACCATAGTGTATGTTCAGATATACACTCCACTGTTGATGAATACAACACCACACACACACACACACACACACACACACACACACACACACACACACACACACACACACAGAGACACGAGATATGCAAAATGGTGGTTTTGGGCCCTAACAGAGCTCCTCCAACCGTTGCAATAATAGGTTTAGAAATCAAAACTAAATGTATTTCTTGCACTGCATGGAAAGTATGAAAGTTGATCTTTTCGGTTTGTATAAGAGTGGAAAAGTCCAACTAAGTAAATGTACGCGTGGATATCCAGTTCGTCATCATTTATTTCTTGCTGTTGGATAATAAGACTGGTCTATTTTGTAGGGTTCACTTAGGACTTGAATGTCTTGATAGTACATTTTTCCACATTTGTGGTCTTAAAATACCTGTTGGGAGGGAAACTATCAACAATTTTAAGATCGTTCTGCTCTTCTTGTCTGCATGTATTTGTGTCTCTTCCTGTTCTCACCTTCTTTCTTTAGAAATCAAGTTTTTATTCAGTTTTCAACATATAAACACTAAATACACCACACGACAACACATCACAATGAACAACCGAATTACGGAAAACCAACAGAACAGACCCGGACACAAGATTATCAGCAGGAAATATATATAAAACAGAACAAAATGTTTCTACAGATAAGGAGATAGATACCATGTATCCATTGACTAACCTCTGACATAAGTATGGGAACAGCAAAAGGGTACATTTCCATGCAGTCAAAAGGAATCTTATTCATAAAAAAAAATCAGACCAGACTTCCTTTTGACACCTCTAGCAACAGTTCCGCTTCATTCCCATTCTTTGAAGTTTAACCGGAGTATGAAAACACCTGTGTATGATTTTGTGGTGTGTCAATCTGCCTAGTGCATCTCTAACTGACATTTCGGCATTGGCCACTATGCTTTTCCAGACATCCTCAGTAATAACAGAATTAAGATCTCTTTCCCAGTTCTCTTAAATGATCACAATTACCATACAAGGTGTTTGCCACCACTTTATAAACTCACCTTCTCTGTCTTTCTGTCTTCAGGCCTGAGTTCTACAAACACATCGTGTTATCGGGAGGCTCCACCATGTACCCGGGTCTGCCATCTCGCCTGGAGAGGGAACTCAAGCAGCTGTATCTGGAGCGTGTGTTGAAGGGAGATGTGGACAAGCTTTCGGTGAGATATAAACTTGAGACGCCTCATTTATAATTCTACTGTTGCCTCTGAAGAGAAATGGGGAAGGACTCGAGGTAAAACTGAGTGGATGTGGTTTACAGTGTGATTTTGGAAACAGGTCATACATCATTAACTTTAGCTAGAATTAGAACTTGATTAATTTCACCGCGGCCAGTGTAACCTAAAAAAAAAAGTACAGGACTCCCATTGAACTTTCAGATGAGCCAAAGTCTGTCTTCAATGCACTGGGCCTTGCTGTTGGTGTGAATTAGTATTTCCAGGTGATTCTCTGGGTTTGTTTAATTTAGGCTGGGTGGGGTTTCCCACATGTGAGAGAGCAGTAAAGTGCCTGAAAGGGACTTTGAGTCAGTTTAGTGTGTGAACGGTCACTGACACCTTACAGCATCCCCTTTGTCCTGAAGAGGTTCAATCCCACACACTATGAGTTCACAGGAGAGTAAATTAAACACCTAGAATGATGTGCAGTTATTACTCGAACCGTGTCTGTCTCCAACACATCTGCAAGTTTTAGCAGCAAAGATGAATCATCATGTGATGTCTCAGACTGCTGCCGTGTACACCACCACCAGGTGGTGCCCAAAGTCAAAAGACATCTATTAAGCTTCAACTGAGTACTTTCATGACAACATATGAAGGGTTCCCCTCCCTATGATAAATACCTGTTTCAGGAAAATATCAGTAAATCACATTCCCACTACAGTGTCCCAAACAGTCAGAGGATTTTTCACCGAACTATTTTGTAAACAAAGGTCTACAGATGAGTCATAAGTTAAAACGCAAGTCATGATGTTCTTAACTTTTCTAGCCCACAACTCCAGCTGACTTCAGCTTTCTTCAGCTTTGACTGAATCTGTTTATGCAGAGATGGAGATTTTCTTTTCTGCATTTATTAAAAGTAACTTGGATGCGTGCAATGTGATGATAGGTCCCCAAATATTTTTTTATACAAAATACTTAAAGATGGCTGTGTAGTTTACTCTTTCATAGAGAGCATTGGCTGGGGTTCGTTGGAATTCATTTCATGGCAAGGTTTCAAAGTGGGGAAAGAATTTAAAAGTATCCAGGAAACTGTTTTAAACCATTTCTCTTGCATATTCTCTACACTTCTATATGCTCTGTCTGATTGTCCACGCATAGACGATGCCTAAAGACACCACTTCCATTTGTAGCCTGCACCTTTCAGCTGTTTGTTTGTTGCTTGCAACTACGTTTAGAAAGCTAGCCACGTGAGCAACAAACAGAAACCGTGTCTTTTGCCCTATTTGGTGAAAATATGAGAACATAATGAGCATTCAGACGGAGAGCAGAGAAGTGGATTATGCGGCAGGAGTGGTTGGAGAAAACCACCTTTCAGGCTAATTATGAGTGAAGCTGCATTAAGCAATATTTTAGATAAACAAATATCAAATGGCTCATTAATGTGTTATGTCTAAAACTCTATTTTCTTGGTTTTACATCCCTCAAACTTTACTGTTTTGGTTCACACTCCACTCTAATCCACAAATCAAATCTATCAATGCAGGTGGTGGCAATGTTCACACTGCATAGTCTAAATATTTAATGTCAAAATGTTATATATTCTATTGATCTCCTCAAACAAAGACTGCCATATCCAGTTTGAGTTGTAGATGATACTTCAAATATTAGTTCCCTCAAGCTCTTTGATTTGAATGTTATGTATGTTGATAATGCTGCTTCACAGGTTGAGCCAAGTTGCTTTAGGCACTAAAATGTTTATTTGAATGTACACTAGTAGAGTATCTCTGCAGGTCTTAATGTCTGTACTTTCAGTTGGTACCATAGCTTGCTACAGTAGCTAGGAGGCTCATTGTCTCCTAATGGGCAAGTGTTGACTTTTGCAAAAAATTAATTTTAATTAATTATTATTAATAGGTTATTCTATTCATCCATTTTCTGCAGGTTTTGGCCAAATTTGTTTAAGGATGTCTAGAGGAAATATTGTTATACTGCTTGGGAAGTAGTGAAAAAAATCCTTTGTGGCCATTTTGTTTAACTTGTTTTCTATTATATTTCTATATTTCCAATATGATAATGAAACGGGTATTTCTTATGTTGCATTTTAAAAAAGTTTTAGAAAATGCTTTAACTTGTACTGAACCCTGCAGAATCACTTGTCTAGGTTCTGGGTCCTCATGCAAATCTCCATTCATTCCAGTCTGAAACTCTGCAAAATTAAGTGATGAGAAAAATATTGACACTGTAACAACAGCCTTTTTGGCCTGCTGCAACACATTACTTTGTTACACAGCAGCTTATGTGTCTCTGTCCCCTTTTGTGTCTGGTAGAAATTTAAGATCCGGATCGAGGATCCTCCCAGGCGAAAGCACATGGTGTTCCTGGGCGGAGCAGTGCTGGCCGACATCATGAAGGACAAGGACAACTTCTGGCTGACCCGGGAGGAGTACGAGGAGAAGGGAGTCCGCGTGCTGGAAAAACTCGGAGTCACCGTCAGATAAAGCACTGGACAGACGGAACAAAGACACACACACACACACGCACAAACACACACACAAACACAAACACACACCCACCCCCTCGCCCACATCGCAGAGTATATATATATTTATCCCTCTTCTTTTCTCTTTCGGCTCTTGATTCTCCTCAAACATCAGAGAGGAATCGTGCCGTCTCCTCTCTCTCCTGGTTTAGGATTGGCTAACACTTTTCCTTGCAAACCCCCCTCCAGAGAACCCATGTTTGCAGATTTACACTGAACACCCCTCCTTTACTTAAAATACAAATTGAAGGTTTAATGTTGTCCCGCTGGTGTATCATGGAGTCTTGATTTCCAGAAAGTTTCCCCCCCTTGATTAAACCTCCAGAGGGGGAAGGGGTGGGGGATTCACGTTGATGCAAAGTTTCTTAAGCAACTCGTAAGCGTCTGTAATAATATCACAATCAGGGTCCACCACAAACAGCCACGGGCCGCTTTCAGCATCAGTTCCAGCTGAGCGATAACTGATCACATTTTTAATGTCGGTTTTTATAAATGATATCATGACGTTTTTATTTTCTGGGAGAGGGATTACTTTTTGTTCTGCTTTTCCTTATTTTTTTTTGTTTTGTTGGATCTATGACTTTTGATTTATATCTTACTTTTTCTTTCTTTTTGCATTGAGTTATTTTGTTGCTGTGCACTACTACCATTGTAAATGGAGTGTATTGTGGTTAAAAGAAGTTCCTCCATGTTTTTATGAAGAATTGATGGTTGATTTATAAAAGGGACAAATTCAGAGAGGAAAAAGGCCCTGAGCTTGACGTTGGCTGTGTGACGGTACTTGGGGGTTTGTGGGTGGTGAAATGATGATGGGGCGTGTGTGTGTAGGGGAGGGGGGGGTTAGACTATTTGTCCCTCATCAGACGGCTTGGCCTCTTGCCTCCTCTCTGTTTAAATCTCAAGCTTGAATGAATGGGTGTAAGCAGTTGTATTAACATTACAGACTGTGAAGACGCCAACGCCACCTCACCTGTCCGATTCCTTCAGATGCACAGCAGCACGGAGGCAGACGTAGGTTGACGATGAAATCCATATTGAATCTGGGCAAAAAGCATCCCACAAAACTGGGGAGATGAAACAGTATTTTATCGATGTTGAAACACATTTGAGACCATATTTAAGTTCTCCAGTCTTTCCAACGGTTGAATAAATGATATTTGGAGGCACTTCTAAAAATGTGTATATTTTCCCCCCTCCTTTTCACAAGCGTCTATCCAGTGCCAAGTGCAGTTAATGTTAACTGGATCTCTTGTTTTAATGTCTTTTTCTTTTTGTCATATTTTTTTTCCTGTATTGTTCATAGCATAACTGCCTAACGCTGATTTAAATAAAGAAAAGTGATTTATAAGTTTTGCGTTGCAGGTTCTCATATTATGACACAACTGGAGCCTGCACATTTTAAATATGTGATAACTGATATAGAAAAACACTTGCTCAATGAATCAGACATGTTACCATGCAGTTCACAGCAGGGCTCCAGCTTACTATTAGTTTCATAACTGAATTATTTCTCAGCTAATGGATTAAATGTTTAGTCTACAAAATAGAGGAGAACTGACCATCACAATTCCTCAGAGCCATCAAACCAACAGTCTCATGAGGGCCATCAAAAGTTTGTTTTTGACCTTGGAAACAGTTTAAACAAAACATATCCAAACCCTTCCATGTGATAAAAGTTACAGCTCCACCTCTTTTTGTCAGTATGATATCCAAATAACATTCAAAACCTGTAAAGAAATGTTCTAGTTGTTGGCATTCAGCCACTTAAAGCTGGGGTATATGATTTCTTGTTGGTCAAAGTTAACATGAGCTGTACACTTTGACCAATCAGAGCGAGGCTCCGATGCTCTGTTCTTATTGGCTGTTGGGACTGTCGATTCACTTTGGCACTACGTTGTTGGTGTAGAGCGTGTCAGGGAGGGACCACAGAGAACAAGTGGAGCGGTTGAGGTATTTGGATTCGAAGCTCTAGCCCAACTGCCATTTTCTCCCCAAATCATATACCCCAGCTTTAACTCAAGTTGTGAATCATCTTTGGGCTGAGAGGAAAACAAACTGAGCTTCCACAGAACAGATATTAGTCCACTGCTGCTTTAATTTTCCCTGCTCATCTTTAACCTTTAAAGCAAGACTGGTCACTTTTTAAATACGAAATAACACATTCCCTTGTTTACAGACAGAAAGTTAAACTCATAATAAACAATAAAACTGTTAAACTATGTTTTAGCGTTATCCCTTACCTGTGACTTGTGACTTTTATGCAAGAAATGTTTCATGTTCTCGGTTTAAGTTACCTTTCTTGTTGCATTGATGACTGTAAACAGCTCTGCAACATGGAAACTAGGTTTTTATTATTCCTGTTTTTTAGCTCTTGAAGCAGAGGTTTCATACTACTACAGGTTTTTACAATTTTTTTTTCAAACCTTGTTATTTCTGTTTGGAATGAAAGTAGTAAGTGTGAGCATTGGGTTCGTAAGAAGCGGATGTAACATTTTGGGACTTTTAATTCCGCAACCAACAATGATCTATTATAATGACCAAGTATCTTTTTTTTGTCTGACCAACAGCCTAACACCCAAATATGTTCAATTTTAACTAAATGTAAGACAAGGAAAAGCAGAAAAATTGTCAAATTTGTAGATCTTGGAATTGTAGTCCTTCTTGAAAGAATTTATTTTTGATCAAAAGAGTTGAGTTGTAGTTACATTTACTGTCTCTTGTTTTCTCTGTGTATTTGACTCCTGCACTTGCTTGAGGTGAGACGTTGACAGATCAACTTTGCCAGCAGAGGATAGGATGGAGGCTAGGAGGTGACGGATGCTCGGACCACGCAGCAGAAGGAGGAAGAGGAAATGGAACAGTGGCAGAGGACTGGCGCCACCAGAGGAAGAGGCTCTCTTTCCGTGGACTGAAATAAAGATCTCACTGCAGACTCTTCCGGCCTTGTTCCATTTTTAATCCCCCGACTCTTTGCCACTTCCCTCTTGTGACCCTGAACTGTTACCTCTCTGAAGCGCCGTTTGAAGTTTCCTCCCCATCAAGAGCACAAACAAGACGCATCACCGGCTTTCAACAGACTAGAGGTGGGATGCAGCCACAACATTGACTGAAATACTTTGGTAGCCTACTGCTTTAATGATCTTAAACTTTTCTTTAGACTCTGAACATCACCTTTACAGCCCCTCAGGAATAAATATTGTACTTTAACATTTATGCAATATCAGATAAATTATATAGGCCTACATATTTCTATGGTAAATTCTCAACTTTTCTTGCAACCACATATCAACTTTTCATGGACTTATGAAAAAATACCCATATATAAACTTGATTGCAGCCAGTTTAAGACATTTCAAACAAAAGTAATGATTAATAAATCAATTTCCATTTGTTGATCATGCAGTATGATCAAAACCTCAAGCACTTACTAAATGGACCTTGAGTGAGATTTAGAGTCTTACATTAAAACGCATATATATTGTTTCAGATAATTAGATTAGACATATGTACCATTCTTCACTATCAATACTTAAGCTGTACGTGTTTTAGAACATTTAGCATAATGTGTTTGCTTGAAATCAACTTTTCTGAGGATCCAAGAATGATTCATTTGCACTACTTTACTATACTATACTTAGGATAAAACAACAGTTTGTTAGGGTTGCTTTTGCACAATGCCTTTCCAGCTTGAACATTTTCCACAGGGTGGGAGTAGAGAGATGTTCTCCTCTGCAGTCTTGCACGGTTGGTTTATCTGAGGTGCTGTGTTTGAACTCAGTCAGGCAATGCTTTAACAATTATCTTTTACCTCTGTAGCTCAGCGTTGGTTTATCAGGCGATTTTGAACCGAGAGACAGAGAAACACAAGAAGTTGATATGCAAAAGTAATGCTAACCCTAACACGCAAAATGTAGAACATCATCTCAGACGTGAAGAGGGAAATATTCTAAAAATCTGCCCATTTTTAAGGACGTGAGACCGTAGCACTGGTGAAAAGGGACAAAGCCACCCATTCCCGTAAACTTCACTGGGAAGTGTAATCCGGTGCTGTGTGTGTGTGCACCCAGAGAGGGGCCACGCTGACCCCATTACACGAGCAGATATCTTAAATGTTTGCACATGTGGACTGTGATGCAGTTTTCAGCCGTTGAGCTGCTTAGCAGGCCCCCAAAAGCCCCCAGGGACCGTCTTTTTCTTCTCTTTTTCTCCCTCCTCCTCCTTCCTTCCTCCTCTCGCGCTCCATCATTATCGCCCACATGCTTTTCCAGAGACATCCTGAGTGAAACAGCTCGGCGTCCTCGATGGCTATCACATGTTCTCGCTGAGGAGGGAGGCAGCAGGCGGGGAAAAGACATCTTGAAGAGAAACGAAAACTGTACGAGGTCCGAGGTTATTTTATTTGCGCTTTTACTTTCATTAAGTGCTTTAACAAGAGTTTTCTGCATCAAACTAAAATAAGTTTTGAAAACATGAGAAACGTCAAGCCTTGACTGGCCTTTTTTTAATCCTGTGGATCTCCTCATGAAGGTCTAGATGACATCCTTTTGCCCCAGCAATATGTTTTGGTTGTTTAAAAAAACCCTATGGACTTACAGGCTATATGGCTTCAAACTATTTGTTGAATGCCAAGTTGGCCCATATAAGTACATGTACTTTCGATAAACCATTTTAGATTCTGAATAAGGGACATTTTAAGTATTGAAATGAGGACTTCTTGCCCCAGCCAAAAATGCAGTTCATTGTAATCAAAACTACCTCCTTAGATTTGCTCTGCCACAGGAATGAATGAATATAGACTCTTCAGTCTTAGTTTTCCCATCGTGTTTGTCCTGTAAAATGTCTATTTTCATGTTTTTATAAGTGACTTTTTATCAGAATCGGAATCCCTTTGAATTAGCCATGCTTTGATTTGATTCACTGATATAATATGCTAAATCACAGAAATAGTAGGATCATCTAGGTGAGTGGTTACACATGTATAAAGCTGTAGTCCGCTTGGAAGAAAAAGCATTAGGCCTTTTTTTGTGTGTTTTACAGTAGATCTT
Organism: Ammodytes marinus; assembly: GCF_949987685.1. Lineage (NCBI taxonomy): Eukaryota > Metazoa > Chordata > Actinopteri > Uranoscopiformes > Ammodytidae > Ammodytes > Ammodytes marinus. The sequence continues at coordinate 13,951,614 of NC_137215.1, read as the reverse complement.
AATGGGGGAGTTCCTTCAATCCAAGAGTACAATTAAGCAGCAGACTCGTGTGTGGTTTCACCGTTTTCTCTCGTTTTATTGGAGGCGGAAGGTAAGACACACATATCACTTTAGTTTTTCTCACAGACCTGGCCACCCTTCAGTATCTACAAAGTACTTCCTGTTCCTTCTCGAAAGCAAGAGCTACATCCATCGTACATGTTAGAAACAGTTATTTAAAAAAACAAAATAGAAATAAAAATTTACAACATACACTTGATATATATATAATATAATTTTTGCACTTTTTTTTTTACAGAGGTAAAAATATTAAGCGTAAAAAAATGGGTCTAATTCATTACAGGGAGTCGTTTCTTAAATGTTTTCAATTTAAATACACAAGGAGATAGAGAAGATGCATTCAGGCACTTGTAAATGGCTCCGACATGTGAGAACACACTCAAACACCAGACGAGACGGAGAAAAAAGATACACACAGACACACAATCTTTCCAATCTGATTGGCCCCGTCCCTGATTCATCACATCATCTAAAGATCTGATTATACTGGATAAGTGTTAGTATGTGACGGTCTATTCAGCTGAACCCAGTAGCTCTGGATCAAGGTGCAGGGAAAGGGATGTTGGACACACACACACACACACGCACACTGACACACACACACACGCACACCAACACCCACACACTAGGATGTATGAAACGGACACAACCAGGGAAGGAAGAAGGACATCCTCAGGCATTCTGCATTTTAACTACAGTAAGTGACATTTCCTTGGCAAAACAGTCAGGGATGGATGTTTGTTTTCAGCCTTTCAGCTGTTTTTGGGACTGTTCTTCTCCAATGGGACCCAACTGACGTCCCGCTTTTTTTTCTTAAAAAAAAAAGATAAAGAAGCTTATTGTGTTCCCAGTCACATCCCCAATGCTGCCAACAACCAAGCTAAGACGAAGCATAAAACACCCAATGGGGTCATCAGGTTAGTGTTGTGCTGTCGGTATGAAGGGCGTGATTGGCCGGCTGCAGTGTCACTTAAAAAGCAGGTGAGACCGGCAGGTAGAACATTGTTTCTTTCACACACACTCCCACCCTGAATTAACAGACTTTTAACTGCTTGAGTCCAGCTGTCGAAGGACATTAAAACCTATTTGTGGGCATAATGATGTGCCAGAAAATTATTTAGGATGGGAGAACAGCGCACACCAGTCACATGTAACTGTGGTTTCAGCATCAAAATATTTGAGCTTGTACATTTTAGGAAATACAATTAGGTTTCTTGCCGAGACTTCAATAAGAGACCAGCAGCCAAGAGGTGATTAGCTTAAATTGGCATAAAGACTGGAAAACAGCTAGCCTAGCTCTGCTAAGGTTAAGGTTAAAAATAAAAAAATAAACAAAACACATCTTAAGCTCACTGATTAACATGTCATATTTCATTTGTAAGTTGTTTGATACATTTCTAAACCACAAAGATTCCAAGAAGTCACTGCCCTCAGCCAAGAAATAGTCTGGCATCTAACATTACAACTTTAATTTATGCACTGATAAACAAAAAAATATTATGAAGTGAATCAGTTTAAGAGGTGGATTTTGGGAACTTTGGAAGGAGCCAGAGGACAAAATTGTGCCTTGTTGTCAGTGTTTACGCTAACATAAACTATGCTAACTGCCTCCCAACTTTAGGTTGATGAGGTGATGACACTGAACATATAAAAAGGTCAATTAAGATTATATAATTCTGGTTTCCATACTTTTGACTAGTTAGGCAGTTTAATTAATTCCTAATGTTTTATTAATTATGAACACAGTCCTTTACTAATTACATTAAACCAATCAGTTGCTAGTCCACACATGTGACTGGTTGGCTGCATTGGATGGGCAGGGCGTGAAAAGGGAAGCTGATTGTACATCGCAAGCAAGCGGGAGTCCTTTGTTTACACACTTGATAAGAACCTTTTTTAAAAGTTCCTTTTCGTTACAAAAATTGTTTTAACCAAGTTTAAAAGAGTTTGCGGCAAGGCTGATTCCTTGGAGCTGTGACCACGCTCACGTTAATCATTACCGCGGACATCTTCAGAGGGACGGGGGGTGAAGTTTGGAGTGAGACTCCATGTTTTAAGGCAGAACAGGCACCAATTCTAAATGGTATCTGATTGATTATACAGTCCTCGATGCGACACAGACTGCTAACTGAGTTTTTTTTGCAGAGAATGAGGAAATCAGAGCCTTAAAATCTCACACTGCTTCAAGTGCATGTTAAATAACACGAGCCAAAAAAACTTTTCTGCAATTCCAAGACTGGATGGGTTCCTGGTTTAGGTGATTGTTTAGGCACGGTTTGAAATAACGCGAAAAGAGCAAGGAGACAAAGTATCGCAGCATGACTTAAAGCCCCGTCTCATTTCAGCGAGAAAATCGCAACCCAGCACCCTTTTGCTGGTAGATCAATTTAGTGAGAAAATAAATAGGTTAAAAACACAAATCTTTGGGATATTAGAAGAATAAGATGAGTACCACGTTTGTTTCAGAGAACAAAGAAGATGTTGATGGTGGAGAGCCATGTAGACTATATACATGAGCTTTACTAAGCTGCAGCGCAGACAACAAAAGGCCTCGGCGCACATTGTAAGCATGCACATAGATCATCCAAACACACACACACACACACACACTCGCGCACACAGACACACACAGACACGAACACACACGCAAAGAGGTGTAGTGTCTGATTTCTCTTGGAGCTGGAGTTGATCAGAGCGGGCCTGATATTGGAATAGAATATAAACAAAATGGCCACGCGTACATCAAAGGAGAGAGAGAAAAAGAGAACAAAGAAACAATTCAAGTTCTTTGACGCTGAGTCAGTGTACAAAGTATAAAGTACCTGCATATGTGATACATGTGAGACGTATAGGTCAGCTATAAAAAAAAAAGAAAATAAAGGCCCCCTGAAATAGAGTGCTCTCTCTCACTAGAAACAGAGCATGAAATGGCCACGTGGAGAGCTGAGAGAACTGTCTGCCGTAAGGGGGAGCTTATCTTCCCAGGCCGTTCAGAAAATGCACCAACAGTTGTTTTGTTTTTGGCTTATTTCAGCGTCTGGAATTTGTAGAGAAACCCAGAGAAACCAAGGCAAGAGAGCGAGCGGCCGGGACCACTCGTCCCCTTCTCTGTGTATTTCCCCCCATCCTTCCCTTTCCCTGTGCTTGCGTTGGGTTTAGGCTTTTTGTTGTTTCCCCTAAAGAGGGTTTTCCAAGCGCGGCGGCCTCTCAGCTCAGCGGCTTGTGTCGCCCTCCGCAGCAGCCGCACCTGAGCCCGGCCCTGTGGCAGGCGTGTAGCGGCGGGTAGAGGCAGAGGCAGGGCGCCACAAGAGACAAGCCCAGCAGAGCTAACCAGCGCGAGCCCAGTCGGCCTCCCCCGCCCTCGCCCCCTCCATCACAGGAGCAGGGGTCAGAGTAGTCTCCCTCTGGGTCGGACATGCAGTGGTACAGCATAGTGTCCGCCAGCCACATACAGCTGGCCCGCCGGATGCACGCCCGCACGGGGTCCGGCGCGTCCTGGCACCGGCCTCTCCGGTTGTCAGAGAGGAAGAAGGCCTCGCCGCAGTGCTCACATTGAGAGCGCTCCAGCCCCTCCTCCTTCCCTCCTTTACCGCCATTACTGGACGGGGAGCTGGGCAGGAAGGAGCGGGGCTGGCTAGAGACCGCTGAGAGAAAGCCCTGCCGGTACGAGCCCCCACCGTGGCCCTTTTTAACCAAGGGTCCGAGAGCAGGGTCAGAGTCTGAGGGCGACAGGGCCGGTGCCAGCGGGTAGGTGTAGTCGTGCTTCTGCGCCTCCGTCTTGGCAAAGTCCACGTAGGACTCCTCCATGGAGTCGTCCATCTGGATGAACTTGTCGCGCGCGGTGGCGTGGCGGTAGTCCTCGTAGCCCGTAAGCCAGGAGCGATCCGACGGCCGACCATAGTGGCGCTCGGTGGTCCGCTCCCAGCTGCGCTCCCTGGGGTTGATGCGGACGATCTCCTCGTCCTCCTGGAAGGTGACGTGGCGGGGATGCCGAGATAACGGCTAATGAGAAAGACAAGAACGAGACTTTCAAAAAACTGTTGTCAGTAATCAACCCATTTCGTTTGTCTTCGGGTGAGCAGTAAACAGCTGAATTTCGTTTTGAAAACTGAGAATATCTTAATCTTGAAAACTCTTGCACTGTTACTGAAGAGCCAAACAAAAAACAAAAACAGAATTTGGCAGAATATTTGTCATTTTTGAAAGAGCACCGGTGTGTTTCTCTTACTAGACATTCTTTGTCTCACCTGGTCCAAAAAGTAGTGGTCTGAGAGCCGGTAGGGGTCTTGGGGGTCATGGTGGCGATGTGCCAGTATGCACTTGTGTCTCTGCGGAAGGGGCGAGGACTCGAGCGGCTGCAGAGAGCTCTCCAGTTTCTGGGAGGAGTTGGATGAGCTGTCTGTGGTGTTCTAAAGGGGACAAACAAACACAGGATGCGGGGCTGAGAGCTGCACTCTGATTGGATACGCCATACAAATAGTGCGGGAGGACACCACCATTGGACAAACAAAAACAGGAAGCCTCGGCGCAGCTCTGATTGGGAAAACAGGAAGCACAAGATCTGTTTTTAGAGCCACTTGATCAGAATTTCGGATCGCTGTGTGCGTTAAACTTTTATTATTAACCAAATATGCCATAAAACATCAGCATCAGTCACTAAAAATAAACAATGCAGTAAATGCCAAATCATGGTTACCCAAGAGTCAAGATATTTCAATGACCATTGATTTGGTTGTAAATCAATCGGGCTCTTCAATAAATACTGTACTAATTTGTCTGACGATACAGTATTTGCCCGTGTAAAAGGAGCAATAGCCTGTTTAACAAACAGGATTTAAGAACACAGTGGTTGTTAACACGGCTTTCTGAAACAGGCCCCTTGTTCAATACATTTGACTGTAAACAATATTGTTCAATGTGTTAACAGTGAGATGTTATCATCAATGAGAAAAAGATGGTGGTCAAGACTGGTGGAACCCGGAGCTAGTTTTCAACGATCACCTTTTTGGCCTCTCGCCTGAGTCTCGACTCTCCTCCTGCCCCTTCAACTTGCCCTCCTCCTCTTTCAAACTAACTTTCCACATATTCCACCTTTCCTTCCCCCTTTTCCAACACTGTGTGTGAACAGAGCCCTGTCCCCTTCCCGCAGAACGGCAGAAGGCTGTCGGGGCTCCACTTCAACTCAAACCTTGGCCAGACACTAGTAGTGCTCAGGGCACCAGCCTCTTATGGATATGAGAGTGTACCAGCTGATGGGACTCCTTTCTTATCATGCCATCCTGGTTATGTGTGTGTGCATATGGATAGACATATACATAATGTGTTTGACCCAATCAAAAGCTTGCAGGTGTTTGTATGAGAAGATAAACTTGCTTTAACTTTTCAGAGATTTAAAGTTGGTTTCATTGGACTGCAATTCAGCATCTAGCGATAGCGATATCTCTATGCAGGAGATAACGTTGTGCCCAAAAGGTCTTTCTTAACACAACTTGAATTAAAAAAAGTCTGTAGTTTAATCTGGCTTTGGTTAACACTTGGTCTGTCACCAGAACTCAGCAGAGCCAAAGAAGACTTTTTCAAGTAGCAAATAGACGAGACGTTAGATTTCAGTAATGCCATTGAGGCTATATAGTTCCCACAACCTTAAACAAAAACAAGTGATGGGGATGTCATTAGTTTTGGACAAACTGAAATTCCAACTTGAAAATGGCCCTATATGAAAAGTTAAGTTATCATCTGGTAACCATGAATGTTTCTACAAACGTTTGTAGTCAGGGGCAGTTAGGTTTCATCTTCTGGGGACCACGGCCAGCCAACTGACACTTTTAACTTTCTTACCCCCAATAAACTGCCCGAGAATGATCCAACAGTCAAATCCAAAACAGAACTTTATTTCTTGCAGTGTAATAATGGCTGGTTGTTGGGTAACACATCACCCCTGGAAATCCAAACAAACCCTTTCTCAGACTTTATGAAGCTGACTAAATTTTCACCCCATGTGTCAACATCTGGCCCTCAAAAACAGGGCCTAAAAACCAAAGCTATGAATTATTTGCCAGAGTTATATGACCCAGATATGATGCATGTCTGACTGTCTGTCTGTCTGTCTGTCTGCTGAAGCTATCCCTATTATATCCTGCTCCCCACATGGATACCGCCATGCTGAGAATTTCCCCCAGCTTTCTTACAAAGCCCTCAGAGCAGCCGGCCAAAAATAACATAACATGCTGCCTCCGCTCCAGGCCCCGCCCCCCTGGAGAAGACATTACCAGGGGGGAGGAGCTGAGCCAGATATGCCTTAAAACCAGTTCCCAGTCTGGCCTCCACGGCTGCAACTAATTCAAAACACAGACCAGACTTTTCTGCTGTGAGCTGAAACTGCTTCCAAGAGGCCAGCGAGACGAGAGAGGAGGAGTTGATGGGGAGAGTTTATATTTCTGGACATCTCTCCTCTCTCTTTATATTCTGGCCCAAGGCTGGACAGAGGGCATTTCAAGTTATTTTCTGACACAAAACATGTCCTGACTCAAAGCTTGGGAGGATTCATCCTTCAACAGGCCCATCTCGCTCTCCTGGGATGAGCCAAGAATTGCTTCAATAGCTTTTACTCCCCCTGTTGTGAATGAGCCAAAATAGAGAGCGAGAGAGAGAGAGAGACGTGCAGGAGGGAGGGACAGAGGAAGGGTTGGGTTAAGTTTAGGTTTGGCAAACGAGGAATCATTTAGGGAAGTTATGTCCATCCTAGACCCCCTCCCCCCCATCCACCCCTTCTGCAGGCCCTCCGCCATCCTCCCCCGTCCCCCCAAAAAAGCTGTAAATCTGCTGCAGCATTTCCCCCTGTCCACGACTGACTGCCTCGCAAACTCTGCCGCCACAGCTAACTTTAGGAAAGGTCATTAGCAACCAGCAGTAAAGAGCCCATCAATGTATTCCATATTGAACTTGTGTTACATTCTTGTTAATGTTCAATTTGACGGATAAGCCTTGTTGCAGCCCTTTTAGGAAAGTAATATGTGCGTCGCTTTGCTGTCATCGAGTTCTTATTGTCAAACATTACCTTAACTTTCTCTAGTCTGTCCAGAAAAAGATTGCCCAGAGAAAGCTGGGCTTTAGCATGTTGTAAACAGTGGGAAAGGCAGACAGTGAAGAGCAGGGTTCTCAAAAGGCCAGATACTCAGGGCACACTCACACTAGGCCATCTGTTCCGTGCCCGAGCACGATTGCCCCCTAAAGTCTTGATCGTTTGGCTAGTGTGAGCACGCCATCCGTACTCCAGCACAGAACACTTCCTAGGCCACGGCATGCTTGAGAGAGGTTGCCCGGGCACGGTACAGATGCTAATGAGATGACACACACACACAAGCAAGCGCACAGGCGGCGTTCCTGACGTGAATTTATTAAGGATGCATAGTCGGTTAAACGTCCGCTGCCTTACTAGTCGGCACTAGAATTGCCCATCACTTGGACTTGAACATAAAATGTGTGAGAATGAACCTGTGTGTAGGCCTAGGTGTGGGCTAATAAAAGAGGGAGAGCTAAAAAGGTGAGAGCAGCAGAAAGCAAAGCAAAAAGGTTTTCTAGAGCTAAACTCTACAGCGACATATTCTGAGACATATTTCGAGGGGACATGGCAGACTATTTTTTTTGTTTAGCCTTTCCTCCTCCAACTTATTAGGATTGCAATTCAGGCTGCTAATTCCTCATTTGTAGGAGAAGAATGTATATCTATACTCAACTATACCGAAGAAATTCCTTGGATTTGTTGCACTAAAAAATTGTTTGCTTTCCTAAAAAACCCAATGCTCCATTTCAGGAATTGTTCCACACTCTGACTGCGCTGTAGCCTTCCCCCCGCCCCTCCTCATGTGTTTGTATGCGTCTCTGTGGTGGCTGTACACTCCCAGCAGAGCACCTATTAGTCTTGGCCCTTACAGACAGCTCGAGTCAAAGATGAACCACGAGGCACTTCCTCTCGTAAATCACCGGCCCTGCACTAAGCTGGGAAACAGCTGCTCCTCGCTGCTAGTTTGGTGGCGACTCTCTTTTTCTACTGGGAGGGGGAGGAGGGGCAGGAGGGGGCGGGGGGGTCACCAGGAGAGAGTGAGGTGATGGGATACAGGAAGTGACCTTGTGACCCGGCCTGCTGCTACTGGTGTCAGGTTACAGAGTGGGGGAAGGGGTCCTTCATGCTAACTTAAGGTAGAGAGGCCTTGACACACAAACACACACACACGTACGTGCTTGCGTATGTGTGACAGGGAGGGAGATCCTGAGTTGACATACATTAAGCTCCCAAAGTTCATTTGTATGAAGAAAACTCCTTTGGGGTCTTGGCTGAATAGTTGATATCAGAGTTTACTGGAACCGTTTGGTTTACTCCAGCGCACACTAGTACTACCACTTCCATTTCAGTGATGATGCAGATTGGTGGTACTACTGGTAGAAACTGCGCAGCTTCCGGCAAGTTCCTACTGTCGCAGTCATGGAGACGAACAACAACAATACACTTCTGAATTGCTCGCCTTACTTAAGAAAAACTCCCAAACGGCTCGGTTAACATGTCAAACTTAATATGCACGAGTTGTAGCTACAACCTACGAGCGAAGCATACAACTGCAGCTAATCAGACGGATGCTAACGTTCACAGGCAAATCACCCAGGCTCATTGCACTGCTTTTGATTTGAACTAAATCTTTTGAAGAAAAGTCAAGTACATAAAGTGACTTTCTTAGCATTTATTTGATTCCCACTCATGATACACTAAAAACATTGTAAAACTTAGAGTTCCCTAGTTCAGTATCATGGATCTGTAAACCGGCCTTCCTGGATCATTTTCAATTGTCTCACCGGTAACTAAATCCACCACACTAACGCAGCCTTGTAACACAGGGATATTGGAGGCACGTCAGAATGCCATTCATTGCAAACTGAACCTTGAAATAACACAATGGTAATGCCCACTGCAACTTAAGACACAAAGAAAATTCCAATGACCTACAACCTGGAGGCTACCAGCACATTGCTTTTTCGACTTCAACTCTAATATGGAAAAGTGCAACTCCTTCAGCATTGTCTCCTTGAAACGTCATAGTTATAGTAACATGAAGCCTTTTTTTGTCAGGTGCTTGCATTCATGAGCAGATGGAACTTTATAGCCAACAATTGTGACTCGGACAGTACATGAATGTAGGAAAAAGATGCTTACAGTAAAGACGTCGTCGTCACCCAGCTCGCCCTCATTCTGGAGTGCTGTCGAAGAGGTGGTGGAGCCTACAGAGAAGAAAAAAGGAAACAGCCCTTTAATTAAAGGATCCAACGCTTTATTAATTCCTGGAGCTGGTGAAGACCCCAAAGCATCTGACATCGTAGTAGTCCTACACTTGTATGATTTGAACATACATCCACCTTCTGCTTTAAAAGCAACATTTAAGCTTCTCTGCACTAATTTGTGAAAGGTCTTTTTTGTTAATTAGTTGAGTCATCATCTTCATGTGCGACATTTCTCTTCATATCAAACTCTTTCCACATTAAATCTTAAATTTAGAAAGACATGGACAATGTTTTAGTCATATCTCTGACCCCATGACATTGTCCTTGACTCCAAAAAAGTCCACAGCATCTTGTCGGCAGGGACTTTAATAGCGACAATGTGTAAACAAGCGTACCTTCAGCCAGGTCCTCGATGGCTTTCCGGACCCCCCTGTCAAACGCTCTGGCGTCTGCTGGACTCTGGAAGGACAGGCCGCACTTCCTGTCCTCTACCTTCCAATGGTGAAAGGTGGGTGTCGCTATGGTGTACACTAGGCCTTCCTTCCTCAGTGGACAGTCCAGGATCACCTGTGTATCCATCGGCCAATTACAACAGGGCATAACATCCTTATATCATCCTTTAAATGAACTCACACTGACTTGCTTTTGTTGTTGGTTGTGAAGTTATGTGTGTGTGTTTTTTCACCTGTTTGTCCCGCACCCGCTCTCCACGGATGAGAAACTGGGAGCCGCTGAAGGCCGACAAGGGTGCCAGCTCTGGCGGCAGGAGGCGGCACACGCCAACCCTGCTCAGAGCGCCCCCGTCCTGAGCCAGCCAGCCACCGCTAGAGTCGTCCCGCGTCATCACCACCGCTTTCACACGCACGATGTAGCTGTCACTGGAAAGAGAGAGAGAGAGAGGGAGGATTATCAGAATGATAACTGAAATGTGTATGTTTATTATGCAGTATTAAGTAGGATATGTTATTGTTGTACAGGGTTTGGGGGATAAACATTGTTACGGCAATGCTCCCCCCATCCATACACCTTTGACTTTTGGATAACAAGCCAACACATGTGAGAGCAGTGACTCACATAAATGTGAAAGAAGTTCTTCTTTTGGGGCGCAGAAAATATGAAAATTGATGCTTTGAAGTGGGACACTTCAACCTATCATGGAAATGCAGGCAAATACAATCATGTCAGGGGGTGGCAGCTCTTAAAAACATATTCTTAGGAGGGAAGACCAAGCCCCTTGAAATCATACAGGGAAAGAAATGACATCACTCAAGCAAAATTCACAATAACTTTCAGACCCTTTTCTGACTATTGACAAAGAAGAACCTCAGTCACATTACAGGGTATATGAAAGTTCAAGACATGACAGATAGCTGCCCCTATAAAATGGTTCTGTTACCACCATCATCTTAATTAGACTGAACGATTAAAATTTGGGCTGGAAAATGTTCTATATTTTCAATTTGGTAACAACTAACAATATTTTTTGCCTCATCTCTTTTCAAATCCATACGACTTACAAATGTTTCACTTCAAGCGATTGTAAGTGATACCAGTAAACATGTTAGCTAATGAAATCATTAAGAAAAGCACAGGAGGTTTCAATCAACATTCACCAATATCTGATGTAGGGTTGCAGTAAATCACCACTCTGCATCACCTTCTAAATGCATGTTACCATGGTGAATTTTGCATGCTACCTTTTCAAATCAATTGCTAGATTGATGCTAAAAAAATCAACCCAAGGCCATGATCAGATTATTGCATAGAAATAACCAGTTACTTTCCATCTATGAGATAATTCCAATACGTTGTGTAAAAGTTATTGGTAACTACTATACAAAGAATTTGCACCTACGCCATGTGATCATTTTGTAAAATCCAAAAAAGGTATTCAAAACAACACACACAAGGACAGCACTTAAGAGGAGCTTTGAGGTGGGAAGGTGAAAAAATTTCTATTTAGGCATTGGTAAAAATATTTCTTTAGGCAAGAAATATATAATAAGTCTTTAGGCAACTCAAATTCTCCCTCGTGCAGTAACGTACATTTCCCTGTGGTCTCAACTCGACTATTCTGTATTGTCTTAATCTTTCTGGCAGCAGTCTAAGACTGGGTTAATACCACAGCAGTTTATTATAGAGCTGGATTCACACCGTGGCAGACTGTTCGAGGGCGTCCCAAGTCACGACTTTGCCTGGTCTTCGCTGGGCTGAGGTGGGAGGTGTTGTACCAGGACAAGTCAGCACGAGAACAGTACACACAAACACGTTCAGAGTTTCTCAAAGTGTTTCATATATGGGGGCGGGCCACATTACTTTGTTACACAAACTATTAAACATCCGATAAACAGATCATTATTTAGATTTCACTGAAAAAACCCTGATTCTAACCACACACCAGTTAGTTTGAGTACTTGCAAAAGGTGATAAACCAGTAGATGGGACCAGTGATCAAAAACACATCATATAAAGCTACATTTTAGTCTGTATAGCAGCACAAAACAATACATGACAAAACCTCCCTCTGCAGTCAACCTATTCGTCCTTGCTTATAGCATGAGAAAATACAATGGAGGCTGAATGGTAAAATCAAGACATTCTCAAGCATTAGCATGACAAGCCACACAAGGACACAATGAACATGGTCACAATCCACATGAATGATCCAACAATAACAGGATGTACCTTTGTGTATTCCATCGAAGCTGCATTGTGTGTGTGTGTGTGTGTGTGTGTGTGTGTGTGTGTGTGTGTGTGTGTGTGTGTGTAGGAGAGAGAAAGAGAAACATAGAGAGAGAGAGAGGGAAGGAGGGAGGGAGGAGAGGCAGAGTGGGAGTGAATGAGAGAGGTGTTGTTATATAATTAGCCTGCAGACAGTCTAAGGGATTTGATGTGTGTACACACACACACACACACACACACACACACACACACACACACACACACACACACACACACACACACACACACACACACACACACACACACACACACACACACACACACACACACACACACACACACACACACAGGTGGCAAAACTGGTTCTCCAGCTCCCACCCACACACATTCATAAAACTGACTGAATGGCAGCAGACAAACAGCTCGTACAGAAAAGCAACTACAGATTCACCCGCAAGGTTTGTGCTTTTCGTGTAAACACACATGCACACGCACTTAAAAAAACACACTTCCTGTGAAGCCACTTCATAAAATAATTACTTTCCTTTCCGACACCAAAGTTTTGCCAACACGCAAGACAAAAATATACCTTTGTGTAAGCAGTTTTAAACTATTAACATTCAATTAAAACATTAGAAATTCAATATTTGCCCAAAGGCATTAACTAGAAGAGTAGCTACATTTTTTTATTGGCAGACTGTGATACAGTGTGTAGGCAAGTGTAATTTATTTTGTCATGTCAAACCACAATGGGAAAAGACAAAAAGTCATTTGCGTTCTACTTAGCAACATGGGAAACTTGAATGGCATTAAAGGACATAATGGCAATTCAGAATACAAATGTCAATGACCTATTTATATTTCCATTTTTTCATTGGATATGAAAGGTCAGGCTTTAAACTAGGTTACCTTGTAGCAGGTAGCTAGAGGCTAAAATAGCTCATTTGAATATATAAGGTCACACAGGCTTCCATTCACTGGCTTTTTATGATAACTAGCCTACTTTTTATTTGGTGTCCTCTTCTTGGTCAACTAATGTAGGACCAACACATGTGTTGCAGTTGAAATAGCTGGTTACAAGATTGTCATGGTAAGCAACATGCTAAATTTCTGTGGTGGGTTAATACACAGTAGTTTGCACATTGTCTCAAAAGATAAAGTAAGTCATGCTAGCAATGGAGTGCTTTCAATAACCTGTAGTTATGTAGCCATGTATGTAGTTCACTCCACTGTAATGCACATACTTTAAGCTTTGACATTATTTTTGCTCTCAGAGAAGCTCCACCACTAAAAAAATGTTTAGCGTGAAAAACTTAAGTGCTGCATTCATGGACAAAGTACCACAGCAGTTTTACATGACTCAAAAACACTTAGGCTACGCCACATTTGAATAAGGAAACCACACAGCAAATCCACTGGCATACATAAATAACACCAAAGTCTGTGCTATATATGCACATGTGCGTTAAGATACGCGATACCGGCTAACATCTCTCTGAGATGAAGTTGACACATTTTGGGCTGTCTCGTGACCCGTGTACAGAGCCCCGTCTGCCGACAGGACCTGTAATCTGTGGTTTGAACACACACACAAGGGCCACAACCAGGAGCAACACACTACTTTATTACACTTGGGAGTGACCGTACATTCTGGCACAAACACACACAGACATTCATTCGGGAACTGTGAATCTAATTCTGTACACACGAATGCGGCACGAGGTAGCGATGCTGAAAAGGGGACTGTGACACCCACTTTCAGAAAAGATGGTTAATATACTATTAATAATCACTTTTTTGGAGGAAGTCACATGCACAACTTTCCCAAACATTACGGTTGCCAAATATTTGAACAAAATAAAGTGTGTTGGTGATCTCCACTTTTCAAGTGCTTTTCAAACCCTCTTTCAGGTGGGATGAGGATGTAAAATGTTGCGTCACAAGTTGAATGATGACTCAATTAATTAAGAAGATTTGGTCACCTGTTCACTGATAAGGAAAGAGCAGTCATTCATGCATCACATCCTCTTCTAATTTAATATGAGCTTCTACTTGAAGAAATGCACTTCTCTGTGGTTCCTAGCCAAACTTTTTGCAGAGTCCTCTCACTAAACCAGAATTTAGTCAATTTACTGTTGCATGCCCTCTCACAAACACATGGTCAAGTGATAACCTACACTCCTAACCTACATATTTGATTGTAGCTGCTAGAATTATAAATTATAAATGCAGTAATATATAAAGCAATATATATATATTACTGTAAATAATGCATTTATAATTAATATAAGCTCAATGACACCTGCATTAGCTGGAATTAGCCAATCGATTGTCTCGTTACATATGTCTTCTTGGTCTCTGCAGCGCTGCTGTGTTGGCTTGGCTCTATACTTTGTATTTCTATGTCTGGTCCAAACCTCACAAACAAGTCAGCGTCATAATGAGGAAATGAGCAATGGTTGGATTACACACCTGTTGTTTCCCTGCCAAGCCACATTAGTACACAGCATCAATTAACTCTTAAGTTACATTTGTTAAATTTATTTGCCTGTAAGCCATTTCAGCATCCACATTAGGTCCCATTTACCATCAAAACAAAAAGTACAGCTTTTAAAATAATTACTTTAAGGGCATATACTGTAAGGAGTGCTACTTAGTGATCCGGCCCAGCAAATACCCAATGTGGTCTGTTTGTAACAATATTGCAATAAAACAGTAAAGTGTCTTGGAAGCAGTCTGGTTATCTGGCCTGGAATCCAGCTCATGTGTGACAGATAAAAGGGCCAGTGAGGGCAGCCCAGCCATGTGTGATAAGGGCTGCTATACTTCCTCTGATAAGGAATGACCGGCCGCGCCTCTGCCTGATCAACAGAACCACACACACCCCGCACAGGGTCCGCCTCTCTCTGTAGAACACACACACACACACACACACACACACACACACACACACACACACACACACACACACACACACACACACACACACACACACACACACACACACACACACACACACACACACACACACACACACACACACACACACACACACACACACACACACACACACACACACACACACACACACACACACACACACACACACACACACACACACACACACAGCAAAAAGGAAGTGACTGAAAGGGGCTTCACTATCACAATTATTTCATTCTTGGTTTGTACTTTTGATGAGCTGAATGCTGAAAGTGTTTTCACAACACATGCGGACAGACCTTCTATATGACATTGACTTTGGTTAATATGAAACTTGGAATTCATGTCATTTTAAGGCAAGTCAACATTATCAGCGGCAGAAAAATACATATAATATTTAAATCGATTTGTGCAAATAATGAATCGAATCAAAATCTCATAAGATAGGAATTTTTTTCACCACCCCTAGTTGATAAAAACACAATTTTTTAAAGTAGAGAATGTGCCATATATGCATAAGAATGATTGGTTGTTCTGGATTCATTATTAGAATGTACTGGACAACTTAAAAAATAGAAATTCTATGGAGTTTTGTATTGATATCTCAATGCATTTCTGTTAAATTGGATGCTAGCTAGGAAGGAAATAAGATATACCATTTTTATATATTTTTTTCTTTTTCATTTCAATGTGAGAATGTTAAAAGAGAGCAATAGACAAGAGTTGTGTGGTGAAACGAGATCATTCACCGCTATTGACACTGGAGGCTTGTGGGGGGAAGTTTGATCGGCTTTCTGTCAATCAGCCAGAGTTATGTGGAACGCTCACATGTCTAGGGTGACCTATTCATGGTTATTAATCCATGTGGCTGAAAAAAAAAAAAAAATAGTATCACTGCAGAAAATAATTTTAAATACTGTTTAATACTGTGTAATTTTAAGTCCTTCTCAGCACTAAAAATATAAACAACTTTAATCAAAAGCCGTTTTGAATTGGCAAAACAACTAAGCAAGGCCTCAAAATCACACTAAGTCAGTCTTTATTAAGGTGGAATGCATTATTTGTGCAGCCCTTATGCACAAAGAAATTGGAAAACTCTCTGATGTTGTTTGGTCCAAATTGTGTTGCAGCTCCAACATGTTATCCACCAGCCTTTGACTGGACTCCAAGAGGAATCCCTAAGGTGACTCTGTCGCAGTGCTTCCATCGCTAGCCAGGTTGAAACCATACTGAAAGTAAGCAGATTGGTTCTAAACCTCTTAAAAAGCGACTGAAAAGCCAAACCAAAACCCTTTATAATGCCTCATATCCTCTTATACTGTGTTATAGGCTTACCGCTTATGGTCAATGTAAGTGATAAGGGGCTTTCTAATGGTCTCTGCATCCGTCACAATATTCCTTAGCCTCGGTGTGTTTCATCAGGTAGTCTTCGTTTGCATAAACTGTCAGATGTCAATGGTTTATCTAGTAATTGCATGGCCTGTGGTCCACCTCCCGGGTCCCAAACCAACTGAAAATGATTTGCATAATGAACGCTAGGAAGTCTGTTCTCTTAGGGCTTCCCTAGCCTAAATATGCCGGTATATTTATTACTACACATGGAGGGCTGCAACATTTCCTCATGCTATTTGTGGTTGGTTTTTAAATAGCTTGTAGTCTCAACTTTGTGTTGTAGGAATGCTTATAATTTAACATGAAAAAATGCAGTTTCCAAGAAGTATCCGTCTGAAACCACTTTTCGTGACTCTACATCTCAGCATTGAAACTATATTCACACACATGTTGTATGAGTGTAACTTTTTCACATATATACACTTTTAGGTGTTGGAGAGATCACAGTAACATAAACCAGGACAGGGGAGGACTTAAACTGACGTGCATGTTGCATGAATGAACCCTGTAGCCTAAAATAGTTTCAGCTACCGTCAGCCAGGTCACCAGACACAAACTAAACTAGATGAACTTCCGTATATATACAGTATCTCACAAAAGTGAGTACACCCCTCACATTTCTTCAAATATTTCATTATATCTTTCCATGCGACAACACTGAATAAATGACACTTTGATACAATGTCAAGTAGTCAGTGTACAGCTTGTATAACAGTGTAAATTTACTGTCCCCTCAAAATAACTCGACACACAGCCATTAATGTCTAAACTGCTGGCAACAAAAGTGAGTACACCCCTAAGAAAAAAATTCCAAATTGGGCCCAAAGTGTCAATATTTTGTTTTGCCATCATTATTTTCTAGCACTGCCTTAACCCTCTTGGGCATGTAGTTCACTAGAGCTTCACAGGTTGCAACTGGAACCCTCTTCTACCCATTCATGACGACATCAAGGAGCTGGTGGATATTAGAGACCTTGCGCTCCTCCATCTCCCGTTTTAGGAAGCCCCAAAGATGCTCAATAGGGTTTAAGACTGGAGACATGCTTGGCCAGTCCATAACCTTTACCCTCAGCTTCTTTAGCAAGCCACTGGTCGTCTTGGAGGGGTGTTTGGGGTCGTTATCATGTTGCAGTACTGCCCTGCGGCCCAGTTTATGAAGGGAGGGGATCATGCTCTGCTTCAGTATGTCACAGTACATGTTAGAATTCAATGAACTGTAGTTCCCCACTGCTGGCAGCACTCATGCAGCCCCAGACCATGACACTCCAACCACCATGCTTGACTCTAGGCAAGACACACTTGTCTTTGTACTCCTCACCTGGTTGCCGCTCCACACTCTTAACACCATCTGAACCAAATAAATGTATTTTGGTCTCATCAGACCACAGGACATGGTTGCAGTAATCCATGTCCGTAGTCTGCTTGTCTTCAGCAAACTTTTTGTGGGGTTTCTTGTGCATCATCTTTAGAATAGGCTTCCTTCTGGGATGACAGCCATGCAGACCAGTATGATGCAGAGTGTGGCGTATGGTCTGAGCACTGACAGGTTGACCCCCCACCCCTTCAAGCCCTTCAGCAATGCTGGCAGCACTCATACGTCTATTTTCCAAAGCCAACCTCTGTGTACGACGCTGACCACGTGCACTCAACCTTCATAAACTGGGCCGCAGGGTGGTATTGCAACATGATAACGACCCCAAACACACCTCCAAGACGACCAGTGGCTTGCTAAAAAAGCTGAGGGTAAAGGTTATGGCCTGGCCAAGCATGTCTCCAGACCTAAACCCTATTGAGCATCTTTGGGGCATCCTCAAACGGAAGGTGGAGGAGCGCAAGGTCTTTAATATCCACCAGCTCTGTGATGTTGTCATAAATGGGTGAAAGAGGATTCCAGTTGCAACCTGTGAAGCTCTAGTGAACTACATGCCCAAGAGGGTTAAGGTAGTGCTGGAAAATAATGGTGGCCACACAAAATATTTACACTTTGGGCCCAATTTGTAAATTTTTTCTAAGGGGTGTACTCACTTTTGTTGCCAGCAGTTTAGACATTAATGGCTGTGTGTCGAGTTATTTTGAGGGGACAGTAAATTTACACTGTTATACAAGCTGTACACTGACTACTTGACATTGTATCAAAGTGTCATTTATTCAGTGTTGTCGCATGGAAAGATATAATGAAAAATGTGAAGAAATGTGAGGGGTGTACTCACTTTTGTGAGATACTGTATATTTATCTCAGAAAAACAATCTCCTTTCCTTAAATAATATCAAATCATATGTGGAGACAAATAAGCACTTTTGAGTAAACTAAGCAATGCATAAACCTGAACTTCCCGCATAACAGAGTTCATTCACTGAAGCGCTGAAAAGAATGTGAGCTTGGTGGGTTGTTGTATACTTGGTGTGACAAGGCAAAAGCACACTGAGTGAAGTGAATGAAAACTCAAGCTATTATAATCTTGGTCATCCAGTCAGCTGATGGGCACAGATTAGTAAGAAAAAGAAAAAAAAGTTACAGGCAAACAATCCAGGTCCATTGTTTAGTCTCTCCAGATATAAACAGCCCAGGCCATTATATAAAGGCTCCTGATAGCAACCAGTGATGAGCTGCTCTGTAAAACACAGGAAATACTGTGAACAAGGATCTGTTCCACATGATGCGTCTGTTTGTGTGTCTGGTTGTGTGTGGAGAGAGAGAGAGAGAGAGGTTGTGTGTGTGTGTAGAGAGAGACAGAGAGAGGGGAATGCAAAGGAAGTTAATTTGTGGACATCGTGTATGTGTTGATATTCTCTCTGTTAATGTGTGTTCATTATATGACTGAGCATTTGAGTGTGATATCAACCACCACAAGTACTCGTCTCCAGTAAAACTAAGGAACTTTTTTTTTTTACATGAAACGCAAATACTGTATACATAACACACATGCCAGCTATTCAGAAACAAGCGTTGGACAATAAGAAATATATGAGCAGTTTTAAACATAAACAGAAAATGTCAGGCTTTATAGTCAGTCCCTCCGAATCATCGCAGTCAGAACCACCATTTTCTACGCTACTAGCAGCCTCGATAGACCAGAATAAAATGCAGCACCAACACATGTTGCATTGGAAGTCATTGGGCTTTCTTTTTTAGTACAAGAAACACCCTATTTTGCCTTTGTTGCAAATCGCTCTTTCCGCTTTCACGTGTACAACTAACACACCCAGGCCTTGTGGCTGGTTGTTGTATTGTGGGAAATGTAGGAAATCATTCAAATGAGACAAGAGACCATGCCTGTTGAGCGGAAGGTGGATACAAAGTAAGTAGCTTTCTACACACACCTACTCTAATAACTGTTTCAGAGGTATTCTCAGCTGGATTATTGCATTCAAAATGAAGGGTAATGAATGTTTCCACTGTCCCCAGGATTACACACCTGTCAAGTTTTATTATGGTCCCTCACAAACGTTATGTGTGCGAGTGTGTATATGTACATGTATTAAATGCAGCAAACAGAAAAATGTATGTGTGGAGGAACAGAACAACCATGCTGAGGGAACATGCAGACCTGCTAACTCCTCGTGCTGTGTTTGCCAGTTGATGAGTGCTCTTTGTTCTGGGATGGATTATGTTTCGTTGCTACGTTGACCTTAGCTGAATGTCACCCGGCATCTCCTGTCCAATACTGACTGTGCACATGCTGACCCTGCAGCAGCACACACCGGATCAATACGTCCTCTGCTTGTGTTGTGTGTGAAAGAGAGAGAGATCTCATTCTTCTATTGAGAAGATTTGAGGACATGATGGCTACAGTTATAGTTGTGTTTAGGTCATGTAGTAGTCAACAAAAAAGCCCTCACAAACGTTATGTGTGCGAGTGTGTAGCCTGCCTATGTATGTGTAGTCACATTGACTGCTGATAACACAACTGACATCAAATCTGATCGCTCCATTGAGCAGGTGAGGCATTCAAATGTGTGCATGTGACTCAATCTCCAAGGTATGCCTCAGTAGATAGAAAAACGTCCACTGCTGCTTAACTACATACATACAATGAACGCCTTTAAAGAGAAAGGGACACAGTGAAATATATAACCTGTGACACATGCTGCAAAATCTGAAGAGAAGTCACACTGCTGCACCTTTGAACATGACACAAAAGGTATAAAGGTGTGTCTCCTGTTTCCTGACCCTGCCTTAATCCCATAACAGGCTTTAACTTCTGATAAGAAAACCGCAACATACAAACAGCAGATAAGTGCAGATTGATTCAGTTCATTCCAGCATGGGACAATAAATGCGTTAAGTATGAAACAGTATAGTAGTAACGGAAGCATACAAAGGGTTGTTTGTAGAAACATTCAGTTTAAATGTACCGTACTGTACAATGCAAAATAAATGAATTTAGACTGACAACAGTGTGCCACTGAAACGTAAGATACATGCAAACATTCTGTCAAAGGCTGTATATTACAGTCGAATTTCAGTATATCGTGAAGGGAACATGGTTCAATGATAGATTGGCTTTAATATTACTTTTTAATGAATTCGACCAAATGTAGCCTATTTATTACCATTTTCCTGGAGTCCAAATTCTCTCTGCGCTAATAGGCGTTTTTGTTGGGCTTGTGTGATTTTCATATCGTTACACTGGTCCCCAACTATTTTTGACACATCTATTTTTTAACCATATTTCTCGTTTAACATTATCCTAGGACAAAAAGTCTTGAATTTTGGCCTAATTGCTAGCTTTTAAAAGGCAATAAACCGTGAAGGACGTGCTGGGCGTGGCCCAATTTGCGTCATTACCATAGAAACGCTTCAATTATTTATTTAGACATTTGTGACTCAGGACAAGGTCGTGAAGATATAGTGTCATGGAGGAACAGGGGGGACATTTAAATTGTCCCAGTAGGGATTCAGGTTAGTTTTAAGACCAGTATCATGGTTGCAGCAGACCCAGGGCCAGTTTATATAGGCACAAAATGGGGCTAAAATTGTCCTGTCTGTCTACTTGTGGGTCTGTGGACAGCCAGCCAGACAAAGCTGGTGTGTAGCTATAGCTGGCTTCGCAGAGCAAAGCACGGCCAGCAGGCATGAATGGGGACGCGCTGAAGGTTAGAGGGCTTTTATGAATGAGCCGGCGTCACCGCCACAGCAGCGCAAACATCCCCTACGGTGCCCTTCGCCCTTCCACCCCCGCCAACACAGATCTGCAAGGCAGGCATTCCTACCGATCACAGCCCCGTGTAGTCTGGCAGACAGGGACGTGGTCGATACAGCCAGGGCTAGAATGGATTTGTTAACAAAAAGAAAGAGAAAAAAGAGGCACTTGGAGCCAGTAATTTAAACGGTTCCTGCTCATATGTCTGCACATTTCCATTTAAGCCTTAAATAGATTGTTTTGGCAAATCCTCCACTGCATATCTACCTTCATAACAGAAATCCCGGAGTTTCGTGTTTGTGTTGACGATAACGTTCACATAAAGGCTATAAACGCTCTGCCACCTGCCCAATAGGCCTATTTAATATAATTCAGATTAAGCTACGATCTATCTCTCGGTGAAGCTAATTTTAAACTCCAAACGCTTCCATATAGGCCTGGCAATGGGGTGCCGTATAAACAGGTCTGTGGGCCTACACATTGTACGGCTCTATATTAGCTACATTTCGCAAGACGCAACAGCCCCGATCCACGGGACCGTCTGTCAGACAGGCTCACGAGACTCGACTCCGAGAGAAACAGACGCCTATATTTTCTATTATTTACAGGGCAAGTCGTCGTTTACAAGCGGTATTTTTTTTTATGAATGGAGCGCGGTAGGCTATGCAAATGAGGGCGATTGAGAAAGAGATGGCGGATGAGGCATATCGGATATCTCATATCCTGTGAGACTTCCCCCTTCGGTTGGACACAAACACATACAGATGTGGCCAAATAGCCTCTGCAAACGCCTCGGGTTTTCAATTTCTTTCCGCCGAACAACGCACAAACAAACGTTGCGTGCGCTCGCTGCTGTTTTAGGTGTTTATAAAAGGTGTAACTTGGGGCGTGTTTGAGTTTCTAAGTTACGCTGCAACAGGGCCTGCTCTCGCTTCAGATCCTTTCAGAAAATGTTTCCGATCCACCCACGCTTATTCCCCCCTCCTCCTACTCTTCTTCTTCTTTCACTCTTTGCCTTCTCAAGACTAGTCTACACCAAGGTGGGGGCCCTAAAAACCTCTTCCACAGCTCTGTCAATGCATTACTGCACAGCAGCAACAAGCACAGTCAAATCGATTGAAAAAAACACATACACAAAAAACAGTGCAAAACAGCTTCGTGTAAGAGTTTAAAGATGCACATTTCCCCCAAGTTGCCCTAATCATCTCCAACTTGCAAGCATTGGGAAAAGCGAAAAACGACACACGGGTAGAGAAATCTTAAGAGTCACAGTACTTACTCGTTTGGGTGTGTTTCTTCTATCATTTTCTCGTTTCACCTCAGGTAATGTACCACGGCGGTTGCATACTTTTCGCTCGTCATTCTTTCACCGCGGCTCCTCCGATTCTGTCTCCAATTCCGCATAAATCCCCCCTGCGCCTTTGTGCGAGTGTCGGCTCTTTGGCTTTGCCTTCGACTGGCCGTGCCTCCGTCTTCTTCTTTTCCTCACTTTTCCCCTCTTTCCCCCGCAGGAGCCACCCAGTTTCTTCTGGATCGCAAATGCCCCTTTCCTAGAACTTTAACACCCCATCGCCTTTCGGAAGGAAGGTAACGTAGCCTACACGGACTGTTTAGTAGCCGTTTCCAGCTCTTCACTTCGTCCCCCCCTCCCCAAACGCACGCACGCACACACAAGGCACACACTCGGTTTTTAAATCCTAAGGCGCATGTTTTTACCGACGACTCCGGTTCCAGTTGTGCGTAAAAAGCGCTTCGTCGCTGTTGTTACCGAGGGGTGGCCCCGCTAGAGCCCCATCTCTCTCTACTCCATGTTGGATTGCAGGCAGCAGAGCTTCTCCAACGACGCCGGGGGAGGGAGAGGAGGGAGGAGGGAAGGAGGGAGGGCGTGCAGGGCGGAAGCGGTGACGTCGGTCTACGTTTTGGTAAAGGGCCCACGATGGCTAAAAGCCGTAGGGGCCCTTGATAAATGACCCCCTCCCTCTTTTCCCCTCATCCGGATCCTTGATTTCAAATCCGGACATGTCACCTTTGTTCTCAAATGAAAATCCATTGAACTCCTTTTTAGGATAGGCGCATTAGAGATATTCCATAGGAAAATAAAAATACCAAAATAACAGTCAATTCCAATAGATGTCTTTAGGTTGTCTACTAGAGGCACTAAATAATTATGTCAATCGGAGTTTATTATACCAACACTTTTGCTCATGACATATGCTATTTTTTGAAAGATTAAAATGTATAAACTTCAAATGTATGCCTGATTAACCAAAAACAGATTACATGGGCTTTCCGGTTAATCTTGTTCATTTTTTTTTACTAATCTATCTGTGAGTAATCCCTATCAACTGTGTAGCCTTTTATTGCCTTTTTGAAAAGACTTGTGTTCGCTGCTTTTGTTAGTGCTGCCAAATTAGTTCATGCAACAAACAGTTGCCAGTATTGTTTTCAGGTTCATGCCTGGGCGAACGGTCAACCCAGCTCCTTTTAAGTCTGTGGTCGTGTGGCGCCCTCAGCCGGCGATTCCCACACCCTACCTGTTTGATGTAAGGATTTTGACCAAAAGATTGCAGTCGAGGTAACTTTTCATATTTAAAACAATTCGTTTTTTTAAATAAACTTTTGACATAATCATTATAATAAATAGCCATTTTTTTCTAATTAGTAGTGTTAGACTCCTAAACGCTGTTATTTCAACCTCTCAGAGTTTAGAGTTTACACAGTGACTACACCGTTGATGAGGAATTCAAGACTGAAAGAAGATAAGGGAGATTAGTGAATAGCTCAGCGATTGTGACATCCCAATCAAAGGAGCAACTGAGTGGATCATAGGCTCAGAAGCAAACGACTGATCTTTCCTCACAAATCAACTGACATAATATTCATTGTCATACCTAATGGCTCCTTTGGACACTTGTATCATTCGAACAGTTTTAAAGAGCACCTACTACATGAATCCAGTTCATCAGCTGTGTTTTCAAATAATCCGTGCAAAAGTCAGCAGCATTACCAAAAAACTGCTGCTGATTCACTTGATTAATTTGCAGTTTATTGAAGTTATATGTATTTGTTATTTATTTATAATGTAGTTATATGCCATACAAATATTCCTATTTAGCTGTATTTTTAACAGAGAGAAACTCATGGAGTAGTTTCTCTCAAAACAACAGTATTTGTGTTCTACGCACTTTTCGGAAAGGCAAGTTTATATATATAGCACAATTCAGACATACAATCATTCAAATTGCTAAAAATACATAAAGAAAATAAGCCACCTGACAATATTGAAAATTGCATTTAAAAGATAGTCAAAGAAAAGTGAAAAAAGGGCAGACAAATTGTTAAGAAATTCAAAGTAATTGCATTGAAAAGACAATGAAAACAAACAAATAAAATTGACAGGTAGTTGAGCTGTCCCAGACGACCTGACAGGTCTGAATGGTTCATATTGTAGCAGCAAATCTCAAATATATTTTATCCCTAAACCATACAGTGCTTTATAAACCAAAATCATCATATTGAAATCAATTATTTGAATGAAAGAGAGCCAGTGCAAAGACCTCAGAAAAAGAGTGATGTGGTCCACTTTATTGGTCTTAGTGAGGACGCGAGCAGCAGCGTTCTGAATCAGCTGAAGCTGTCTGAGTGATTGAGAAAGACCTGCACAGACACTGATACAGTGGTCAAGTGGTCAAGTTTTTCCAAAATCCTGCTGAGTCCATGACTACACCAAGACTTCTGGATTGGTTAGGATTATTTTGTGGCATCTTTGATGCTCCATCAGACAGTTTGGATATACAGAGATGAAACATTGGAGAGAGGGGAACGACATGCAGAGAACAACCACGGGCTAGAATCGAACCGGTGGTCTGCTGTTTCTGAGGACTATTCTGAGCCATGATTCTGAGCCTCTATTGGGGGGCGCTCTAACCACTACACCACAATCAGCTTTTTTTCATCCTGTTTTTTAACAGTGGACTCTAGACAATTATTTTCGGTAACACTTTACAATAAGGTACACAAAATTGTATTAGCTACTACATAGAATGCATGGCCCTCTCTGAGGATTCGGAATCTCAGATAGAGGAGCGTGAGTATCTGTTTATTGGAATAATTACTCATCTTTGAAGCAGCTGATAATGCACACACTTATTTTGTATGTCATACCTTGCAAGCTGCAAAGTTGGGTCGTTAACTTATTTTCTTTCTCTTTTTTTAAAGATAAACTCCATCTGTTATGATCTCCAAATACCTCAAATAATTTTAGTGCGCAAAATCTCATTGTAATTTGAGAAATCATGACATATAGACTGCCACCGTGTGGTAGAAACATGAATATTCACCATTAAAAGGAGCACGCTTTGGCTGCAGTCCTGTACCATCTTAGCCTGGTGCTACCAGACCGGGCGGGTGGAGCCAGGCTAGTACCATCTTATGTTCTAAACAAAATAAAACATACTTTTATAAATATGCCATATATGTATAAGGCGAAGTCACATCATTTCACTGCATTTCAAAACATCTACTTATTCCTTGTTGGGAAGACAAACCTGTCTTTGACTTGAAATTGAGCTTGGTTACTATATGCATATGCACTTAAAACATGTTGAATGTCACCAGATTATTATGTTATTAAATCATTTCCTCAAGTTGCATTTTTTATATTTGAGAACTCTGTTACCATAAGAAGCAAAACTAGGTGGGTACAATATTTAATTTAACTTGTGTCTGGTTTCTGTCAGTGTGTGTGTTGTTTTTGTATCCTTATGCTGTCCTAATATTTGCTTTATATTCTGCATGTACTTCATGCAACAGCAATTTTCCCTCAGGGTATTGAAGGGTCATTCATCCAAAGCTCCCCTGTGTATATACACAGTTAATGAGTCCACACACAGTCAGCCTCTCATTCATCATCAGTGGAGTAAACAGACAGATTCCCTCTCATTTTTCTGTTTCCCAGCTATGGGAGACAGATACTCATAATATCCTAATTTCACAGTGATATCATATGACATATATGTTAAGTGGTCTAATCCTTCAATAAAGGCACCACAACGTGTTGCTTTCAAAGCACATCATGTATGGTTCATATGCAACTTATATAACTGTCAAGTGGAACTGAAAGTCGACTTTCGCAGCTCAATTGAAGCTTAAGATATTTACAGATTCATACAACTTCAATACCCAGATTTTTTTTAGTGAGGGGGTGAAGTTCAAGGGACTATACAACAGTTGATTCAACTCTGTGTGGAAAAAACACAACAGGCATAAATGACAATTCAGATTTTTTATGTTTTACGGAGCTGAGAGGATAAATACAATAATAAAATAATTTAAGTTATCTAGACGCATGTGTGTGTAGTCTACTGTTGGCTAACATAAAAGAGACATATCATATTTGAACGATTTAAGTCTAATACATTTTTAAGCACAGAACATGCTCTTCAAAAGGATTAATACAATGAAATTATGTAGCCTATAATATTCATCGATATTAGAGATGTGATATTAATCTAATAAATCCCATTAAGAGGAACTGGCCTGGCGAGACTGCAATTTTGTAACGTTGTAGCCTAGTGTTTGGAAATGAATAATTAAAATATTCACACTAAATCCACCGTGTCACAAACCTTATTTTCTCTATACCTTCTGATTATAATCGATCCTCAAACCAGCCTGTAGGCGCATTTTATTAAGTGGACTGATGTTGTGCAGTAGCCTAGTCTCTTGGACATATTAGCCTCGTTTGAGAAGGAGCCGTCTTGCTCAGACCTGCGCAATTATGACGCGCGTCTTGCTGAGCGCACAGCAAAAATGCTTCAAAAATGCTGTGCGCTCAGCAAGATGCGCGTCATAATTGCGCAGGTCTGAGCAAGACAGCTATTATTCAAACGAGGCTGTTGATATTTGGTACAGACCCGTTGTGAGCATGCGCGTTACAACATCCGGATAATCGGGAGAAATGTTGCGTCATGGTTTCGTCAATGAAACGTTACGATGTAACCATTTTTTGGTCAAATAATAGTTAAAATAGTTTCGTTGAAGGGGTCGTTGACGGTGACCAAAGATATTACCAGATAGTTATATAAAAAATAGTAAAACAGGCCCTATCACAGCTATAATGTAGGAAACACTAACCCTCCTCCGGTTTGACAGGTGTAGGCCTATTTCAGTTGGGGGAAACCCCAAACTGTAAGGATGGAGCATAGTCTTGCCCTCTTGCCCTATAATCTATGCATTCAGGAACACAAGTGTGTCTGTTAACCTTTGACGTGTCATTCAAGTTTGGAATGAATGCTTAGTAGATTCAAGTTAGCCGGTTAGCTAGTTCATTAGCTGTTCGACTAAAAGTTTCAAAGTTGTCGTGTTTGGGATGCTGAATGAGTTCAGACTAGCTACCTGCTACTAAAGGAAACTAATCTAGTTGATGCTCAAGTTTCATATGGAGTTCTCCAATCAGCTGAAGGTAAGATGGTTGTATTTTTAAATGAGTAGTATCGTATCATATTTGTGTGTATATGTAAGCTCTGCTATTGCCCCATTAACAATCCGATATGTTCTTACACATGGAGGCCTACCTATGTTTTACAACTAGGCCCTATAAACTTTTTTTTTTACCTCTGACCTAAAGCTGCATGCCACTTTATGAAGACTTGCGTATAATGCCTATCGTATGCATGTTTGCTACCCTGCAGCCTATAGGCCTACATGAATTGTGTAGGCTTACCTACGTGTTGATTTTCTGTTTCCTGCATGGCTTATTGAAATGTTTGCTTTTTGCTGTATAGTTGTGTTATTGTTTTACTGTTTCTTGTTGCTGTCATGGCATTGTCTTTGAAATAGACTTTGTGTTTTGTTGTTGGGCTGTATTTCAGTGTCTTGTAATTGTTTTATAAATGTTATCATGTTATAACCTATATTTAAAAACATTTTGCCAACAGACTCAATGGAAAAAAGATAGTCAGCCGAAATATTGATTTAGGTTTGCTCCTGCAAACCCGTTGTGATTGGTTACCTTCCTTTCAGAACATTTCCAGCAGCGCACGGGGAGATTTCGGAGAGAGGAAGGTGGGGGCATGGCCGGAGCTTGCCTGAGCAGCATTAACATACATGGAAACATCTGGGGACATGACGACACGATACCCGGAAATTTGAACAAGTGAATTCTCGACCGGATGCCCTAGTGTTTAGTGCTCTGCATAACCACCCCAGACGGTAAGCAGGGAATACGTCTAAATGCATGTACGTAATTATTTGATACGTTAGTATGGTTAAACATGACTGTACATCATTATAACAACGTTTATAGGTCATAAAAGTCGAAAAGTATCATAGGTCCTCTTTAACTGAAAAATTAATAAGGAAATCAATAAATTATAAAACTGATAAATAGATAATTCGTTATATGAATTACAGTATATTTTTCTCAAGTCTAGCTGACTTTGTTGCAGCTCTTTATTATAACACAATCAAAGGTGTATTTTCTCATTGCACTGCAGTATAATTAAATAGCGTAACCTGGTTTGCCGTTGTTTTGATAGTTTTGCACGTCACCCATGCAATGTGGAAGTTGGATTATCATAGCCGCCATAGATTTCCCACCCTATCTTTCTCTCTCCCTCCCATAATGTTCACTCATGTTAATCACTTTTAATTGACGTGTCTGCTTTGAGATATATGAGGTGTTGGTGTTGGCTTTCAATTGTGAGATTTTTTTTTCAAATTGTTTAAAGATCTCCTATTATACTACTTTTCTGGTCTTAATTTCTTGTTAAAAACTGCTATAGAGCAACCTGACACGAATCACATCACAAAAAACCATGTAGATTTTCGGGACACTCTTCCTCTCACCCTAGCGCGCACAGCAGTAACTCTCCACACTCGGCTTTGTGCTTCTCCCCTACCCCCCCCCCCCCCCCCCTCCCCCTCCTGCAAACCCCCCTCCGTTGTGATTGGTTACCTTCCTTCCGGAACAATTTCAGCAGCGCGCGTCATTTCTCGACCGGCTGCCCTAGTGTTTAGCGCTCTGCACAGCCACCCCAGACGGTCAGCAGGGAATACGTCTAAATGCATGTACGTAATTATTTGATACGCTAGTATGGTTAAACATGACCATAAATCATTATAACAACGTTTATAGGTCATAAAAGTCGAAAAGTATAATAGGTCCACTTTAAAGGATCTTACTCGATACTCTGATATAAAGATTACATTTAGTATGACATTTAGAAGCATTTCCTCCCAGCACATTTAAATCCAGTACAATCCTGCATCCCTGAGTTAATTGGTGGCACTGCTACAGTCAACAGACGACGGATGCTTTTTTCGTCTTAATTGTACCATACACCCAAAGTATGGGGCCTAAAGGAAGTTATGAAGAAAAGCATTGGAAAGTATATTCCCAAAAAGACTCCCTATTGTATCCTGGGGTTGGTTTGAGTCAGGGGTCACCAACACAGTGCCCGCGGGCACCAAGTAGCCGCAAGGACCATATGAGGCGCCCTCAGACCTGTTCTAAGAATAGCATAATAATCTGTTTCCCACCTTTTTTAAGTCATTGTTGATCATTATTGTGAGAAATCATTAACATGATCAGTGTCTTCACATATATGAATATCATTAATCATTAATAATAATAATAATAATAATAATAATAATAATATATAACTAAAGGCGAACTGAGCAAATTTGTTATTTCAGAAGAGTGTATCAAACTGGGTGCCCTTCGTATGACGTAGTACCCATGAAGTAGCCCTCAGGTTCAAAAAGGTTGGTGACCCCTGTGTTGTAAGCCTTATTCAAAGCAGACTTTTTGACTTGACATAGTAGGGGAAAGCAAAGTGTTTTTTTAAAGCATGCAGGAGAAATTGAAGTCGAATAATGGCGTCTGTAACACTGTTGTTTCTTATAAAAATTGTCATGTCATACATATCAGTAAGTATTACGTTGATCTGTTTCTCAAACTATGCAATGTTGGGTCCTGGAATTTAATCGAATTTGGCCTGAAATTGTGTAGAGTATAATGTTAAATGAAAACTACGTGCAGCATGTGACAGATTAGCCTGAATGGTGTCTCTCTAACGTTGGAGCCATCATTGTTAACTCAAACTTAGAAGCTTCTGAAAAGGGGAAAAAAATGGGGAATGCTGAGTGGAAACATAATTTTAGTTTTCTGTCCTACTGACTTAATGAGTGATTTTATTATATTGTTAAAAGTATTATTATTTTATAACAAAATGTATTGATGTTTTCTTGAGTTTTTGCCTTTCTGGTGTGCCTTTCACTTAAAACCTTCATATTTAGATCTAGTGCGGAGGATTGGGTTTGCGGCTCCGACCTCTATGTGTTGAAACAGCCCCAGTCAAAACAGTATACAAAAGATTTTAAAGGGGGCAATTTGTCTCTAATTCAAACCACACTGCACCGCAATCCCCCCTCATAGAGACCCCATCTGAGTATCACAAAACATTCATCAGCCCTGACTTCTGACTCCGTGACCTCTCTGCATCCCCCCGGCCAATCAGAATCAAACCAGACAGCGTCACTCTGTCTGTAACTTTTCTACATGTACATAAAAGCCAAAGCCTCCTTTCCCTTCAAGAGTGCTTACTCCCCCCCCCCTCCCAAAGCCCCTCTTCCTCCCTTCACCCCCTATCACAACACTCCACATCCAGGTGATAAATGAGGTCGCCCCAGTGTGTGGTATCAGGTCAAAGGTCGACCTAACAGTTCTTGTGGGGTTTTGAGGGCAAATTGAAGTCATGGGGACGTTGGGTTACCAGTCTGGTCAAACCTCTGCCTTGCTTTATTGCTTTGTGGCGTCACCATCACAACTCTGCACCAGTATGTTCCAGCAGAGGGTGACAGAGACTCACTGCTGCTGGGTAGCCTACTGCCCTAATCATCAACATGGGTTGTCAGATAGTAAAAGAGAGTATGGTGCACTTCTTTGTATTTATTAAAAGAAACGTTAAAACTGCAGATTTTGCACATTTCATCTGATAAGCCCCTTCACTTGAACTATATTCATTTAAAGTATACACGTTTTATGTTCTGAGAAGACATATGTAAAAATCCATTTTATTCTAGTAGATTATTGGACAAGGGAGCGCAAAGGATTGGTGAATTTGCAGGTCAATTGACGGAAAAAAAGTATCTATGCATAAACATGTCAATTGCATAGAACAATTATCCAGTGACTTTATATTTTACTTATATTTCACCTTTTTATTTGACTAATGATTAATCAATACAACAAATGAGCATTATTTGCAGATCTGTTGCTCTAGGACACCATATTTTTCTCTTCTTGCTGTATTAATAACCAACATATTGTTGTATAAACCTAACCAATGGGACAGCAGGTCAGAAAAATCCTTATGTTTAATATGTGTGTGTGTGTGTGTGTGTGTGTGTGTGTGTGTAAGGTCAGCACTCGGGGTCATCAGTGTTTAGTCTGTGTTTTTCTCCTTCAGTGTGGCGACTCCAACTTTCTGTTCACATTACCTTGATTTATAGCTGTACCTTCTCAACAAGGAACCTCTTGCTGATGTTTAAAAAATATATATACACATACATGTACAGTAAATACACCTCCATGTTCAATATTCATCCTTCCTGTTTAATTTAAACAATAACACAATAAAACATAAAACAAAAGATGCCAATCAAAAATATATCATTGTGAAATTGATTTAGGTATGTAAGTGTATACACACATTTTAACTATAAAGAACTGACAACATGATGAAATACTATTTGGAAAAAGGCCCTTGTATGTAAGATATAGAGATCATATCCAAAAGACAAACAATAAGCAAACATTGAGATTGTGAAAAACATGATTCTAATTTGGTAGATTTAAAAAAGGCCCTGATCTGACTGGTGTCATCCTGGGACTGTAGTTGTGACAAAAGAGGCAACTTTCCTAACATTACATATTCTTAAGCCAAAATAAAATACTTACACATGGCTCTAAACCCTCACTTAGCAACTAATGTCTATAGCTAAGCCCCCAAAAGCTAGCAAGAGTACTATCAAAACACACTGACTCTCACACACAGCTTGGCCTCCGTGGCTCCAGCAGGCGTAGTAATGGTTCTGGGAGCCAGACTCTGTCTCCGTCGCCAGGCCCCGGCTCCAGCCGCTGCTTTCGCGACAGCAATTTCCTAAAGAATCCGCAGCAAGCGCAACACTTCTCCTTTTATTTTTACAAAAACACCACTGGCCTCCCCCAACAACGCACACGCACGCACGCACGCACGCACACACGCACGCACGCACGCACGCACACACACACACACACACACATACACATTCAGCACAACCACTTCTGAGAAACAGAACAGTCACTTGCAATTACAACTCATCCAAGAGTATGATATACAGTCCTGTCAAATAGCCAGCAGGCACACAAGGGAAGCAGAGGGTCATTTCTTTCCTATGTCTGACCATACTCAGTGGGTCTGTCTCTGCCTTGTTCGTAGACACATATCTTCTCTTAGATACACACAAAAACACTTTTGACAAACAATTCATGAGCCCCATTTATTGATCTTCTATGAAACATGGTCTTTAATTGTTCAACTAGTTGTTTGTTGTAAACCATGTTGAGCTCAATTTCTCCCATGGCTCGGTAAACTACTTGCCCTAAATGCCTCTGAAATTTTCAATCCATTTCAGTTGAACCAATTGCCTTCTCTTATCGTTTGTGTCCTGAAGAAGTAAAATTACCCAAAATCTAAATGTTGTCCTTTTGTTGCCTGATAATTCTCTCACAACCCCTTAAAATTAATCCTGTGACCCTTTTAGGGGGTGCTGGCCCCGAAATTGGGAACCTTTGCCCTAAATCAAGCACTTTTGGAGACCCACGCTTAATCTCTCCCCCTCCCCCCAAATCTGTTAATAGGCTGCAATGAAAGCAGTGACAAGGTTGAAATATGTCTATGGAGTCTAATGATGCATTTTCCGTACTGTCATTTTTATCGGCACAAATGGTAATTAAAGTACTATTCAAATAATATACAATAGCTTATCTGCACTGATGGACAGTCCCATCACATGTAGGCTATCAGGTTACACACATCAGGAGGCCCTGACAACATTTGCAATTATTCATAACAGATCTGACATAAACAGCTTATCATCTCTGTCTAAAGCCTGCAGTAAACAAATCCACTGGTGATCAACCAACCTGACTTAATCTCCCACTTAGATTTCCAAACAAATGCACACACACACACACACACACACACACACACACACACACACACACACACACACACACACACACACACACACACACACACACACACACACACACACACACACACACACACACACACACACACACACACACACACACACACACACACACACACACACACACACACACACTCACACACACACACACACTCATACACACACACACACACACACACACGCTTCACAGATCTTAAGTCTTTGGTCCGTCAGCAGAGAACAAGCAGAAGTTTATGAGATTAGACGTTTGGCATCAACTATCAAAGCGACCAACAGCAGAAACAGTGTTCTTTAAAGAGGGATCTGTGAGTCTCCAACCATGTGTGTGTGTGAGAGTGAGACAGAGTGGGGGTGGGTGTGTGTGGCCCCATCTAAAAAACAAGCACCAACAGCCCCTTTGTTGGCGAGTTGCTCCAGGAGAGCGTGTTGATGGAACCGCATCGATGTTGGGATTAGGGCACGCCTCCGTGATCAAGTGCTCAAACGCTAGATAAGAGCAATAGAAACACCCTTTTATCCTGACTAACCCTTTTCCAAATAGGACGAGATCCTATACCAGGCTCACTGGAGGGCAGGAGGGCTTTAAAGAGGAGCTCAAAATTTACCCTCAATCTAGGATGTATACTATATGATTTATTTTATCAGAAAGAGTTTGTGTACAAATAGAAATGTAAAGGACTGAAAAAAATATTGGATGACTTCAATTGATGCTCTCATTAAAGGAATGGTTTGACATTTTGGTAAATATGCCTATGTGTATCTTGCGAAGAGAAAGTTCTCCGTTATATCTTGTTTGTTTAATTCATAAAACGTCTATTCACAGTTTTCTAACCATTTCTGGGCATTTTCCCCTACCTTTGGATGGAGGCAGGCAGGGTAGCCTTTTCTCCCTGTTTCTTGTTTTTAATTCATGCATAGCGTTTGCTCACTACATCTTTATTTACCATATAGAGTGGTATCTTACTCTTAACAAGTAGTAATTCCAGATGTTTTTGTCATCATTTATTTTGATTAATCATTGCGCTTTTCAGTGATCTCTTGGTACTGAAGACAACTGTAGGTCAATCAAATATAGGCCTACTTTGCAATTGTACAGCTCCTCTTTTTTAAGTAGACAATTGCAAATTGTATGAGTAAACGTACCTGTCAATAAACTTGATTTTAATTTCACACACTTATATTCATCTAGCAGTAGTAAACCCACCAGCTCCCAACAGTCCCTTCCCTTTTCAGAGACTTACTTAAACATCAGATGTGATTTACTCCTTGATCTCCATTGACTTGTAGTCAATAACTTTGATCCCTTCCCTGTTGATGCTGTGAGAGGTTTTGGTGGAGTGTTCACAGACAGCTGAGGTACATTTGGTTCAGTATCTTTTCCGGTGGTTCTTGCCGTTCACTGACGCAGTGTACGTACCTCCGCAAAATTTTCATTTCCCTTCAGTTGTCAGTCTGGGTCTGTGGTATATTTGTGGGTTTTCTTCCGTCCAGATTTTTGAGGGTCCAATCAGCATATAGAGGGAGTGGCTGAGAACAACGATGTGCGCCAGTTTCAGTTGTAGTCAGAAGCCTGCACATGACATACAGTGTAGTGTGAAAGTTTGTGAACCCCTTGAGCCTTTTGGAATTTTATGTATTTTAACCATTATTAATTCATTTTTATCAATACCAGTATTTTTATATAAAATAACAGATGTTTGTTTATCAATTCAAATGTTTTCTTTTCCAGAAATCAACTGTTAAAACAGATAAAACAAATTATTTGACAAATGTATGTGCAAAAGTTTGTGAACCCTGAGCTGCATTGCTTAAATCGAGCAAGGTAAACACAATCATGTGGGCCAAATTGAGTGATGAAATAGACCATTGTAATGAGAGATCTTCAGGGAAGAAATTGGGCGGCACTAGATAAAACAAAGATAAAACTAGGTCAGTTTAGGCTCACCAAACTGAACCCATACAGGTCAGACATGCTCAAAGGGGAAAAAATCTCAGAGGATCTCAGGAATAGAGTTTTGATGTTGCACATTTGTCTGGGGACAGCTATAAATTCATATAAAAAAGTTTGAGCTCCATTGGTCCACCGTGAGGCAAATCATCTACAAATGGAGAGCTTTAAGAGTGACTTAACATCTGCCTAGAAGTGGACTTCCTTCAACAATATCCTCAAGCGCCACAAGAAAAGGGATTTTTCAGGTAAAAGCCAACCCAACCATTACATCTGGAGATTTGCAGACCATTTGCCACCACCGTTCTTCACTTTGGAGAAGGTTCTCTTGGTGGTAGGCAAAGTTGCGTTTTTGCCCAAACATGGCGGTTTTGGTTGTGACCAAACAGTTCAATTTTGGACAAATCTGCCCACAGAAAAGACTTCAGGTATCTCCAGGTGCTCTCTGGCAAAGTTGTGACACGCACTTTGTTCTTTTTTGAGAGTAGAGGCTTCTTCAGCAACCCTCCCTTGAAAGCCATGTTGACTTATTCTTATTCTTATTGTGGAACCATGCACATCTGTCCCAGATGCTGCAAGAGAGGTCTGCAAATCACTAGATGTAATGTTTGGGTTGGCTTTTAACTGAAAAATAACTTTTTTGTGGTGCTTATGGATATTTTTGAAGGAAGTCTACTTCTAGGCAGATATTCAGTCACTCTTAAAGCTCTCCATTTGTAGATGATTTGCCTCACGGTGGACCGATGGAGCTCAAACTTTTTTTTAATTAATTTATAGCTGTCCCCAGACAAATGTGCAGCATCACAACTCTATTCCTGAGATCCTCTGAGATTTTTTTCGCTTTTAGCATGTCTGACCTGTATGGGTTCACTTTGGTGAGCCTAAACTGACCTGGTTTGATCTCTGTTTTATCTAGTGCCGCCCAATTTCTTCCCCAAAGATCTCTCACTACATTGGTCCATTTCATCACTAAATTTGGCCCATCTGATTGTGTTTACCTGCTCCATTTAAGCAATGCAGCTCAGGGTTCACAAACTTTTGTAGATTCAACATTTGTCAAATAATTGGTTTTATCTGTTTTAACAGTTGATTTCTGGAAAATAAAAATGTTGAATTGATAAACAAACATCTGTTATTTCATATAAAAAATACTGGTATTGAATTTTTTTTATTAATAATGGTTAAAATAAATAAAATTCCAAAAGGCTCAAGGGGTTCACAAACTTTCACACAGCACTGTACGTCACAACCAAACGTTATGCGATTGGTTATGGCAGATCCAGAGTGGCCCTGGGCAGATCCAATAGTTTTAAACTTCAACAGACACCCGCCTTCAAGTGAGGTAACGTTTGTCAATTGAGCGATTCCAGACTTTCTGTACAAATGAAATGAATTACGATGGTCTGGTAGGACCAGGCTAGGGTTCTTGTCTTTATAGTGCACAACAAAACAAATCTTATGCTGCAGTACTGAATAGTTTATGGTAAGTGCTGAGTCTTTTTGACTTGAAGATGTTTTGATGTCTCCCATCTTTTCACAGGAATTATTCTTGAATCCGTACTAGGCTAAGATTAGGAAATTATTGCAATACGATTGTTTTTGATGTTAAAGTAAACCAATGATGAACAATGAACCCCAGACTCTAGTGTTGCAGTCAAACACCATACACCTCCAGACCGCTTTTCTGGATGTCAAACTGTTTCCTACTTTGACTGAATGTAGACCGCAAATTTGAAGGTGTTGGTCATACATAAAAAAACAGGTGTTACCATTTTAAGATGTATCCTGTCCAAGCGTGGCAGTAGAGCAGCCAAATGCAGTTTGTTGGCGCGCAAATCTCGTAATTTAGAACTTTTTAAACCACTACCTTTCTTTTTAGGTGTAGGTGAGAAATGATAGTAGGGAGACGCACAATCGATTAAAGGCATTGGTGTGTGGGTTAGTTTTTTTCCCTTTGCAGGACAAAATAAATGACAATAAAAAACTGCAATCCATTCCCAACTTTAGGTCCCTCTGTCTCGCTCTCTCTCTCTCCATTTTAATTTTCACCCCTAGTTTCGCACGTTTGGGCCACAAAGCTGCTGAAATTGGATGTTAAAATACCTTTGCTTTAGCAACCTGTCAGCTTCAGGCTGACGTGTGAAAAGGTAATACAAGCTAGCCTCCCCCCCCCCCCCCTCACGGCTGCAATAACTGCACCAAATTCACACTGTCCTCCTCAAACCATCCAAAGCCATAGAAAACCACAACCCAAGTGCTTTAACACTTCATTAGAGAAAAAACATCCTGCTAGTAGTTCATATTGGTAACACTTAAATAAGAGGATTTGCCCTATATGTCAAAGAACAGGGAGTAAAAAACATTAAATGTGATACATTTATTTCCCAATGGCATCACATCTGTTCTAAGTAATCCACAGGGTCGGACCATGAACATTAATACCTTACAATTGTATGCTGTATAGTAACACTTCCAATGAATGTTTAAAATGTAAGGCATTTTAGAGGCTTGAAAAGGTAATTGATTAATCAGCAATTTGGATTATGGATTCATTAGTTATGTCGTTTTTCAGGCAAAAGTGCAGTTGAATGTCTTGTTTCACCTTCTCCTGTCTAACAATCTCCTGCTTTTCTCTGTGCTAAAATATTGTACATTGAATATCTTGTGGTTTTCGGATGGTTGTTCAACCAAATTAAAAATTTGAAGATGTCACCTTGGACCTTTTTGTGATGTTTTATGCATTCATTCAACTATCAAAATCAAGAAAGTAATCGGCAAAGGCATGGATAATGAAAATAATCATTTAGTTTAAGCCCTTAATATTTAAGTGATTTTTGTTATTCTCTAATTTCTTAAAAGGATGTTTTGTGAAGCAAAAGATTTTATGACCACCCCATTATGTTGATGTTTAGCCTGTCTCACCATGGTTTTTATAATGCTCCTGTGTGTCAGTGGGACATGTGGTTGCATCCCTCTATCACGAACATGGACTTTTAAGTTTTCTGCTGCTGTTATTGCTGAGGTTTGACCCTTGTTTGGCTGGTGGTTTCTGGACAAAGAGCAGACTCCTGTACTAACTGCTCTCTGGTTCTAGTGAGACCTTTTACTCTACTGTACATTAGTGGTTGCTGCAGTTGTCTCGTTCTGGTCTGACAGGACCTTCAAAGCTTCAGACTGAATGCAAAATGTAGAGGTGATGCAATTGGATACAAAGTCAGTAGAAATACACGCAAACAGACACATCGTTAACATTAAGTCATGGCAGAGCAAATTAAGAGGAAGACTCATACAGGGTGTTATTTAAACCACACACGCTGTACTGTATGGACACATAGATGTGAAGTAAAAGTTCCTCCTATGTTTTGAAATTCAGTAAGATATGTGGTGCACTCTAGATGCTTTGGCACTCTGAACTACAGTCTGAAGTTCCGTGTTCTGAGTACAATAGAACACACCACTTGCCTGGAGAGAAATCAAAACCCACATCTAGAACGATATAGGGTCTGGCGATGAGCAGAAGACCTTCCCAACTCAACACATTTCAAATACCACTGCACGCAATTGGATAGCCGTGACCAGTCAGAGCAATGAACAAGGTGAAATATTCAGCCTTGTTCGTTTAGTGAACAGCAGGGCTAACTGGTAAATTAAATGTTTGCCGTGGTCGTTCTGCAAAACAGAAAATTCATCTTTCTTGCTAATGAAATATTTGAGTGCCATCTTCCAAATTGGTAAGTGTCGAGGCCAAAGCCGTTTCCAACAACATGTCCGCATCCATCTTTGTTGTTTACTATCACGACTTTGAAGGCGCATGCCCTCCCGTATCAGATAGTACGATTTGATTGGTGGCTCCGAATTTTCCGACATAGTAAATTAACTCCATGGTTCGTTCCCAGAACAGTATGTGGAGCAAATTTAAATTTGCCAGTGGTGGGTCTGGATTTCCAGGCTTACAGCCTCCACACACATCCTCTACTGCGCGTCTACTGCGCGTCTGCGTCTGACTTTTTTTCACCGACCTAGAGCGGCCACACATCCAACCTCGGACGCGCTGCCCATGCCCGTCGGAGGCGAGTCTGCAGCGACGCTCCACTTTACCTCAGGAGGCTCGCCTCTTTTTTTCTGAGAGCCGCGCGTCTCTCTCGGGTCTCTCTGATTTAACTGATAGAGAAATACTGAAAGTCATATATTGACTTCAAACCGGCAGTTTTCACTGTATTTTCACCATTTCCTGGTGTGTCCTTTTCAAAATAAAACTTCCAACAAGCGAAAATGTGTCAAAAAAAAGGCAACGCACGGATTACTCCGTGTGTGGCCGAAAAAAGTGCGAGAGAGGCAGCAGTAACGGACTGCGACGCGCTCCAGAGGTAGACGCAGGATGTGTGTGGAGGCCGTTGTACACGTCTGCTTACATTGTAGTGTGGGAAAGTCGCCACAGACACTCATGTCGTATTACTCGATAAAGCTGCAAATACAAGAGCTTTCGACTGCTGGTCATATGCTGCTCAATCACCATTGTTTTCACTCACTTTTTGATAGCTAGTCAAAGTCAAAGTCTTAGTAAAATTCCTAGTTAACACTGAGGGAATGTCCTCTACAAACAACCCCAACAAAGCATTTTGTGTAGATACGTCTTGTCCTTTCTAAACCCATCAACGTAAAACACTCAATTAGGATGACATGAGCTGTTGACATGAAAAACGGCAAGTCATTACATCTCAAACATGACAACCCCCGAGCGCCCTTACAAACAAGGACTGTTAATTCCTGCGGCTAAATTAAAAACACCTGTTGGTAAACAAGACAATTATTCAGTTCAGTCCAATGGGGAGCCCACCGTTAATCATACACACATCCTCCCCTGTTAAAAGGCAACCTGATATTCCCCCATAGAATTCTCACTGATTAACTCGATACTCCTGACTGTTTAAAATTCATCCTACCAATGAGCAAGAAGCTGATCTCCTGTGTGTTTGTGTGTGTGTGTGTGTGTGTGTGTGTGTGTGTGTGTGTGTGTGTACAATCTTTCTCTAAGATCCTGTAAAGTGTATGCATAAAATATCCTAGTCCCTGGCGTCAGCACAATTAGCTGTTAAATAAAATACCTCCTCCTCGACGTGTTTGCAACATTTTAATTAGACAAACCAGCTGAAGTGAGGGCCCGTTTTAGTAAAATAAACAGCCTTGTTTGCCAAGAAAAAGCTCCTTGGGGGGAAAGGCACTAAGTGAGGTTGCTTGGGGCAGGAAATGGAGAGATAGCAGCAGTTTACCCGAGGAGCTTAAATATGTTTGTTTCTCAGAAAAGTAGAAAAAACTCAACACTTCCTTAAGCTGCCCGTGTTAAAGTCTCTCATCTTTGTACCATAATGTGTCATCTTTATGTATCCGCCTCAATGTGACTTTGGAAATGATGACAATCTTGTTCATGACTGGTTAGGTTCTTCTCTATATCCTTTTGGATACTTAAATTATATTAGAAGGTTCTAAGGAATAATGAGGTATCTCACTGTTTAACAAATATTAAAAAATATATGCAAAAATACTGATTTGGAGGAAGTCTTATGTCTACTAGATACACTTGAGTTGGATTTGCTTTCTCTGCTGTAACAGCTCATGAGCAGGTTGATTATTCAAAACAATCCAAAAAGGTTACAGTAACATTTTGTCTCCTTAAGAAGTTGTGTGCATGTTGGTTACATTTCCTGTCCATGCAACATCTTTTTTTTTTTACGATATTTTTCTGGGCATTTTTATGCTTTATTGATAGTGTATAGACAGAGTTGAAATGGGGCAGGGAGGGGAGTGACATGCAGAGAACGACCGCGGGCTGGAATCGAACCCGGGTCCGCTGCTGGCCGAGGCCCATGGGGGGACGCCCCACCACCATGCAACATCTTTCACTAGTATCTTCCTTCTTCAGCACCATGCTACATGCATTTTTCTATCCGTTTTCTTCCATTCAGATACATTTTACCGCATCTGCAGAATAAAATGCGTATTCTGGTAGAGAGGAAGACCAGGAAGTTGGACGGGGATGTGAATGGGCATTACACGGTTTGTGTTTTCAGAAATCAACAACCCACACCAAGATTTACTTTCACACATCAAGGAGTGGCTCTGCAATGTGCTTCATTGTCAGGCCACTGCTTCCTAATTAGATTTCTCCTGCACGTCCCCTCATTTGTCTCGTTCCTTCCTTCCTTCCTCCCTTTCCCTCTCATTGTCATATGTCACTGTACGAGGGAATTAAATCCCCATGTCTCTCTTTGCCTCTGTTGTTCGCTTGTGTTTCTGCCAGGTAATTCTACCATTTATACCTCTATTGTTTCTCTTCTCATACTTTATTCTCTCAATTTTTTAGTTTCACTGTTCTCTATCTCCTGTCAACTATTCTCACTCCTTTGCTCCGCAGAGAGTGCAGTAGTTCTCAAAAAAAAATTCCCAAACACTTGCAGTCCCGCTATTGCATTCCCATTTCTCTCTTCAATCCAGACTTTGCCTTGAAGTGACAACTGTCATACTGTCATATCTGTAATCACTTGTCGGGCCATTTTCAAACATTGTCAGTCGTTTGGCTCCATAGAGGCTCTGAGGTGGGAAATATGTTATAGCTCAGAGAGTAAAACAAGAGTGCTGTCAACACTTGTATAAATTGTATTGTAGAACAGAATTACTTACAGTATTGTGGGCATTTCTGGCTGATGTTGTGTGTGTGTGTGTGTGTCCGTTTGTTACATCAATGCAGTATTTGTTTGAATGAATTTTTAATTTACAGCCGAAACATTGGACAAACTCTGTGACCTGCACACATTATCACACTTAACTGATCCATGATGCTATGATGCTGATTGGCTTTAATTCTCCCATTGCGTATACTTGTGTTCCCATTGTGTCCACTGGGTGGCAGTATCACCCCAGTAGTAAGCCACTGGTGGGCCAAAAAGAACTCCCCCTAGATGTCCTCAAGTTTAGTGTTGTCCTCAGAGGGACACATTGGAGAAAAAGGAAAAGTCATTCACACCAAGTATTCCAATGTATTTATTTGTGAAATAAAAATGCATCAGATATTCTTATTGAAAGAAATATGTTTTAATCCCGCAAAATAAAAATAAAATCTTTTTGTTTCATCTAATGGACATAATTAACATAATTTTGTCTGTTAATGAGGTTAAGTCCAGGTTTTCCAGAAGATTGTTCTTGTAGTCTTTCAGATGTTATTAGTTAGTCAAGAGGAAAGAGGACCGCTGAAAGAGAGAGAGCCATATTTTGATACTGGTCAGTTGTCAGAATGTAAATATTGTACGGAAAAAAAAAAATTCTTCTATTTTCTATTTTGTAAAGGAAAAAGATTGTTTGTTTATTTTGTTTGCTGATTTGTGTATGTTTTGAGGAAGGCTTTGTCCGGTTTTTGAGCTCTGCAAAAGATTTTCCCTTCAATTTTTCTTTCTCTCCTTACTTCTTCCTCACCACCTCTACTTTCCCCATTCTCAGTGAGTGTGTCTCGTATCTTTGCTGCAGCTATTTACAGCCACATAATACGAGCGGCTAGATAAACTCTTTTGATGTACTGCAATCTCAGATCTCTTCCCCCCGTCTTTGATGGAAATAGGTTTAGACATGGCAATCAAGAAGTATTCACGTGAAGGGCATTGATTGATTCTTAGATTATCTTAGAATGCAAACTTTATAGATTTATTTTTTCTTTTAAAAAGGGTTTACTTTGAACATGGTCACAATCAGCTGTGTTTTCTGACAAAATAGTTTCCGTGATGGGAATTAAATCTTGGACTCACAGGGCTGCCCAAAGAAGGTTTGTAGGCCTTGTGATATATTTTTGGCCTTCTGCGGGGCTCCTAAAGTGTAAGAAGATATTCAATTTGGTTGGTTTTTATTCAGTGTAATCGTTCGTGAGTTATTTTGTGATTTTAAGAGCCCTTGTGGAATCGGCGACTGCTTTAAAGAAATGTTTTGACGCTGTAAAAGTAGCTCAAATTCCAAAACTATTCAAGAACAATACCTGTGCAAAAGTTTATTTTAGTATTAGTGATGCAGACAGAGCACTATCTACACTCATACATACAAATATACTCCTTGTATACGGACAGCAGAACTGAATAGGAGAGGCCAGGAGGCTAGACATATATAACAGACAAGACAATGGGCATATCAACCTGCAAATATAGGCTCAGCATCCAGGGACAGATTGGGTTTTTCAATACCGTGTTCCTGAGAGAGGGAGAGAGAGAGAGAGAGAGAGAGAGAGAGGGAGATAGTGATAGGGGTGTGTAATAGTTCGTCAGTGCAAACAGAGTCATAAAGCGCTGCATGGTTAAGCCTGATGAATTAATAACAGGAAGGCAGATGGGTCCCAGGGGCACTGTGGGAGCAGAGCAGCATGGAGAGCAGAGAGAACACACACACACACACACACACACACACACACACACACACACACACACACACACACACACACACACACACACACACACACACACACACACACACACACACAGAGTTCTACGTCAGTATGCATCCATATAAACAGTCTGATTATAATTTGCATCCATATAAAGTTTAGGACGGAGAGATGCACTGAATACAGA
Organism: Ammodytes marinus; assembly: GCF_949987685.1. Taxonomy (NCBI): domain Eukaryota; kingdom Metazoa; phylum Chordata; class Actinopteri; order Uranoscopiformes; family Ammodytidae; genus Ammodytes; species Ammodytes marinus. The sequence continues at coordinate 13,907,317 of NC_137215.1, read as the reverse complement.
CAGATACACATGGCCAAACACACACTAGTCTTCTGCAATCGCTCAAGGTTTAGGTCACTCATGGCTTATGTCTTTCTTTTGGAAGGATGGCCCTTTACTTTGTTCACTTGACACTTAATTACAGTGATCGTTCTTCTTCCATTGACCAAAGTGTTGATCAGCACATGTTGAGCTTTATCTGTTGATGCTGCTTCAGACCTAATGAAGGCTGGCCCGGCCGAGGTCAAAACATTGACGAATAAACCCATCAAACGGCATCAATGTGGCATGGAGGTGTATTTTTCACGTTAATTGTTTTGTCTTTTGCATCACGCTTGGCATTTAGTTTTTTTTTAGTGTGAAAGCACTTAGATGCTCTTTCACTGTTACCTGCACGCCCTTTATGTCTGAGAATGAGTGAGTGTAGCCTGGTGCTCAGGCCTAATGATCAGCATCTGAATCACTTTAATTGCCAAGTTCAATTAAAGCTGCTTGGGGTTACAATTTATTGTTGTTACGATGCACCTGTCTTATCGGGCTAAATCATAAACTGGGGCTCCCATTACACTCACTATTTTCTCATTATCTTGCTCCTTTTCTTCGTGGCTGGGAAACAGTTCCTTCCATCATTCTGACCATCATAGTACTACTGTCAGTAAACAACACACACAGCAGTACTTTGTGGCTGTAACAAACCTCTGAAAGGTCAAATCAAATACTAACTGGGAAACTTATTTATCCGCATAAAAGGACTAGATTTAGAAAAAAGCTGGACACTCAGGCTCTGCAATTATTATAAATCATGTTATAGGATTACTGTTAGTTTTAGTCAATCTGGCGTCACTTGCTACTAGTTTCATCCTGCTTATATATGAATAATCACCCCATGATGCAGCTTTAACATTATAGAATTCCCGGTGACTTCACTTCTAAAGTCCAGCTGCAAATACACCAGGAGAGCCTCACTTCCATCGCTAAAACATGGTTGTAATTCAAAGTCTGGACTCACCAAGGCACTGATGCAGCATAACGGCGGCTGTGGGCGCGAGCTGATGACAAACCAGAATGAGGTGCCAGAGGAGGCTGTGTGGTAATTTACAATGGGCAGACAGGTCAAGGTTGCCATGTAATCTTCTGTCTGATGGAAAGCAATAAGTGGGTATGTGTTGTAAGAGGGTGAGGTCGATGGTGGTGTATATATCTGTGTGTGTGTGTGTGTGTGTGTGTGTGTGTGTGTGCGCGCGGGTGCGTGTGTGTGTTTATGTGTGTGTGTGTGTGTCTGCTTGGAAGGGAAATTAACTTGTGTGAGGCTGGTGTGATTTTCTGAGGTGTTTTATCTTTTCAGGGGAATTGTATTGAAATGTAAGCATTTCTGTTTTTAGTCTGCAGCTTCCTTTTACTGCCCTCTTACTTTCTGATTCAAAACATTTTTTAATTACAACACAGTAAAGTTTGTTTTTACATTTTTGGTCTCCTGCCTTCATTGAGCTGTCTGATTTTGACATGTTCAGTTTAGTTTTAGTTGATTTATTATTGTCCCATAACCCTCTTGTGAATTTGAACGAAACGTTTTGGTCCAAACCTCCTCATTTCTGACTCTAACATTGACTGTACAGTGTCACTGATTGATTAATTGAAGAAAAAAAACCCAAGGCCTGCAACTGTTGTTGTTGTTGCTGCTGGTGGACGAGAGGATATGATTCTTTTTCACAGCCTTACAGTTTGTTAAAGCGGTAATGAATCCTGATTCACCCTGGCTTTAAAATCAATAAATGATTTGATCGGTTTTGAACTGAGAACCTTCTTGGTTACATTTTGGAGGATTCTCATTGCAAAAATCTGAAAAATATGAGTGAAACATTTAATTTATTTTTAATTACATAGCATGAAAATGTGGGTGTCAAAAAAGGACAAATGTAATCAATTCAACTTTGGTAAAATATCAAATTGAAATCTTAACCTAATTGGAATACATTTTAATGAAATGTATTGTTTAGGAAGGAACTTTTAATGTTGCATTTGAACATGAAAAAATAAGTGAATAATAAAATAAAAAAAAGTGGAACCTATCCTTAAAAACACCAAATCAATCAAATCTCTGTGTGCAGCATGTGTTCATGTATGTCTCTTGCCGTTCCTCTATGTTTCCTGGTTCATCAGATTATATCAGGAGGTTTCCTGCCTCTGTCTGTCACTCACTGACTTTCCCCATCCTCCCTGTTCTCACTTGCCTCTTGCCATTTAACAAGAGTGGATCTCTGCCTTCGCCGAAGCAACAACTTGGCAATGACAAATTAATCCTCTCTGAAGCAAAACAAATATCTATATTTCATCAGGCGGCGGTGAAGGTCGTTTAGTGTTGTCACAACGAGTTATATGTTAAAAGGCCTCTGCTCTATGTCTCTGGCTCCTCAATCCGCCAAGTTGAATAATTGAAAATATTTTCACTGACTGTCAGGCCAGGAGACTTGGAGCCGAGGAACCATCTCTGTGAGTCTCGCAGCTTCTTGCCTCTTGTTTTCCTAAGCTCTGACATGGCGTTGCTGCATGCCTCTACGTTGGTGGTGTGGGTGATTTCTCAGTTTGGTTATACATGGCATGCGTGTGGGAATGTACTGAAGCTGCCCGGTTTTGGCTTAGCCGGCCAAATGTCTCCACACAGCCTTGGATAAATATGGACGGGCAAATAAAAGGCATACAGATGAGCAGTTTGAAGTAGGCAAAGCAGGGAATATACACTGGCACACTGACAGCTGGATGTAAAGAACACCAACAGCACGTTCGCTCACATCCACAGGCGCACAATCACAGAGGCTCTGCTGCACAAAACCTGCATGTTTGAGAGTCTGTATTTGGGCTGTCAGGCCGATGGCAATCATGCATGTATGAATTTGTGTGCATTGTTTATGTGCATGTGCCAGTTTCTGTATGTGTATGCATGTGTGTGTGTTGGCTGCCAAACGTGGAGAGCAGGAAGAGGAAGAGGCTAGATGGTTGGAGGGGGTGTTTATTTATTCATTACCCAGCGGCCTCAGAGGTTTCAGGGGGACATGGCAACACTTGTCCTGGGCCCTTTAGCACTGGTCTGTTTATGGCCTGCTTTGGCCCTGCCAAAGCCTTCAGCTCTTACCTCTTTTGCTCTTTGCTCTCTCTCCTAGATTCATTTTTATTCTTTTAACATCGATCCCACTAAAGCTTTTACCTTTATTCTCTTATAATGGTTTGTGTTGCGTTTTCTGGTTTTTCCTTACTTTTAAGTCTTGTAAAGACTTATATGTAATATGTTCTAATCATTTCAGCTCTTGTGCTGATTTAACGAGTTATAGCATTTTATTGAGCTTTACAGTTGCTGTTAGACCGATTAAGCTACCTTGAATAGAGCCATGCTTGCTGTTGCCCTTTGTTTTTCCAGTCTTATGCTAAGTGACGCTTACTTGTTGCAATGCACCTTTTATATAATCTGGGCAGATACGAGAGTGGTATCAACCATTAAACACTTGATAGAAATGGTTTCTGTTTAATCCAGCATCCTGCCCAGTTTACAGGTTGCTACACTTCCTTTGGTTCAAATCATTACTTACTAGTTTATTTGGTAAATATGGGTCTGACATTGTGACTTTTGTGTATGAAGTTATGCCTCAGAAAAGTCAACATGGGAACCTATGTAATGTTGTGATATCAAAAGGAAAAATAATCCTTCGAAGCAATAACGAACAAACACATCTTTGTTTTGGACTGACTAAACTGTGTGTCTGATAAGCATTTACATCTTTAGACAGCAAGCATGCTCCAGCACGCACTTACTTGACTTTGTTTCCCTGCAAACAGTGCCTGCACTGTTAAATGTCAGTGAATGAACTTGTATTTGATGTAAATTGAACAGAGATTTTTATTTTGCCTCAGGGAAAAATGTTGGCGTATGTGTGTGTCTGCTAATAGTCTCCATCCCAGCAAAGCCACTCGGCTGTCTCAGGGATTAGCTCCTCTTCAAATACTTCTACCCTGGTGACAATATACTGAGATCCTGCTATTGGTTTGCTAAAAAGTTTCAGAAAAACCTTCTCCTACCACATGTTTTAGGGAACGGTGTCTGACAATTTCTGTAACTTTCTGAAACCCAAACCTTGTTCTCTTATGTGATCAGAAAACTTGTCCCAGGAACCCGTTTTCTCCAGTATAACTGTTACTAGAATTATTTCATCAAACTACCCAAGTGTTTGAATAATTGAAACTGAGTCAGGCCTTCTTGAAAGCAGGTGAAATTTACTTGCAAACAGCATACAAGGGAATCAACAATGTACCTGGCTTGATACATGGTTGAATACATCGAATGAACAGTGTACAGAGATTATATGCAATAGAAGTGTGTAGGCGTATACACTCGGTTTGTGTGTCCAGCCCGTTTTGCTGGCGAAAGCAGAAATGTTTTTAATTGGCAGATATTCCCAGAAATTCATCTCAGCTGGTGTTATCCTTCATACAATGTCTGATAACAGAATATGGGGAGTGAAACTACTGTGCACATGAATGCGTCATACCTCTGTATGGGCCAAAATCCCACCAGGCAGCCTCCCCTCCAAGGCCAAACAACAACTTTGTCCTAAAGTGTAGCAAAAACCCCTTGGAGTTGTCAGGTTTACTGAGACAAAGTTCAATAGGCAGAAAGCATGTATTGTGCATTAAAATATTATACAATAAAGCAAACTAAATTCTGTTAACATTCCACCCTTTTTATAATATTTAATGCAACTTTTTGCAACACTTCAAAGCAAAAGGGCAAAGCATATGAGTAAATATATTTCAGTCAAGCAGAATAATATAAAGTACATCAACATCACAGTTGTGAAAATGCAAGTTTGTGTACAGTCTTGTGAGAGGACAGTCTTTTGCAGAAGCCAGGGAACAGGAACCAAGATCGTCTTGATGGTCAACAAGTCCTTTTGTGGCATTTTGACGCAAAGTGTCCTTCATATCACAGTCACTGGGGGAATGGTTATGTAGGATATTACCATAACCGATTCAGATTGTTCCTCAGTGTCCAATTGTCCTTATTGAAGCATGGTCAGCTTCGTCTTCTCCTTGCATCTGAAACAGAATGAATTTGAGCAGTAACATGTTCTCAAAAGAAATGCTCATCATTCTGCCAGGGTTGTTTCTAAAATATCATCCTATCCATTTTGCTTGCTCTAGATGTCACAATTAACGCACAACAACATTTTAGGATAGGTTTGATTTCATTCTTCCACATGGTTGTCTGTGTTTGGGCAGCATTCAAGCACACACAGGCAGGCAGGCCCTCCCTTTTCTGAATGGGACTGAATCACACACACACATTTTTGTGCTCTCTCCTTTTCTCCTTTTCACAGAGACTGAGTCTCAGTTAGACACACATGTATTTCATTCATCACATACAGTTTGTGGCAAATAGGTTGCTCTTTCGTCCTTTCTCTCATAACAGCATAACAATTGTATGCACACTTACTAAACCTTTTATATCTCCCTTCCCCTACATACTTTTTCTTTCTTTATAACATCCATAAACAATCAGTTCCAAACAATCTTTTTCCTCTTACACTTTCAACAACATTCTCTTATTCATCTCTTTGGCCAAAACCTTTCTCTTTACTGTTCTCGATGGGGGCTTGGATCAAATGTAAAGTCAGATATTTGATCATATGTAAGAGGGGCAGTTGCTTACAAGTAATTTATTTTTTTTTAAATGTAAAATCTAATCAATTTAACAGGACGAACACCCCTATTCCCTCCAATTGATTAACAAAATTCACCAATTTAAAACTAGAACACCCTATGTGATGTATTCTAAATAAAACTAATAAGTCTACTCTGCAGTTGTAGACTATTGACAAACATAACAAAACAAAACAAATAAACAACCTGTCATAGACTAACTCCCTGGAGCAGTACTATATCCCCAGGCTAAGTAACAACAAGCAGCCAGATATCAATTTGTTTCCATAAAACCTTCCCGAATTACAAAGAACTCTCAGTTTAATGGAACAAACTATATCTGTCAGAATAAAGGGACCACCCTCGACCCCACACTAATGATCATCTAATTACGTACGTGAGACTTTTGTTTTTGACAGTGTAAATTCTCAAACACCAAAGGCTGAGATAGGTTTGTCTCTAGTGCATCTCCCCAAACACTACAGGTTGAGATAGGTTTGTCTCTAGTGCATCTCCCCAAACACTACAGGTTGAAATATTTTTCTCTTTAGTGCATTTTCCCAAACACTACGATCAGTTATTCTCCCTTACGGTAAAACCATGAGAAATACTGCTTCATAAACTAGTTTATCTACCTAATACATAAAACAAAGGAATTCCTAATTCCTGGACAAAACAAAATCAGCTGTTTATATTCACCTGATTTCAAGAAAGCCTCGACTCGCTCAGGCTCTGGATTCCGTCACCCCTCTCCGTCCAAGTCGAGTCTGCTGACAGCCTCTTTTGTAGCTCTGTTCACTGGAGGTCTTTCGTCGAGAGTCGTAGACTCCCCCGTCGTCACGGTGCAGGCTCGTCTTGTCCAGAGAAGAAGATGTTGGATCCGGCAACTCGAAGGACCATTTGTTACTAGAATTATTTCATCAAACTACCCAAGTGTTTGAATAATTGAAACTGAGTCAGGCCTTCTTGAAAGCAGGTGAAATTTACTTGCAAACAGCATACAAGGGAATCAACAATGTACCTGGCTTGATACATGGTTGAATACATCGAATGAACAGTGTACAGAGATTATATGCAATAGAAGTGTGTAGGCGTATACACTCGGTTTGTGTGTCCAGCCCGTTTTGCTGGCGAAAGCAGAAATGTTTTTAATTGGCAGATATTCCCAGAAATTCATCTCAGCTGGTGTTATCCTTCATACAATGTCTGATAACAGAATATGGGGAGTGAAACTACTGTGCACATGAATGCGTCATACCTCTGTATGGGCCAAAATCCCACCAGGCAGCCTCCCCTCCAAGGCCAAACAACAACTTTGTCCTAAAGTGTAGCAAAAACCCCTTGGAGTTGTCAGGTTTACTGAGACAAAGTTCAATAGGCAGAAAGCATGTATTGTGCATTAAAATATTATACAATAAAGCAAACTAAATTCTGTTAACAATAACCTTTCGAGAACATTTCTTATGCTATGAGGATATTGTTCTAAAGCACATAAATTGTATTAACATAAAAGACAATAACATATTGGGGAAAGACTCCTATACAAACACGGAACATAACATAAGCTCATGCTGTGCTCCTCATGACCTGGCCAGGCTAATCTCCCCCATGTTGGGAGCTCATCGATTCCTTGTAACAAAGGACCCGACGCAGGCACACATCTTGCTCCTGACCCTTTCCTTCCATGCTCTGCCCGAGCGTGTGTTCAAACCCCAACTCGATCAATGGCCATACATCGGGGGATCAATTTCTCAGGCTTTGGGGTGTCAAATGTGATATGGCATTACTTTGGCTGGGTGGTGTTCAAAAGCTTTGGGTTCTCCTCATCAGTCCAACCATTCAAATCAAGATTCAGATTGGTGCGATGTGATGAGAGAGGAAAGAGATGAGAGAGGTTAATCCTGTCTGCCCCTCGTTTGTTTCCTGAAGCTTTCAGTCATCTTTGATTGATCGCGTTTGTTTGTGGAGTTCATAATAGTTGAAGTGTGCTTGTGATTCTTGTGCCTTTTTATTTTGTCCTGGTCTTTTTTGGTAGGCGTTGGTGTTTCTGTACTCTTCTATCCAACAATGGCCTCTCAGTTGATCATTGTGGACTACTCTATGTTGTTCTTTATGATGTATTTTCTCTCTGTTAATACATGTATCTGGATATCATTGTGCATACAAGCGATTCAAAGAAACGGCTGCTGCAGGAAACATCAGACCCGTGTGCGAACAGCGAACAGTGTCTTGTCATTATGATTGGGGGAGCACCTATCTCCAACACATTTATGATATCGCTGTGGTCTGGGACTGATCAAAGATAACTGTCCACAGTCCACAGCCAAACTAGCAGCTCTACAATGCTATTCTTGGACATTGAGGTGCTATACTTTCTTATTTTCCTCAATTTTCTGTGTTTATTGTTTTGCACCAATGTACCAAGGGAAATGTACCAAGTGTCATGGCAATCCATCCTGTGTACATGGGGAGACATTTCACAAGAACAAACAGGGCAACCCCATGGTGGTACTAGAGGAATAGTCACGTTTGGGAATATCTGCACATCATTTCTTCTCCAGTGTGTCGTTGTTGAACTATTTCAGTGCGACCAAACTGATGGACAGACGGGCCGACATTGACATCCCTAGGGTCCAGCTGCTAGCATGGCTACAATCTCTTTGACAGTAAGAAATTGAAAACCAGGGCTTTACTGAATCATATCCCTCTGTTTCCCTCTTGACACGTTAAACTGCAAACATAGTAACACAATGTGATTTTGTGGTGGTGGTAACTACGTTGCACATAGAAAACACAGACAGACTAGCGGTCGGAACCTTTACAAAAATGTCTAAACGGTTACACGACTGCAATTTTTTCATGTACACGTTTAACTGTCTCATATGGGGTAATTGTCATCGTCGACCCAACATCGTCATTTGTTGAGTTAATTCTATTTACTTTTGTATACTGGGTTAGGTAGTTTAAACCACAGCAATGTGATATATTTTATGAGCCTATCAATTTTTGGATACAAAATTACTAACCTCAGTTGCATATAAAGGTAGCGAAAGTGACATGTAAAAGTAGTTCATAATACTATATTTCCTTCTGATGAGGGGTACTTGATGCACTGTAACTGTACCTCAACATTATACTTAGTAAATATACTAAGTGGCTTTCCTCCTGTGATAACTGGTGAAATAACAACCACTGGAAGTCAGTTTTAGTAAATGTTACACTGTTCGTCAATGCCGCTGTTCCAGAAATAATTTGTTTTGCATAATAACATAATAAGTATTCAAACTCTGGTCAACAGCTTAGATAAGATTTTTAAATAGTATTATCACTGGGAAATGTTAGGGTGAGAATTCCACTCGCAATAAAAATAAACTACAATGCAGTTCATAGTCTTTAAGCGTTGTATTGATTTTGTTCTTGTTTCTTTTTGGCTTTTAAACCAAGGTTTCATTTCTGGACTCAGCCTAGATACCAGCATCCTTCAAGACAAAGAGAACAGAGAGAAAAAAACTGCACATAAGGAATACCGTATAAGGAACAATAGCAACCCTTTTTAAAGAGGAAAGGGTGAAAAACACAAAAGTATTAAAATTTAATTGAAAAATAAAAACGATGTTTTCCCATAGAAACATTCTAAATGGGCTTGGTAGGGCGGTGTATGGCGGGAAGCCGCACAATGTACCTAAGGCACTGCAAAGTGTTAACATGAAAAACACATCAGAGAGGAGGAGGAGGGAGGGGCAGCGGCCTGTGGGGGCGTGCATGCATGGAAATGCAGACATGTGGCCGATACGTCCTACTTTGCAATTATCGTGCGTGATATGACTGCGTGTGCAAATGATGTGGGTCAGTTTTTTTTATTTCAGGCGTGGTATGTTGTTCTCAAGAAGGAGCGAGAGAAGTTCAGAGAGTAAATCACACATCTGTTCTTAGAATATAATTGGATTACAATTATAGTATAGAAGATCCTTCTAACGTCAGTGTGTTGCGATTTTGAGGAGGTGTCATAATATCTTGCATATACTGTATAAATAAACCTACCTTAATCACCAACTTGGGCTGCAATTGATAAGAGAATTAAGGCAAACTCTTTATACTTAAGGGAAAAAGTATTAGGTAAGAGTGTAAAGGAGGGAAGTAAATATTACTGTTAAAGTGATTGAAATTTCTAACCAATTTGCAATACTACTATTTCATCTGTTTCGAAGTCATTTCAAATAATTTGTTGTGTCAAATAAGTTACAGAATCAGTGCCAGACAAACCTGGTAAGTTGTCAGTAATATGACATAAATTCAAATGTACTGTCAAATACTCTTAAGTTATGGTACTTATGGTTTTGTTCGATACACAGTAAACCTCCCTTGTTAGCCACCTAAGGATTGAACAAATTATACAAAATTAAATAAGATGATTAATGTTCGGACTGTTGAAGGGTTTGACTCCTAAAAAGCAGAAGTCAGCAGTGAACTAGAAATGCACAATGACATTTTCAGAATGAATTATGATAAAAACAGTTTGTGTGCCAAACAGCAGCTATGCTGATGCTTTTCGCCCTTTAGGTGGAAGACAAATGTTTTCGAATATAATTTTTAATTTCCTGTCTGGCGGAGCAAAACAAAGTTGAAACTTGTTAAGCCCTCGACAGTCTAATTGGAGAAATGAAATGCCTCAAGCAAAGTTCTAACAAAAACGTGTGTTTGTTTGGGAGGTGGAGGTGGAGGTGTGAGTGTGTGTGTGTGTGTGTGTGTGTGTGTGTGTGTGTGTGTGTGTGTGTGTGTGTGTGTGTGTATGCACGCCTGCCTGGCAGCAGCACACATACTCACACATTTTCTTTTTTGATGATGACAGAAATGGGTGTGTGTTTTTGCTTTTGCCTGTCCCGGAATACCGGATTCTTCCGCCACAGTGGAATGATCGAGGCAAAGTAAAGAAAAGAGATGAGGAAAGAGAAAGACAAACCAGTGGGGGAATTATTCAGTTAAACATCTCGGGGACTTTCCCATCTCTTGTCTCCTCTGAGTGTTCACATCAAACCCTTCTAAGCGTTAAAGTTTGCAGGAAGTCACACAGGACCCGCAATCATACAGGAACACTGACAGGAATGCCCTAAAACTATTAAGTCTTTGTCGACACACACACACACACACACACACACACACACACACACACACACACACACACACACACACACACACACACACACACACACACACACACACACACACACTCACACTCACACTCACACTCACACATTTTCTTGCTCAGTTTGTTTCCTTCTTCCATCTCTCCTTCACAATATACTTTATATTCCAACAGAATAATCGAACGGCTGTAAACACAGGAATATGTGTCCACAAACACATTTGCTGTATAGGCGCATGCATAGAGACACACTTACAACCTTTTAAAAGGACATTTCATAGCGGGTGTATGCTGTTGTCTTTTCCTTCATAGTAACTATTGTACAGTCAATACATCCATTTAAAGTAAAGTACGTCAAACCATTATGCCTCCTGAGACCGCTCTCTTTAAAAAGCCCTGACCGCAACTGTTTAGGCCCCACTGAGGTCATATGAACCCTTAACCCATGCATCGAAAGCTCAGATTACACCACCACACATTCAAACCATCACCATTACAAGATCAAATAATATCTGAGGATCTGATCCAGGATCTGTAGCTAATAGCCACCTCGGCCCGCTCGGCTCCGGGACTCCTAATGGAATGAACAGAGCTGCGGACCCAGAGGCTGTAATCAATTTCCCCCTGTGAGGGGCCGGGCCACAGAGTTCACTTTGAGCACGGTTTGATAAGAGGAAGCCGAGCAGGGACCTTTAGTTTGGGCCTAATGTCAGGTTCACCATCAGATAAACACACTGATTTGATCTCAGTGCTGCAGGGAGGAGATGCCTGCTGCTGCACTCAGTGGAATTCTTACTATGTGCTTGTGTGTGTGTGGGTCTCATGAGCAAACATTTGACTTGTGTGTTTGTCTCTGTGGTTGAGTGTGACAGTGCACAACTATGTGTATATGTGTAAAAGTTAACATGTGAGATTGTGTGTATGTATGCAAATGAATACATGGAAAATTAAGTGCCTTTTTTTGAACTAAGGTCTGAAAATATCTGTAACATAACACTCACTGTTATCAACGGCTGTATCGGTGGTGTATTGTATTATGTTATTGGGAGACAACATTTCCCCCAACACTAGACGTGGAATGATAAGTCGAGAAAATTGTTTAGTCAATCAACATAAGCAATCTGTAACTATATTAATAATTGTTTGTCCAGCTTAAATGCCAAACATTGGCCGCTTCTTAAATGTCAGGCCTTTCAGTGTAATATCATTGTAAATTGAATATATTTGATGTTTAGACTGTTGCAAGCAGTTTTACCACAGTTACACACACTGCTATAAAAGTCGAGGTCTACCAGCAGTTGGCCCTTTTGTTATGTGAATTTTCTAAGCCACGTGAGACAACTAAAAGAGCTCCAAAGAACAAGGATAAAATGAGTTAATATGACAATAGTAGCAGTCTGGAAAATAATGTCAACGTATGGACAAACTGGGAGAATGACTTGAGCAATATGCTGCAACTATCCCACAGGAATCAAAAAAGCATCATGGAGGTTGTTGATCTTTACAGAGATGAGCTGTTTGTTTATGATACTAATACCTACTTATACGATTGATTTAGTCATTATTTATGGATGTTAACATGCAACGCGCATACATTTGGCTTTTAGAGTGAATTAGAGATGGAAAGTTCAATACTTTCTTTATACTCTTGCCTACCGTTATTCTTCATCTCCGTCATTGCTAAGTGATGGATTATGTTGGCTCTCCATCACGATGCATTCAAAAAATTCTATAATGCTTAACTCACACACACATTAATGCTTATTTAATCAAATATTTGTCCTTTTGTGCAAATGCCGGTCTTTTATAACCTGAAACCATGTCTTTGGTTCTATGCTGGAAATGTGTGTGTTCTAATAATCACTTTTTAAATTGCTCACACTCGCAATAAGGGCTTCTTATCATGAGACTTTTACCACAGTGCCATGAATGTCTTCAAGTGTAAATTACGGGTCATGTAAACTTTTAGTGTTTTGCCTAATGCTCTCATCCATCTATCCCGGCATTCCTTTCCCCTTTTTAATTGCCGGCAACACTTTCAACCACTAAACCCTCAACCTGTTCACATTAGATGAGCTCTGTTTGTGCTCTGAAAAGCTCTCTCAGGCGGCTTCTCAACAGGAAGGCTGATGAGAGGGTATATTAAGGTTGTTAAACAGTTGAGGAGGGCTGGGGGCTTCTGGGAGCCCAAGGAGACCAGAACCTTTATTGGAAATGTAATTTTTGTTTGTCTGCAATTACCTCCCCGCTCATTTGTTTTACAGACGCTGTTGTTATGGTGCGGAGAGAGCATGGTGGATTCTCCCTTTGGATTGCTCTTCTGAGACGCTGCAGTTTATTACAAATGGGAAAGCTTTCATTGCAGATTGCCCCAGCGCTGCATAGAGGTACGTGACCCATCTCAGGTGCACTGGGGTTGGCTGTATACTATAGCCTTGAATTCACTCACAATGTACACAAGCGTTGTGGACATACACGTAGGGACATTATGTTATTCTTTTAAATAAATTAGTGACTGAACTAGAGCCAGAGAACAAATGTGGTTTACATTGCATGAAATCATTGGATGAAAAAGTCTGTTTGTAGAGCACCATGAAATATACTTTTATGGTTTATGCATCCATGTAGTCTAACAGAGTATTATTTTATGTACGATGGGCTGGTTTACATTAAGCATGCTTGTATTTCCATCCGACATAGCAAAGGTGTTTTCATTTTAGCCAAGACTTTTACAATTGCACATCATAACATCCATGGCACATGGTAGAAAAAGGTTTACCGGAGGAACTGAAGGGCTTGATTTTGAAATATTATACAACCCATCTGGAAAATATGGTTCCTGATGTGCACTGCTTGAAGTTAAAAACAAAAAGAACCTTGCGCCTGTTATTGTTTGCAAAATGGCTGACGAGTTTAACTCAAAAGTCAGTGAGCCATTCTTTCATCTATTAACAGCAGACTATGAAATGGAATAAAAAAAAAACGGTGCTCTAAAAATGCATTTGTTGTTAATGTTTTTGTATCAACATATATTAGAATTACCGTGTGTAATGGGGAAGGGGTTACTCATGATGAACAGAGAAAATACATTTCCCTGAGCTCTATGGAGCTACTTTTTCATGTTTCAGCTCATTGTTTAGATTGTATGGACCACACAGCTGCTTATTTGGTCTCTCATCAGCATATTTTCCAGGAATGTAGTTTTTAGTAAAAAAGCTCTGAAAACCAACTCTACACTAACTCCCCAGCACCAAACAGCAAACAGAAAACGTTTCTGACTTTAGTTTTCTCTGGTTTTCCCTGGTTTACACTGACCATAAATGCAACATAATCAGCTTTAAATGTGAAAAATAAATCAAGGGATACAATCTTTTTATCTAAAAGAATTCATTCATAATTAATAACTTAACAATTGCACATTAGACTCCCCACAGACACCTCGGCACATTCAAGTAAAATTGTATTCTCATCTAATTTCGGGACATTTATTAAACAGATAAAGGGACGAATAGGCTGACTTTAAACAAGCTTCTAGACATAAACAAGGACATAAAAAAGGAATAAAAAAGCAAGTGCATGGTTGGGATCTCTCGTTTTGAGCCGCTACACACATCTAATCCAGCAGCTTGTAACAGCTAATCAGTTTATCATCAGTGAAAATGTCTTTAATACGGTCCCTGACCCCTGCCCTCTGCCCTTATAAAAGAACAGGCCAGTAGTAGTTATTAGTCTGCCCCACACTGGGAGGCACCATTATCGCTTGTAGGATGTCGGTGGATTGGGGGGCCAGGGTGGGGCCTGGGGAGTATGTAATTTGATTGGTACAAAATTAGGGACTCCTCTGCCGAGGCATTATGGGAGAGTTCCTTGTGGGTCATTTTAGCTTCACTTCCTCCATATTTCTCAGCTTGATTAAAAATTGATCTGCAACGGCAGTGTGAATATATTATTGGGGCCATTATTCACCCCTGACAGATAATTGGATGGTACACACAACTCTATTTTCTTTCGGGGCAATGCCATCACGTGTGTGCGCGTGTGTGTGTGTTTGTGTGTGTGCGTGTCTGTGTGTGAATAAAGAAGATGGAATCGGAGTGAAGAATCGAGTGAGTAAGTACTGGGTGGGAAGATGGTTTAGCTGAATCCTTTTTTTCTTTTCTTTTTTTTTGTAGGCCAATAAATCACTTCCTCTCTTCTTCTCTCAAGATATCCCTCCATCCTATTCCAACCCTTCTGTCACTGTCCACGGCCACATATGATGGATATGCTTTTAAAACATCATGCAAATCATATAATCATTTTTCTGGTAATCATTCATAACCTATTCTCATAAGAGTTTGGAATATGGCCATGAAATACACTGTTAGATAAAACCAACACAGATTTCGATTAGCTTTTCAGTTTGTGCTCATGCTCCATCTCAAATTCACTTAGTACCAAAGATTGAATTTCTTCTACAAAGCACTAGAGCTGTGGAAAATGTCTGTGAATAAGCCAGCCCGATAGTAGTTAGCTAGCATAGCTTCAGGCAGAGATGGATATTGGAATGAGCAAAGTGCAATGTGTGCTTGGTGGCTAATGCTATTTGCTATTCGCCCAAGGCTTAGCTTACTGCCATTTTCACGCCTTCTTAATGTCTTAAACTGCATGAAGAAAGAGATGGCTTGAACAACATGGTATGAACCCATGCACAGTTATCTGTTGGTTTGCAAATAACCTCGGTAACGGATATTTTGTTAACAATGTGTTGCCTTCCAGGGCGACTATGACATTATTTGCATTGCTGCACTTTTGTTAGCAAACCAAGCTTTGAGAGAGAGGGAGAGTTTGTACATTTTGTCCCTCAGATGCATAAACTGTAAATCAAAATTAAACAAAGCTATTCTAGATTGTCTGCCCAAGCGTAGCCATCATAGTTTGTGCTAATTGTGCAGCTCTTCTCATTTTTAGTCTAAACAAAGTGCTGTTTCTAATACTGTCTTTGTAAAACGTGTCCAATAAATGTGCTTCATTACACTGGGAGCTTAGAACTGCAGAAATGACATATAGAATCAGGAAGACAGACAGCAAAATGATATTTCTTGTCCAAAATATTTCTGTTTTTGAATTATTGTAGGCTATTGTATGTTTTTAAATGTTCTTAACAAATGTCTTTTAGTAGTTATATAGTTAGTTGGTAATCTCCAGTCTACGTTAAAGCTTTATTATGGCAGATCTGGGTCAAGCAATTTAGGAGCAGGGCCTGTTTTGAAATCATGGAAATTATTTGTGGCATATACAATTTAACCTTTTGTGGCTGGGTTTCTGATGCCAAGAAGAAAAATTATTATATAAAAATAGAGATAGTAAGATATATTCCTTCAGGTGATTTGGCATGTTCCACATGTCTGACAACACAGAAGTCATGACTGGCAGCTCCAGCCATATAACCTAAGTAATCTTTTTCCACAGAGGCAGTTATACCAACCCCCTTCCCATATACAAATCAAATTACTAGCT
This sequence comes from Ammodytes marinus, assembly GCF_949987685.1. Classification (NCBI taxonomy): domain Eukaryota; kingdom Metazoa; phylum Chordata; class Actinopteri; order Uranoscopiformes; family Ammodytidae; genus Ammodytes; species Ammodytes marinus. Next base: position 13,891,008 of record NC_137215.1, on the reverse strand, counting down.
ATGATCTCACTGATGGAAAGGCCTCTCGGGAAATGACATGTGTCTATAACATTGTTTGGAGCCATGCTAGCTCCCACATTATCCATCCATTGCTGTTCAGTTAACTTCCCATTGTCTTTCTTTTCCTTTGTTACTTTTGGCTTTTTTTTTCATTCCAATCCTTTCCTCACTTCCCTTCTCTTTGACCTTCTTTATCGCCCATTCTCTCTTCTCTTGCACCTGGCTCACTCATGTTCTCCTGCCCTCTCCTCATAACTTTAACGTAATGGCACTTCTCCAGCATCACTCCCTAATTTTCCTTCTCCCTCCATCTCTCCCACTCTCTCTCTCTCTCTCTCTCTCTCTCTCTCTCTCTCTCTCTCTCTCTCTCTCTCTCTTGTGTGTGTGTGGGGAAAACACACTGCTTTCCCCCTCACAAAGACGTTTCTCCTGAGTGGAAATTACCGGCGGAGATTAATAACGACATTAGGCAGTAATGATGCTGCACCGAATGAAATATTTATTAAAGATCCCTCTGCTAGCAATTAGCGTGGCATGTAATCGTTCAGCACAAGAAATCAAGATGATTGTGCCGCAGTCCCCCAACCCCTTATCGCTCTCTTTTCGGACCCCCCCCCCCTCCTACACAGTTGAAAACAAGCTCCTGCACTGCCTCGACTCTCGCAACGCAACCCCCGTCCCTTGCTGCCATCACTGCGACATTTGCAGCCTCTTCCTTCCTCTGATGTCTTCTCTCCATGACAACAGTAGCTTTGGGAGGTGGACGTGTGTGTGTTGAAAGATGGTAGTGGTGGTGGTCCTGGGCATTCAATCTTAATTACAGGCACTCCATGCCATAAGCTGGGGAGAAGACTCCAACCAGGCAATTAGATTTTCGGGGACGCAGACTTCAGGAATTGCCGTCGATCGGCTCAGGAGGACGTTGAAGTCAGACCGCAGGCACGTCAAAGAGTGCCGGTGTTCTCTCTTCGTTCCAAATTCCTGCCAAGTTGTCCAGGCTGGGAGCGTAGTGAAAGAAAAAAACCTTACTTTCTTTCGGAAGCCTGACTTGCATCTCGAAACCCACTCACTTCCAGTGCCGAAAGGGACAGGTTATCACAAGTTGCATAGCAGTCTTCCGTCCCAGAGCTTTCACTTGCAGAACTTATCGAAATAAAACTTTTTTAAGATGTAAAGTATAAGCCCTAATTATGCGGCAAGGTTACACCCCTTATTGTTAACATGCCTTACTAAATACTAATTTTGATATTTGGAAGACAAATGCCACATGCAATAGAATGTGAATAGAAAATAAAATAATTTCCTTATCGTCTTCTTCCCAGAGGCGGTAAAATCCTGCATCAAGGATGGACTGTCCTTGAGTGTTTGCGTGCCCTTGTTTGTGTTCACACAAGCGTGACCTCATTTTTTAAAGTCGTCACCTGAGAAGAGCAATGGAGAGAAACAGGCGTGAAGGGGAAGATGAGCAGTAAGAGGAGAGGAGGGAGGGGTTGTTGTTACAGAAAAGGTCAGAGGTCAGATAATCAAAAGTGTCCGTTTATTGGCTACATCATCAAACCTCAAGGAGCTCATCAATGCAGCCGGTCAGGCGTGTGGCTCTGCTAATCAGCTCTCAGACCAGTGTTTAGCCATGCCGATGCCATCCTCAGAGTGACAAGAAAAGAGACAGAATGAGTGAAAGAGGAGAGACTCGTGGGGGGGGGATCGGAGAGTGGGCTAATGTAATAGTAGTTCACTTCACAAACCCTGACAAAAGGGGCGGCGGAGGGGAGACGGATCAATTTGCAATATCGTGGTTGTGCGGCCCTGGCAACAAAGGCAGGACATGAAAGCAAGCACATTAAGTGATGCTCCTGTATGAACTCTTGCAAATCAATAAACATCAGGGGCATGGGAGGAGGCAGAGTGTGTGTGTGTGTGTGTGTGTGTGTGTGTGTGTGTGTGTGTGTGTGTGTGTGTGTGTGTGTGTGTGTGTGTGTGTGTGTGTGTGTGTGTGTGTGTGTGTGTGTGTGAGACAGGGAAGGAAGGAAGGAAGGGGAAGTAAAGGATAACAGAAGGAAGGACTGAGGAGGGAAAGAAGGACAAGAGAGAACAATAGATGGGAGAGAGTTGAGAGAGAGTGGTGGGTGATAACTCTGATATCTAAGGACATCAGTTCTTTGTTTGACAAACTTTTTCACCGTTCTTCACTTACATTGTTAATTAGATAGTTATCTTTAGCCCTTTGATGGATTAGATAAGCCGTTAATTAATCTTTGAATCTAATTAACTGTCTTGCTATTAATAGGTTTTTGGCCACATTATTGTACCTTCTGATTGTCAAAGCACTGAAATGAGGATTCACAGTTCAGAAGTGAGGGGTAAAGATTGGTTTATTTAGCCTTTGACAGTAAAAAAAAATCATTAATATATTTAATATAATAATATAATATAAAAAGTAATGATGGGAACAGTACTAATCATTTGATATTCCATCATGAGGATTGTCCACATTATTTCCCTATAGTGGAAAATCACTGTGAATGTGACTTTTCAGTTCATCTTAAATGTGTTGTCTTTACGCCTTCATTGCATGTCAGGCCAGTTTTTTGATTTTGATCATTGAAGTGTTTCTACATAGTCCTCTTCTGATAACTGTGTAGTATAACAATAAGTTCACACTCACAGTCATTGCATGACAGTGAATTAACATAGCAAAAACTGTTTATTTAAAAGAACATAGTATTTAGCCTCAATAAATTGTAAAGGGAAGACACACGCAGTCAATTGTCAGCATAATTCACTGAAATGTTTCCAATGACTTCACGTCAATGTCTGGAAAGATCCAGTGTGAATATTTCCTTTTTGTATTTGTTCTGTATTGACTTAAGCTCGTACCCTTAAGATATATTTCTAGTTGCCATGTGGAGACAGTATTTCCTATAACCTCTCTGCAGAAGTAATTTCCCTTTGGGACAATAAAACCTACCTTGACCTTCCTCTTCAGAATGTGGATGGTATGTGGAAGGCTAAAGGAGTAAAGAAATATTTTATTTTTTCTGTGCTCTGTGTATATCCTGAATTTATTTTGAAATAAATACTAATGCTATGCATTTGTCAAAACTATCTATAGCAAAATATACTTTTTTTTTGTAAATCTGATGTCGATATTTATAGTGTACATTTACTTGATTTTAAGAATGGGCCAGTGTAGTTGCCCGAATATTTTAGAAATCTTTGTAATTGCAAAACTGCTACACACAGCTTTACATATGCAACAATATTTGTGGGTTTAAGTGAAATGCCATAGAAAATAAACTAAACTGTAATTACATCAAACGTGTGCTTTCAGCCCTGTGGAAAGGGAACAGAGCAGTATTAGTAAGTTAAGTTGATGTTACTGTATGCACGTTGAGTTTTAAAATGACACTTTGTTTAATATGAACGTTTTGAGGCTGCGTGTTTCCTCATTTATTTGGTTTTACTTTGACCAGAAACCAGCAAAAAAACATATTTTAAAATTCATTTGGTGCGTTTGCACAGGCACTTAGGCACGAGAGAGAGTCATTCATGTAATTTTTTCCCACTTCACCTGCACGGTGTCATATCTCAGTCTGCTCCAATGAACCTGTGTGTGTGTGTGTGTGTGTGTGTGTGTGTGTGTGTGTGTGTGTGTGTGTGTGTGTGTGTGTGTGTGTGTGTGTGTGTGTGTGTGTGTGTGTGTGTGTGTGTGTGTGTGTGTGTGTGTGTGTGTGTGTGTGTGTGTGTGTGTGTGTGTGTGTGTGTGTGTGTGTGTGTGTGTGTGTGTAAGTAACTGGACCTGGTCCTGAGCCATTGTATTAGTGTGACAGAAGCCTTTGCCCACTCTTTGATGCCCCCTCCAGAGCTTTCCTGCATTCTCTGTGAAGGGTCTGGCTATTCCACAACACACACACACACACACACACACACACACACACACACACACACACACACACACACACACACGCACACACGCACACGCACACTCTCCCCCCGCTGGGACCAGGGAGCTTCATTTGCATTATGATGGCAGGCAGATTAAGTACATTCCACTGCACACTAAAGGGACTCAGCATCACACACACACACACACACACACACACACACACACACACACACACACACACACACACACACACACACACACACACACACACACACACACACACACACACACACACACACACACACACACACACATGCACGCCCTTGTCTTCCGGCCAGAAAGCTAGACTTCGAACAGAACTAGTGCCCAGTACATGGTACCAATCCCATTACTTGCCCCCTCCACCGTTGCCCCCGCCCGCTCAAGCAAAACAAAGGACGGAGACATGGAAAGGATCTAAACCTCACTGAATTGGGGCGGGAGGAGGAAGGGAATAGCTGAGAGATGGGAGGAGAGAAGAAAAAGATGAGAAGAAGGGAGGGCGTCAGGAGGATGGGGCTGTTGTTTGAGAAATAACTCTGACAGGCAGCTAGAGGGACTAAGCTCATTTAGATAAATCGACATCCCCAGCTGAGATAAAACCAATGATGATTTGTACTGTATCTTCAGGCGATAAAAGCCATTCTATTGGATTTCATAGGGCCTCGGTGTCCTGGGATTTCACAGGCCCCGGCGCAGAGCGATTGTGTGGGTCTCAGCATGGAGGGACATGGCCGCTGGAGAGGGGAGGAAGGGTAACTCCACCTAGGAGAGGGGAGGGATTTCCCATCATTACTGAACTACATGTCAAACAGCGACTGTGAGGGGTGATGCCAGGGTCTATCAGTCTTTCTTTCACTACACTTCTGTCTCGTCCTCTTTCTGCCCTTTCTCGGGGAAACAACACTCATAGTTGTCAGCGAGTAGTCTACTGTAGAAGGGGTGCTGCAGGTTCAACATCAGCCCTGTTTGGATCCCAGAGAGGAGGAAGTAATTTAATCGTTTGCGCAAGCAGTTTTTCCTAAAGGAAATCAACTTTGTAGTAATTATAAACCATAAGTTAGGAAGTTCTCTGTTAAAATAACCAAATTGGATGTAACTTTGAAATGTGTCCATTTGGGACTCCATTCCTCCTCCTCCTCCGAAGAACTCTAAGAACATAATTTTTGGGAGCCTTGTTTGTGCAATTCAGGCTTGACATTACATCACACATACAAATATACATATCAACTACAAGCAGGTGCATAGAGTAACAGCAAACACAGATACAGCTAACATTATAGGAATGTGTACTTGGTTTTCAATCTAGGGTTCGTTACTCATGAAATAATAAAACAATCAGTGTTTGGCCATGTCATAATTTTTTTCTAGATATTAGAAGTACTTTATTGTATATTTAATGTTAAACAATTTTTACACATTTGGCCTGTAAAGTAAAAAATAAAAGGCATATTCTTGTTTAAGTAAAACTAAAAGAAAACTATTTAAAGTAACAAAACCCATAATGCAATTGTTATAACAAAAAAGAAGAATAATTGAAATAGTAATAATCCAACTTTTATAGATACACTCAAAAGTTCCTCTGGGTCTATTTGGTTTTGATGGCAGCAGTGCTTTACCCATTAATATTAAAGGCACTGTGATCGTTTTCTACATTAAAAACTTCTAAACTTAGATTTAGATCTTCCCTCCACACCATGTATAGCCTCAGGTAAAGAGCCCTGGGTCTGAAAAATGAAAGAGTATGTAAAACCCTCCCTGCAAATTAAAAAGTAATTAATGTCTCCACCTTGAATGTACAGTGCCCACCTCAGACCAACCTCACCGAAAATATGCCTGTGCTGTTAAGTGGTCCCTTCACAGTCCTGCATTTAAGTAGAAGTCTAGAAACTAGCAGTCTCCACCTTGCTTAAAAAAATCAAATACATTGCATTAGAGCAATTAGGACCAACTTGGCCTACATAATAAACTTAAAACCCCACAGTCTATGTTCAATATTTCATATCTTATTCAGGTACTGGGAGTGCTTCCATAGTGAATGTGCTTTCTCCACTGCATGGCTCTGTAATGCAGGTATTTTTCTTGGGAGGCTTTTAGGAGGCGGGTGGGGGGGTAGTTAGGTAAAAGCCATTGGAACGTCCCTCCCCTGCCCATTCCTGGGGCTGAATAATGTATCTTTTACCTGCGTCCTGCGCAAAAGTTTCTTTAGCACATACTGCTAGCCAAATGGGTAGGGTAGTTAATATTAAAGGTCAGCTTCTCTAAGCAGCTGACTGAAAAACTGCATGAGTGCTTTGAACAAAGCAGTACTCCATTGTCACAATGCCAGGATAAACATCGGAGTAAGGCTTCAGTCACTTGTTAACGAATAGCAGTGGCTCTAGAAGACGTAAAATGTAGGTCCCTCAGTTACATCGCAGTCTCCTGAACCATAAGATTATCCATATGGTTTTTGGTAGTTATCATTAACTAGATCAATCAAGAAAACCAAATCAAATATGTAAGTATGTATATCTTTGTATATCAGGATAAATCAGCCACCTGAAGTTACCTTGACAAAAACTGTACATGTTCTTTAGACCAAAGTATTGAGCGACACCTAAAGAAACATCTTTAGCAGAAAGTCAAATGGACTAGTTGCTGTTGTACATGACTGCTTAATACAAAATATGTTGGACAAAATCCCACACTATATGAATAAATAGTTAAAAACTAGTTTATATGTCTTGCACCAATTGGACTTTTGTTAAACACTGAACCAGCAAAATATTCTCTTGGATGGAAAACTTCTTCAGTTTGATGTGCAAGAAGTTATTAAGACAAATAAATATAGTTTCCGCACAGTCAAGATAAATATTGTTCCTCAATATATGAATGTAGAAAGGGTCTAGCACGGTCACTACATGGACTGTAACAATCGTTGGAGAACCATGCAATAGGCCATATGAAGAGGAATGAAAAGGAATTTGGACTAGATCTGTTTTTGTTGTTGAAATATACAAGAAGTGACAGCAACTCCTTAAACCTCAAACTAGCACACAACAAAGAATCAATAAGCAGTCCAAGAAGACCAAAGAAAAGTAATCCACAAAAACACAGAATCTCTCTACAGGGACAGTGACCAAACTAACACAAAGCAGTAAACGGGGTTAGAAGTAATTAGCACTGGTGGGTGCTCCGTTCAATTGAATTTAACGACAACACAGCAGTCTCACTGAGTGCGAACTAATCCTGGACTCTGGAGCATTATGGTTAATGGGCCCGAAAGAAAATGATGGCCTTTCAAAAGCAAAACCAATTAACACAGAGTGGAGATGTCTAGTGCTGAGCTTTCCAAATCTCATAAGAACTTCGTTGCTCATATTATATAACTGGATTTCTCTTCATTTTGAATAATGAAGGAGGTGAGGAAGCATGACATAATATAGCTATCATAACTCTGAGTCCAATGAAAGAAAAGTGGAATATGTTTCACACCGCGGCAGTGGAAGCCAGAGAGTAATGTTTTACTCCCGCATACGTGCTGCTGCTTCACTTGAGATGGAGTATTTTTACAAACATTTTGAAAAAGAAGAAGAATCAGAGACTCCAAAAAGCTTCCATATAATTTGAAACCTTTTTTGACAATTTTTCTTATTTGAAAATACTTGTTTTAAAACTTTACAGGAAAGTATCCATGTACTTAAGGCACATCTTACCTTACCTCAGGTTTGAATCCTCTTTGGTACTCTTAGCAGACAAACTATTATTCTGAAAGCCCTAAAGGGCCTTTTGGAAGTCCTTCTCCCCTGTTCAGTTGGAGAATGCATTTTGAAGCAAACTCATGAATAGAATGAAAAGAACCACTACTTCCTTTTTTTCAATTTTGTTGTTGTCCAGTCAAGTTTATTTTCCGAAGTCACCAGGACTTGGGCTGCATTCCCTATCTTTCCTGAGCCCCATCCTCCCACCTGCTGTGAGGAGAAGCATGCTAGGATTTGAAAACACTGTCCACACTTCCAAAGTTGTTTCCGAGGTGTTTTCACCCTGAGAAAAAAAGAGTCATTACAGTATCTAAATACTTACTGGGTTTTGGTTATAAAACTGTCAGACCTACAATAGGTTAGATGGAAATTGAAATGTTATATTGACAAAACATTGGCTATCAACATTTTCTGAACAAAAAAGCTAGTATTCTCCTCGTGATTGTGTCTCTCAGACTTACCTACACTGAGGAAATATGCTCATGTGTGTGTGGTAGAGTATAGGAGACTGTTAAGACTTCCTGTGGTATCGAGGCCCGTCCCAGCCATACATCAACGTAATTAAAGGCTGGTGTAATGACGCAGGGCCTCGGCAGCATGATTTCTGTCTGATCGCCACGCTGCTTCATTAAGACCACTCAAGCTAACGAGCTGTGGCTGTAATAAAGTCCTCCCCCCGGTCTGCCGCAGTGATGAAGGAGCTACCCAAAGCAAGCTGAGCCAAGACCCCAGATAGAATTAGAAAGGCTTCAGCTGAACTTACTTTGTGGCTGTTGGTGGCCTGGTGATAGGGTCAAGGTACTTTTTGTTTAAGACCCCCATGTTTTAGTTTTTAAGTACAAGTGAATCGAGCCACAACCAATTGATGGAATGTGTACTATTTAGCATTTCTGGGTATGACCAAAGTGGACTGATAATGTAAGAATATTTGTCAATAACTTACTTTGAAGGGTGCCACAAGGTACAATCTGTGTTTCAGTTGTTGTGGTCGTGTATAAACAGAACCACAGAGGAACCATAGATATTAAACACTGGAGTCAATCATCGACGTAAACTGAAAACCATTTTTCAGATCATGAATAAATGAATGAATAGGAATGAATAGTTTTTTTTCTCATACATTATAAGGAACAAACTGAACAGTCTGACAATGGACAAATACTGGAATAGGCGGAAGCCCAAGAGATATTTTTGCCTATCCTTTATTGAACATTACTGATCACACTGATTACTGATCTAAGCCAATGCAGCATTGGTCCAGACAGGCAGAGAGAGAGTTAGACAGAAGCAGCAGTCGGAGCTGCACAGTTTCATTATAGGCTAATAAAAAAATGCTCCGACATTGATTTTCAAAATACGGAACAAAGTGCGTCACTTATAAGGTCAGATAGGAACACGTCTTTTAGTTTTCAAATACAGGACAATTCTGTATCAAGGGACAGTTGGCAACCATCCATCCATCCATCCATCCATCCATCCATCCATCCATCCATCCATCCATCCATCCATCCATCCATCCATCCTTACCCGGTTCGAGATTCGGCAACATCAGACTAACCATAACAGCTCGGGCATCCTTTTTGCAGCCACGTCTAGCTGCTCTTGGGGGATCCCGAGGCATTCCTACGCTGGCCGGAATAAGTCAACCCCTTCAGCATGTTCTGGGTCTGCCCTAGGGGGTCTGTCCATTGGACGTGCCCAGACTTCTCCCACAGTCTTCGAAAGCATCAACAAAGTAATCCTGTGATTGCAAAGTAATCCTATGATTTCCTGTGTATGCTACCGGGTACGGAAACATCTTCTGTAAATGAGCTTCGAGTTTGTTGTGCAAACGTTAGATGTTACAGGTACAGAGTTAGCAAAACTGTTGGTTTACAACGGGACACTTAGGTGTAACGGAGAGTAAATACTGGGACAGTTAAACACATTTCTGCAGTAATGTGCTACTTGCACTGTACTTCTAAGTCTCTTTTGGTTTCCCCTCTGAACATCATATTATATATCGTATTAATGTGCACAACATTTTCACCAGGCGTTTCCAATTTGTTGCAGCAGCCTCTGATTTCCCCGATTTTCTACTGGTTCATCGAAACGGTTGGCTGTGATTAGTCACACAATATGACATTAACCTGTAAATTAAAATTCCTCCATGCAATTTGATGGGTGATTTAATTCCAGCGTCGTGCCACCCCTCCCTCCCTTTATCCTCCCACCCGTCGTCCTGCCTCTGCCCATCTCTGTCTGTCCCCGTCCTCCAGACCTACCCACACTCCCTCTTGTCTCTTTCTCCATTCGCCGTGGGCTAATCCCATTATGAATTCTTTATATAGCCTTTTCCCTTAATGATCAGTGGGGCCTACTCCAATCCTGATTACTATTGTACACTTAGCACTACATAAAGCAGGGGATTAATATGCCCCGCAAGGATCGTTGCTATGGATCCACTCGTTGCCTTCCGAGGGATGTTGCTGCCGCTTCAATTGGCCATAAATCGCTCTCCCCAGTGGCTTCCCACGTACCAGACAGGGCATGGAAGAATAAGGGGTGAATCTCTCTCTCTTTCTCTCTCGTGATATCTCCCTCTCTCTCCCTGGACCCAGACGAAAGTGATCTGCTCTATAATTCATGACCCAGCGTTTTCTCTTTCTTTTCCCCTCAAATTTTTTCTCTCTTTCCCAAAGACGCTGTAGTAACCCTCGTCTTAAGGAGCTTTTGCCCTGTAAAACGGTACTGTAAGTGTGGGTGGGCATCATACATGGACACACATTGTGAAAGAGTGATTTTGAAGATGTAATGTATTCAGAAGAGAGCTGTGTGATGTCAAACATGGACAGAGGGTGGAGGTTGTTAATGGGCTCAGCTATGTTTCTTGGTTTCAGTGAGGAATTCTGTGAGCGCTAACAAGCCGTTGCAAAGCAACTGCTGGAAAAAAGGGCAGTAAGAACTTTTTTCCCATGAGTCTCAACTGAAGAAATGTCAAAATACCTGAAGATGTATAGGTTAGACCTATAGATGACGTGACACAAGTTGTTCAAAAAAAGCTACTCGGCTCTATTTAAAATGTATTTCTCACTATTTCAAATATACAGGTGGTTTGATATTGAAAAATGTGTTGTCTAGATAAAGGTTCTGAATGTGAACTCACATTCCTTTGAGTTTCATGTTCATATCTGTGATATTTTGTGAAGCTATTTTTTCCTCTCCCAGTTGGAGAATGAATCATCCAGGAGGGAAACTCTTTTTAGGAGAGGAAACAGGAGAAAACAGCTGAAGAAGGCGAAATACAAATCACGAAAACTGAAGAGACTCCTCAAGCCTTTTTGGTGTTCGGTTGGCTCCAATAGCAGTTGAGGCATATTTTTATTTTTCCTTTGACCTTAACACATCCCTGGTCTGTCTGGTTTAAAGTGAGCACAGAGTCAAACAGGGTAGTTTGAGGCAAGGCTCTGCAAGCACTGGGGACACCTGCTGAGAAACAACAAGAAACACCTCTTTTTGATTCTTGTTTCTTTGTTGTTACATGCTACCCTGTGCGTATCTTTATCACAGGATGGCTGCTTCCTATTTTCTCAGTTTCCTGTACTTTTCTATGAACCTAAGTTAACAATTTGCAAAGACCCAAATGTAAAGTGACACCGGCTGAAAGTTTTGACAGTGCACAGGGGAGATGGCTCTTCAAATGTGTCAATTATTAACCTGTAGAAGTTACCAGTGAACACTTATGGAAGACGAGTGGTAGAAGCATATGCTTTTGTCTTCTTTCAACTCCAGAAAAGGGATTTTATTTGGGGATTTTCTGTTGTTTCGGCTGGTAAAAACTGTTTGTAATCTTTAGTCAACATTTAAAAAAGCTACTTAGTAGTGTAACCTTTCATATGAAAGTGTAAATTTACTGTATTTTCAGTTACGCATTCATGTACAACACATTTGATACCAGTTCCTGCTCGGTTCAGATCATGATGTAAGACTTTTGTGTGCTTCATGCAACCTTGGGTTCTCCTTTTTTCTGGCACCTATGCAGCCTTCTTGCGTCCCCATACCCTCGGCTTTCTCAGTGTAGTGGAATCACTGAAGACACTTTAGCTTTTAGGAGCAAAGTAGCAGCTGTATATGACTGTATGGCTTCCTCTCTCTCACATGCCAGGTCACATGATCAAACAACGATGGCTGCATAAGACTGTAGGTGAATGAGTGTGAATATAAAAAGGAAGTTCCAAATGCATCGTAGGTGCTTACTGATCCCTGCTTTTGCATTTTGTACTGCCCCCCCCCGTTGAGGTTGCATCAAAAAGTGTGAGAATAAATTCATATAAACTTTTTTTGAGGGGATTTTCTTTTAAGTTATTAGCTCATGTAAACATCCATTGTTTCCCTTCATTATAAAACAAACTGCTTTATAAATGCTATCAAATTCAAAACCTACCCATTCCTTTGCATCACAGAATTCTACTATTTTCTAGTTGTGAATTTTTTCTTTAATACTTTTAAACAGATTTATTTTGCAAAGCACAACAGCGAGACATGCACTTCACTCAGTTTGCGCTCACATCTCTACATCTCTCCAGCTTTTCTCACCTTCATCCTCAATCTTTCCATCCTTGAACCCCTACAGCATCTCTGTACATCACAACCTGACAATGTCAAGCCCCATTGACTTCTGTGGTGGTTATACAGTGACACACACGCGCACACACACACACACACACACACACACACACACACACACACACACACACACACACACACACACACACACACACACACACACACACACACACACACACACACACACACACACACACACACACACACACACACACACACACACACACACACACACACACACACACACACACACACACACACACACACACACTATATCACAATTGCACACACTGTCATCATGGCCAGGTCCACCACCTGCCCTGGCCAGTGCTGCCTTTCCCCCAGCCAAGGAAGCTCATGCCTGGGTACTCCGGGCAGCAGCCCAGCCTTTCACATCCAGGTCCAGGGCCAGGAGACAGGGGCCAACAGCTGGCGGTATGCAGAAGGAGCCTGGAGGCTTCCACAGCAGATGAATCACCACGGATTAATATTTAACTCCAGACTCCTGCTTCCCTCTAGCATCTCGCCTTCTTCCCCCTCACTTCTTCCCACCTTCCTTCTCCTTCTATCCATCACTCCATCCCCCAGTCCTGCAGGTAAATTGGCATATGTTCAACAGACCTATACTGTAAATATGTGATGGGGATGCTCTGTTTCTAATATAAAAAAATCATTTTTTTTGGCAGAATGTTCCCAACCTGAGCATGTAACTCTTGTTTTGGATTTTTTAGAGCACCATCCCGGGATGGGTTGTGTTCTTGTATAACCTAGTTGCAATGTAGATGATAAAGAATTATCCAAACGTATTTCAGAATAACATGTAAACATGTTTGTTTCAATGTATCCACTTAAAGCCCATACTTACAGCATGCACAAATGCACAACAAACTTCAGCAATTCATAGACTTAAACAAAAGCAACAAGCCTGGATGATTTAAACAAGGTTTACAATGACCCGTAATGCCAAGGATTCAACAAGCTAATGTGTTTCAGGTGCAGAAAGTTTCCGAGACATTATTTTAAATTCCCTCCTCTTCCCGAAATTGAAAAAAGTAGGAATACAATGTAGACAACAGTTTCAGGACCAGAGAGATGCAGAAATGCCTTGTTTAAAAGTATACAGTGGAGGTGAGCAAAAGGTAAAATTTCACACATGCTGTTTTAGGGCAGCAGTTGTATTTGAAGTAGCCTACCACACCATCACATCATGGGAATCGATGAGTGCTCTTGATATTAAGCAGGCACAGATTTTTTTTAGCAGGTACTAAAGGCAGGTCATGCTTAAGTAGAATGCCTCAGTGCTGGTGCTGTAAGCTCAGTAGCGTCAGAGCCAGAACCTGTAATAGCATTCTCAGATGGGATCTGTTATGATGACTGCATGCCTGCCTCGCTCTTTCAGCTCTGATTTTGCGATTAAAGCACCAGACTGCCTTTCTTCCAGACTGTCTCTCTCCTTCTGTCTCTTCCCCTCTCTGTCATAACCTCCTTTCAACCTTCCCTTTTCCATCCAGGCATATTTTAGCTTTTCCTACTTGTTCACTTTCTTGTCTCTCTTTATCTCTTTCTCTCAGTATCTTTTTCCTCTTCTTTTCTCTTACCTTCCTTCTACCTTCCTCTCTCTCTCTCTCTCTCTCTCTCTCTCTCTCTCTCTGTCTCTGTGCATATATGTTTGTAAAGATATATCGGTCCCCTGTGGTTCCCTCTCATTCGCATGCATGTTCTGTGAGCCTCAGCCATTCGAGTGTACATAAAATCCACCCTTTATGGCCAGACATAAAAGAGAAAGGAGGGAAAAAGAAAAGAGAGAGATTTTCTTCTGTTCCTTAAAGGAAGGGACGCTCTGATCTTGCTTGTAACGGATTAACCTTTGAAGCACCCCCTTTTCATTTGGCTTTTTGTTTCTCTTTCGCTCTTGTAAATTCGGACACAAAGGCAATTTTGTCCGGACCAAAAAGGGCAATCTACTGTTATCTGGGTCATGTTGTGACGGTGAATGAAATATGATTTTTTCTCTCTCGATCATGCTCTGTGCCCCCCTCTTGTCCCTTTATGACAGTGTCAAGGGGAGCACGGCGGCACATTGCTGAATAAGTAACCAACCCAACGGGCCAGTGGAATTGTGGGAATTCATGGGAATCGCCGTGGGGACGGGGGGTTCTCGCAGGACCACTTCCTGTCTGTCTGATTCAGGGACACTCAGGGGTGCTTGAGCTTCCCTCCACGCCATCTTGGACTAGGCCTCAGCGGAAAATTTGGGTCTTTGTATGGGACGGGGCTGAATGCACTCAAGAGGGGCCAGCAAACTTCGGAGTCCCCCATTGTCTTTCACACCGACCAGGGTCCAAATATGAATATGCATATTCATAAGCATAACAGTTCAGTTTTCATAGCTCCCGCAAACCCCTCCCCACAACTCTTTATTCATCTCTTTCATAATCTCTTTCCATCTCATTTTCAATTGCAAATGAGGCGTTCGGCGCATGAAAGGTTATTGTGTCACACCCCTTAAGGTTTTTACAATGGTAGAAAAAGGAGAAAAATTATAATTACATCCTTTGCCTATGTGATTCTGTGATTAGTATCCGATGATTATTTCTGGAGATTGAACATGTGTGGGTTGATAACCACAAGGTGAGTCTCAGTGGGCTTTGGAGAGACAAAAGTACTTAACTGCTCCGTTGTTTCATGAGGTCAACATGATATTATTTCCCCTGAACTCGTTTCTGTAGTTAAATATATGAGAGACCGAATCCCACGCCGTCTGGCACAGGGAGCCCTCACTTTCTCTTCAGCGATTGTGCAATCATGAACATACTAATAGATCCTGATTGCTCCCTCTGAATGTGAAATGTACCCCCACCCAAAAAAAGGCAGCACTTTAATATCTCTGACATGTTTTAGTTGAGCGTGGAGGATTAGAGCAAGTGTACGCTAACCCAGTGAAAATCAATGGCGCTATTACTAATCATAGTTAGCATTTTTGCTCCACCGAGTGATGAGAAGCTGCTGGGTTAGGCCTTCATCGCTCCTAGGGATACAGTTACATGTGAAGACAAGTCACATCAAACTTACGCATTGCAGACAACTGTGTGGGGAGGCCGTTTGATCTTTTCCACCCGTGGAGAGCACGTAGTAGATGGATACGAGAGGATGGGGAAACATCTTGGGGAATTTCATTTTAACACTCAAAGTCCCTTCAAAACATTTCCTTTAAATATGATTTGTAGGGGTTCCTGCTCCATAAAATAACACACTTTTGACAAGTTATTAGTAGAGAGATAGACAAAACCACAACATTTGCTAGAACATGGTACTGGTGTGTACCCTCTGACAATTGATCCACATGGGCTTAGTGTTGCTCTTCAGATGTAGATGTTGCATCTGAATAAGGGGGAGCGGGGCTGTATACATTCATGAATGTATGTATAGGGTAAAATTGATCATGAGAGAGTGCTTTTAGAGATCAGATTACTTTTCTATTGTGATATGTTTATTTCCCAGAAGGGATAATTACGTTTACTTGCACATTGAATCAAACTTATCTCGACACTTGTACCTGCCGATGGGAACCACATAAACCGTGTTGCTTTTCTCTGGTTGTTTCTTGATTATAACCATCAGCACCGTCATATTGATACGCCAGGGAAATATGAGAATTAATAGGATACAGTATAGTAAACTTGTCACCGGTTCAGATAAACCACATGCCATTGAGTGCTGAAAGGTAAAAGGTTAAGGTTGGTTGCAAAGCAGTGATCTTGCAGCTCATAAGGTAATCTTTGCCCTTAAAAAACCCAAAAGAAACGTATAGTTACTTATTTTTAATATGATTTAACAGCCTATAATTATTGACACTTCATATCAATATAATATTTAGTGATAACCTTATTAGTTATTGTCTATAAATACATGCGGCAAAACTTTTTTTAATTTCTGTATTCTCCGAAGTCGCAGGAAAATGAATGGAACAGTTTTCCCTGTGCTAACGTACTGTTGAGATGCAAAATAAAGATACGATACGATGGGGTGCTGCTTTCGGTAATTGAAGCAAGTAAAATGCAGCTGCAAAGTATCGTTTACCACATCTATCATGAGCTGCAAATGTATTCAATATGCTTGTAAAAGACAAAAAAATGCCAGAAAAACAACTTAAAACTTTTTTTTTTTGGAAGTGTGACTTCAGAAAAACAGAGTAAACTAAAGACACTCAAGTTTTAAAAATACTTACAGTGAAACGACAATTGAAATCAGAAAATCACTCTAATAGGCTAGAACTTGATGCATCAGCATATATCAAACCTACCACAGTTTTGAGTTAGAACTGACAAGTATTGGAAGAGTGTTGTGATGCCCTGGCTCCCTGTGTCCGATCCACAGTCTGTGACAACAGTCTGCTTCTGTGGGCGGGGTCAGACATCAGTGTGTGTGACACTGGAAATCTGGACGTGATCATTACCCTGGCCTGGAGTCAAGGCCATTAGCTCCAGCCCCCCTCCAGTGAGTTATTGGTCGTCTGTCACGGGGGCCCAGTGTCCGAGACCTGTCATGTTGAAAGATGAAGGGGTCCTTGCACTCTCCAATGAGCCGTCCGTGGAGATGCCCGCGACAAACGACCCATGAGCAGGGACACACCTTTCATCAGTGAGAGCGATGGGAGCATTGGGATGACTGTGTGTGCCTGAGTGCGTGCAAAGGCAGTGTGTATATTTGACCTGGCCCTTTAAATACCCTTCCCCCTTCTCCTGCAATCCATATCTTGGCGTTTTTTCTTCGATGCAGAAAAGGCCTCGGGATTGCTCAAAACATTTTCTTGCTCCCCGCTGACAAAAATGTAATCAGGCACCTCTGTCTAGTTTTAAGAGCACAATATCAGTGATTCATGCAGCACGAGTCCTCATTATATCGCTTCTGCACTGTGGGAACAGAGGAACAAGAAGGATGCAGATAATTAACTGTATTTTTGTGGGACTGTATGCACAAAGAATGCTGAATGTAAATATAAATGGGGTGTACAAAACCCCCTGGAAATCCCCGGTAATGTTATAGAATTTTTTGAATAGTATCTTCAGGAATTCCCTACATATTTGATGATTCCGCAACTCGGAATTTATGTCTAACATAACATGCCAAATCTTTCCCTCGATGTAGCCAGGTGTTTCTAATTGCCTAATCCAAACCATACCTTAGTTACACTTTAGCAATCATAGTTTATTTGCAAGATTAATCACTATCTTAGGTATAGTAAGTCGCCATGCATATACCATAGACTTGGACAATTTAAATTTGATAATGTAATCCAGGGTTTTGCAGAATTGATGCTGACATTCTTGTAAATGAATAGGGTTGTAGAATATCATACCTTAGCCTTGCAAAACATACTACCAAAGCTAATGCTATATACAGTATGAAGCTTATATAATTTGTGGAAAGCAATGAGTTTGAGACCAGAGTTTGTGTTGGTAATGTACTGTATTGGATTTCAGTCTATGGTAACCTGAATAGTGGGAACTGTAAAACTGTAATAGCATTTGTTTCGAGGTTAAAGAAGGGGAAAGTATACATAGCTCTTAAACCTTTATGTTTTAACAAAATGGCCGAGCTGACTTTGTACTATCTTGGCATTCAAAAGATTCCACTACTTTTTTGTTCCCTTCTGTATAAAACCAGGACACAGTTGTTATAATTAATGTAGTGCATGTCTTTTGCTTGCAGAATTTGCCCTGGTGTAAATAGCAGCAGAGCTTTATTACTTTTCTTTTAATTGTCACCAATTAGCTTCTTTACTTTAATACATTTTACTTTAATTTAATGATTATTTTTTTCCAGAATAGAATGTGACATTTCATAGGGATATAATCTACTTTATGTCTTCTCTGTCCTTTTGTCCTTGATCCAAGTACTTTTGCTAGCAGCTTAATAACGATTATGTTTCAAGACAAATCCCTGTTCAGTTATGATATAAAACATATTTTTTCATTGCCCATAATAATATCCTACTTGCCATGGCAACTCCGGAAACACGTCGACCACAGATGTATGGGAACATGATTCATAAAATTATTTTGTACAGTCTCTGGATACACACACTAATTACCCTCAAAGTAAACAATAACGATGGCCCCTGGACCCCCTGAAGGGAATAAATGAATCACCACAAATGCCAAAATATATAAATTATCAGTGTTTTTACAAATATACAGTATATATCCTCCTGCATGCGTAAATAAACATGAGCGTTTCATTCTTTTTCTGTCTTAATGCATGATCTGAGCAAATAAGTAAATGGCATATATGTGTTCATGGCGGTTGTGTGTGATTTTATCATTTATTTACATATACCAGGTTTCATTTTTCATCCTGTCAATGGCAGCAGAGTAAAAATACTCCCTGGTGCGGTTTTTGGGCTTCTCAGACTATGCAGCAGGAACTCCCGGCAAGAGGAAGTGGCACTAACTAATGCACTTATTTGGAAAAGAGCAGCCAGCAGCCCACCGCCCTCCCTTCCCTCGTTTGGCAGGAGACTCCACTGTTGCACTGGTTTCTATTAGGATTCACTGACTCCCTTCAACCCTATTCCTGTTGGTCTCTCTTATTCCTTCTGTCTCCTTTTCTCATTATCCCCTCTTTGTGTCATACAGCTTGATTTCCTTCCATCTCACATCCCTCCATTTTACTGTAGTTTCAGTTGTTATCTCATCCTCTTTAATTGCTGCCCCGTCCTCAAATCGAGATTTAGACAGTCCTCCCTTTCCTGGTTACCATTTTCCTTTCCATCCCTCTTTCCAATTCTTTACCGCTCCCTCCATCTTCCTTCAGCCCTCCACATTCCTTCTGACTTCCACTCCATCTCCTCACATTCCTCCTTCACCCCTCCTGCACCTTCCCACCCTCCTCGGTAGGAGTAGTGTGTGTAGATGGTGCTGCAATATGCTCTGGGCAGAAAAGTAGGCCAAGATTACTCTTGCTGGCTTGTCCCCAGTGAAGCGTGTGTTGCGTGTGTGTGTGTGTGTGTGTGTGTGTGTGTGTGTGTGTGTGTGTGTGTGTGTGTGTGTGTGTGTGTGTGTGTGTGTGTGTGTGTTTGTGTGTGTAGGTGTGTTCAGGCCTGAGAGAGAGTGGGCATACAGGCTGGCCAGCCAGCAGTCAGGGTAGAGCTGGACATATGGAGCCTCAGTATTGGGCCAGCAGGTATTTTTCAGCGTCTGCTCTCTCCTCCTTTGTTTAATATTTCCCCGCTTCTTGGCGTCCTGGCTGCAGAAGCCTGTTTGTGTGCCAGGCAGTACAGACCTACACTATTGTATAAGCTCAGATGGAATATCACTTCTGTCAGATGAACATGTATGCTCAGATGTCAGAAGACGCTGCTTTTTTCTAACTGTAGGTTTGAGTTGTTTGGAGTGGACAGAACCGCACATTAGTTTAATTAAAGTTCTCACAACTGGAACTGACCACGAGAACTCTATGGTTTCAGACACAGTATTAGAATATCCAGAGCTGGTAGGATTTCTGTTTCTGTGATATGAATAGTGATACCATGGCAGAAACTAAAGTGGAAAGATGTTTGAATGTGGCAGGTTGTACAAGGCACAACCATTTAAAAAAAATTATTGCTCATGTTTGAACGATGAATACATGCACTGGTATTGACCCTCTGGATTTTTGATTACAGGAGATTGATTGAATAAGGTCACAATCCTTTTAAAGTTTTGAAGCATATTTCTGAGGGCCGAAGAATGGCAAGTTTATATGTATCTCATCTTTCAATAACAAGTCAAATTAAATAGTTTTACATGAGGTATACAGTAAAAAAACAGTAAGACACATTTAAGAAACAACTCATAATATAAATAAACATAAATAAGATTTAACATGAGTGAAATAAATAAAATAAACAATAAGTTATATTTAGCTATATACAGGGGAATGAAAATCACGGTGCAAGGTAAAGTGAAAAGAAAAGAAAAAACTTTTTAAAACTTGATTTGAAGAAATTAGAGTGCTGACATTCTGGCATCAGGTTTTTTCCTTTAGCCAAATACTGTATGATCTTGATGATTGCACACACACACACACACACACACACACACACACACACACACACACACACACACACACACACACACACACACACACACACACACACACACACACACACAGTGAACGAGTCAACCTCATTTTTTAATCCTAGATTGCTTCAAACTTAATTGTTCTCTTAATTAGGTTGCAGAGCTGTGCTTATGGCTGGAGGGAACAACTGAATGTACAGGAGGTGTGTGAGCTTGTGTATGCATATCTGTATGTCTGTGTATAGATACAAGCATATGAATTTGTGCATAAGTCTTTATATACGTATGTGTTTTTATCACCTCTGTGTGTTGCGTGGTGTGCCCTGGAAAAAGGGGAGCTCTGATGTGTGAGCACCAGTAGCTCCACAGAGAGTGATGAATGCCAAAACCCAAATTCCACTGCACACTTGACAATCACCACCTTCCCCTGTCACTTGTAAATGCTAAGTGTCAGTACACATCAGTTGTAGTCAGCCTCAGCTTGGTACAGGCGCCATTATTTTTATTGACCCCAATTTCCAGTTCCACAACAAATGGCAAAATCCGACATAAATAATAATAGCTAAGTCTTTTGCTCTTTGAGAATTTCCGCTCACCATTACTCACTAAATTGTCTTTCCTACCACCACCAGTCTACTACAAAATAACTTCTACACAGTAATTCAGCTCCCTGCTGGAAATATGATTAAAACTTGAAAACGTGGTTTTGTCCAGGTGAAAGTGTTTAATGTTGGGTAGCATAGCTGCGCAGGTGAAAGTGTTTAGTGCTGGGTAATGCAACCTTTCTTGGCCCCCCGCTTTTGCAGCTGCGCATAATTATAGTCTCTCTCTCTCTCTCTCTCTCTCTCTCTCTCCTTCTTTCTTTTGATTGTTTCCCTATGTATGTGCAGATTAGCCAGGAAAGGGACAGGTTATACAGTATAAAGTACAGTGTGCTCTATTAATCCCTTCACTCTCATTACTTTACTTTTGCCATTTTTAATTTTTTTTTATATTATTTTGTATAGCTAATCAAACATGTTTCACTCACACACACACACACACACACACACACACACACACACACACACACACACACACACACACACACACACACACACACACAATGGTGCAGAAGATAAAGTGCAACCTCTCAGTCAAAAGTCCAGCTAAAGCTCAGACGAACAGTACAACAAATGACAATATCAACTTTCTTCTACCAACTTTTTTTTTTCATCTTTCAGTTTTTTCAATTAGCTCTGTGTGTCCAGTATACATAGACCTGTGTGTAAAACAAGCGAGTGGAAGGTTTAGGAAATGGGTGGTTCCATCAACCTCCAGCCTGTGGCTTTCTGCTGGCTAATTAACCATCATTTTACTCAGGGCCTGAGCTGCACTGATGGGGGATAAGCTAGCCTTTGACGGGGTAAGGCAAGCGTGGCGGTTCCTAATCAGGGAGCCTGCAAGTGGGGCGGAAAACACCTGTTCTGGGTACAGGTGTACACCCCAGCACATGGCTGCACTCTTGCCCCCGTCTCCCCTCCCTCCCTCCCTCCATCCCCACCTCTCTTTATCTCACTCTCCTTCTCCTTTTACACAATTTGCTGGCTCACATTCCTGCACTCTGTTTGACTCATTCTTCCTTTCTATTCATTTTTCAGCAGAGATGCAGGGGACAACCCAACTGTAATTCAATGTCAGAGCAATAATCCTCCCCAAAACAGTGGAACGCTCCTATAAAAAACAGCTATTGAAGAAGACCATATGAATTTCTGTAACCATTTTATGATATTTGAAAACCCGCTAAACTTACACAACTTACACATGCCCTTGTTTGAAGTTTTAATGGTAGTATTATTTTAACAAAAATCATAGGGAACACTTATTCATATCACCCAGCCTACCTAAATGTGGAGGCTGCAAGGTTTTCTTCTGGAATACATACAAGGCTAATTAGCTAAATACATTAAAGAGAGATAAAAGTTGGCAAAACATAGAGAAAATGGGTAGGATAGGGACCACTGCATATCAGACTTTTGATGTACCTGTAGCTGTTGTCAGTGAGAATGTTCCATCAAATTGTTTGCTATACAAATGCAATGGACAATATTGATCAATTAAAAAAGTCAAACTGATGTGTTTGCTTTTAGCTGTAAGGATCAAAATGATCAAATTAAGTTTCATCATTCAAACCATGTACGTCTATCGCATGTTCCACTGTATCGTTGCGTTTACAGCTTAAATACGGCTTGTGTAATAGCGCTTTTCTTGACAAAGTCTTTGGAGTGAGTGTGTAATGAAATGTAAGCGGTGATGTTACTGATGTTCTCAGGGTTCCCGATGACAAGGCATTAGTATTCTCAGAGAAGGTGTAATCTTGCACGTCTACACCGCCTCTCTTCCATCTTGACTTTGCTTCCTTTCCTCTTTTGTCTTCATTGGAAACAGCCTAGCATCTTCCTCTTCACCGAAGGAAGCAGTGCATGGATAATATGGTTACGCCGTTACTGATGCATAAAGCTGCGTGTCTGGTTCTTGTCAAGACCTTGCCACCAAAGTCAATTTGCCCGTGCCCTGGCAGAATGTAATATTTCTTTAATCAGATCAACATGGAAATTACGTCGGTGGACTGTATTGATACGAGAGGAAATAATTAAGCTCAGGGCTCCAGGAATAATTTCACCCTCTGAGCATTACTGTAAACCCCATAAAAAACTGAAAATAAACAAATCCACCCTCTCTCCTCCCTCCTTTGCAGGATGAGATAGAGAGGAAACCAGAACCGTAGATAGACGGATAAGATTTCATTTACTCTGCCTCTGTTTTCCCTCCAGTCCTTTCAGCAGGTTGCTCTCACCTGATCTTCCACTATCATCCAGCATGGTGTCCAAAAACCGCTATGACTGTCAGCAGCAAGACCTGCCGCTTGAGGTAACACTAACACACACACACTGAATACCATTAAACATTACTGAAACAAGTTTATAAATTGGGTAATTCTTTTCTGTGCCAGACGACATTGGAAATGGAGTGGCGATGTTTGGTCTCTGTGTAATAAATGTATGTCAGCCTGTTGCTTCGTGCTGCTCCTAGATCTGTTGCTTCTTGTATACTGTCCCACCCTGTGTAAGGCTGTTAACTGTGATGCTCAAATGAACCAAACCAGACCTCTCTAATGGCTCTTATTGGATCTCGCTGGGAGGGGAGATTGGCCCCACCTGGGTTACCACCAC
The DNA here is from genome assembly GCF_949987685.1 of Ammodytes marinus. NCBI lineage: Eukaryota > Metazoa > Chordata > Actinopteri > Uranoscopiformes > Ammodytidae > Ammodytes > Ammodytes marinus. The sequence continues at coordinate 13,867,460 of NC_137215.1, read as the reverse complement.
TACCACTTCTCTTACCCATCATGCTTCACTCCCTGGATAATACAAGGGAGCGGTGGTAGCATCAATGACACACAAACCCTCTGAATGCCTTCACCAAGTTCACTTATAAACAAGAAAACACTTCCATAAAAGTATAAATATACTGTAAAGACCTGCATGGATGACCAAATACTTTCAGGTAAGTCCAAAATGATCTACCAAAAATATATATTTTTCCAAAATGTATCGGTTGGCACATACATACACACACACACACACACACACACACACACACACACACACACACACACACACACACACACACACACACACACACACACACACACACACACACACCTCCTGTTTTATAATTGGCCTTGCACCAGGGGGCTCTTGATGGTATATGCCAAAAAAGAATAAAGCATGCTTCACTCCGTCTCCCCAAAGCTCCTAATTGGTTGGGTTACGACCTGTTTGCTTCTTATTCAATGAAGATTAAATGTTTGCAGGGATAAAACACAATACACCTTGATCAGGCTCTCAAATGGCAGATTGATTTATTGTTCTCTTGAATGAGAAATCCTTGTGGTCCATAATTATTTAAGTTCCATTTTGGGTTAATTATGGTCATTAGTGTTATGTGTTTGAAGTGAGGGACTCATTTAGAGAGAGATGGCTTCAGATTTAACAAAAAAGTAAAAAAGAAAAAAAGAACCCACATGAGCCTGTGATATGAACAGATCATTTGGTGTCTAGGGGCGGAAATAGAAAGAAAACAGCACGGAAACAGCTGAGGAGGGAACAATTATTCTAATGGTGTGACTAACACACATGTTGCAAATTAGATTTAGTTGAGCAAAGGTGCTCCCCTACAGCCTACTGATGCCAGAATTGGAGGTGGTGTTGTGTGGTGTGTGCACGTCTGTGTGTGTGTGTTTATGACAGAACATCTTATGCTCAATGTTTGATCTATTTGGGCTTCCCTGATATGAAAGGTTTGGGATCCTTGTGCTGACAGAAGATGAAATAGAGCGTGTGTCGCGCATTGAACGGAAGGTTGCAAGGGACAGGATGATGAAGGCTTGTTTGGCTACCCTGGTTTCTCCTCAGCAGAGCAGCCCAGCGTGAGGAAAAGCTTGTTAAAACCCTAATAGTAGCTATCAAAGACTATTGATTATCTTTCCCGCACTGTTTGGGTGACAAAGTGAGCATTAGCTGGAGCCACAGAGAGCTTTTTAAGACACGTTTCCTCAGGGGCCGCCCCAGTCCCCTGGGCTGCCCGCTCCTGAGATCACACACGCACTCACACACACACGCACGCAAGCATGCACACACACACACACACACACACACACACACACGCACACATGCAAGCACGCACACACACATGCACATGCACATGCACACACAGGTACTCGCTTGTGTCTTTTTTTTCCAAAGCTAACACTGCTATCCTTTCACCCTCCTGCCACAAGATAATCCATTTTACAGCCAGGGATCAAACACTGAGCCCTCTGGCTGTGTGCTGCAGTCACTACTATAAAATACGCACACACATAAATTCGATTTTGCACACACAGTACGAAGTTCTCATAAAACTTGGTTAAGAAAGCTTTTTGTCCCATGCAGTTCACTTGCTTTCTTCTTTTTTTTGCCATGATGCATTCAAAATGTTGTCCCTGGAGAACCCAAAATGAACATTGCACTAATACAGAGAACAATGAGAACTCTCTTGTAGGTTCTGGCCAATAATGTACCAAAGACCAAAGCTGCATAGTCAATGAACTTCCACTTCTGTTCCTTCTGTTTAAGTGCATTTCCCCTCGAGTGGTGTCGGAATACTGAAAGAAATTCAGTAAAGTACGATGGAAACAGGAGAAGAGGTTATGTAAGGCAAGTTATACATAAGGCATTATAACAACCAAATTAATGGATGTCTGTTAAAATATTCATGCCATTAACCTCCAGATTTCGGGCGAGCTACATTGAAATTCAAAAACTTTAAAATGGTGTGTTTGTGTATTTTTCGCTCGGATGATCGGCATCTAGTTTGCAGACCTGGAGATGTCAGGCTGCCATGAACACACTTTCTGTGCCCGGCTTTGCGTATGAAGGGCTTTGGCAATTGCAAAATAGGCAGAAATTCTCCTCTGTAGTGTTTTTTTGAAGGCTGCACTTACTTTATGCACCTTGTCCTTGGTTTAGAGTAAAATCCTCGCTTCGGTGGCTCTGATTCAATGTCTCTGTTTTATTGTTTGTAGAAGCCAGATGGCAGCAATTACTCTGATAGCCTAACAGAGATGTTGTCAGTAGCAGAAAAGTGTTTTGAACTGACTATCCCCCAGATATTGATTGAAGTCTAGAAATGTTTGTTGCAATGTATCAGAAGATGCACAAAAATGTATGTTTTATGCAAGTCCGTCCAATTATATTCACTTGTTATCATTCTAGTGCGAATTCAACTGAATTATATTACCTACGACTGTTTCTCCGTGTGTCCTCACTGTATTTACTAACAAACACACAATTCTTCAGTTGATAAAGCCTGTGTATCTTCCAAACATCACATGACCTAAATGTTTATATTCTTACTCTATGTGTTGGTGGGAAGCAATGATCTGTATAGAACAGGCATCACCCAAGCCACTGTAGCGTGACACTGCAGATGTATTTAGTAGCTTAGTAAGAGGATATTCAATTTATTCATGATGCAAACCACAGGGTTGATGTGTATGAGTGTGAGTGAATGTGTGCAAGCGCATGGAGTGTGGAGTGAACCATGAAATGAAAACACCCTATAACCATTTCACTGCTTCTCAATTAGGACATCATCTATGCAGAGGGGAGCATCCAAGAGTGGCTTCTTCTGTATTTACAATTACTCACTGCAGTGCAGGCAAACGGGGTTTCTGAGGGGGGGAAAACGCTTGTGCCATTCACTTTGCAAAAGATCCTTGGAATATTTAAACCAGACCTGGACTGTATAAGTTGCTGCAATGTGTGGGTTTGATACCTGTCAAAGTCAGGACATACTGTATATGCTGGACAAATCCCTAACAAAGACATTTTTCAGCTCACCTGGGTTGTTGCAACACCTATGTGTATGTGGGACTCATGCCTTATTGAACACTAGTTTTTCTTTTGTCCACCATCTAATGGAAGTGTGTAGAAATGTAAACATTCAAATGTATGCTGACGATGCAGTTGTTATTACACAGGGCAGGAATACTCATGAAGTTTCACAAATTTTAACAACAGCCATGACCCAAGTGCAAAGCTGGGTCAAAGATTCATGTCTCCAACTAAATGCAAAAAAAAACAGTCTGCATGATTCACTAAACAGCCTACTGTATAACCACATGGTCACTTGCTGCTGTCACAACACCAAAACCAATCCAATCCCTTTTTAAAAAGGCCATAAAAATCTTTGACAAAAAGCCATTTTTGTTTCACCACTGCATTGTTTTAGATGAACATCATTTATAAAATTTTCATAACTTTGTTTATTTTAAAAATGCATGTTTTATATATAAAATTTTGCACAGACTTGCTCCTCCACCATTGAAAGATTTTATTAAGCTGAAGTCTGCGAGTGGGACTGGCACCAGGGCCACAGCCCGAGGAGACTGTGACGCAGACCCGTCGCCAGACCTCAGTCTTAAGGGGGGCATATGAAATGCATAGGGGGGCACAATTATTATTAGCCTACAGTACACTGTATATTTTTAATAGTCCTATACTCTATTCGCGCAGCACGTAATCATCACGTTAAACTAACCAACAGCGGTAGCCTAGCCTATAACATGTCCTCATAATTTAAAGCAATAGGCCTACATTACATAGAAGCAATGTTATGAATATCCTAAACACTTGACTATTCAACATATTAGATGTAGCCTAACACCAGACTAGATAGTAAATAGCACCAGACGCATATCTCAAACATTGCATTTTAAAGCAGTCACACACACACACACACACACACACACACACACAAACGGTAGCCTACTTTGAGTGGAGGCAGGGCTGTGCTCTCTCCAGTCCCTTCTATCAGTACAGCGGGAGGCGGCGTTTCTCCGAGCTCAACCTCCTCATCAACATATCTTTCGGCCTCCGGGTTCAAAGCAGCCAGTGCGCCAATGAGCTTGCTACTACGCTCTCCAAAACGCGCATCCATCTCTCCTTGCACAGCTTCAATAACACTGTAAAATACTCTTGAACTCAGTCTTTTCGTCTATGTCACTTTGTGACGGACCAACTGTTTCCTCAACTGCAAATCCGCGGAGGTTCTTGTAAATTGTGCGTCTTCTCTTGCTTGGACCGGGTTCGGTCCGGGGTCAGTCTCCGGCACAGCCTCGATGGCCGTGGCTGGAGGAGCGCAGAGTACTGTGGCTTCACGCAATCAGAAGTGTCACCGCGCTGAACAAGTCCATAATTTCGGCTTGTAGTAGTCTGTTATGTGACAACAGTTTGGAGATCCGATTTGGCAGAGGAGACTGTTGGTGGGCTTTTCAACCATTAGGCCTACCGAATATCGATTATGATGAACTAGAAATGAAATAGTAAGCCGGCGAAAACTCATCCAGCTTCACTTTCAAAAATGCGCGGTAACATGTTGAGCGGCTGCATTGACGTATTACGTAGGCCTACGCAGCCTTACTTTCTTTTCAGTAAGGCCGTGATAGGCTGTTGCAGTGTAGATAGACTCCCATCAATCAAACAAAATCACACCATTGTTTATTTATATTTTAAATGTTTTGATGATAAAGAATGCAACATTAGTATTTATCAACCCAAAATTAGCTACTATGATAGTATAAAATAAAAATTAAAGTAATTTTTTTTTTGAGAGATCTGTGCCCCAAGTGGGGGGGCACGAGCATTTCTGGGGGCGGGCCCGGCCCCCTATGGCCCGCCCATAGTGACGGGTATGCTGTGACGTCCCATACAGACGTACTACATTCGGACAAACTGTTCTGTCAGTCAAAGGAACTAAATATTGGAATACTCTCCCACTCACAATAAGAGACTCACAAAATTATTCAACCTTCAAAACACACCTCAAACAGTGGATAAAAGAAAACCAAGTCTGTGACCACCTTTAAACTCTTTTATTTTCTTGTGTTATTTGTGCCTTTGTATATGTATTAATTTTTTAACCTGTATTTTTTTGCGTGCCAGGGACAACAGATGAAATCTAGCATTTTTGCTAAAATCTGGCATTTTACAGCTGTAAATGTTACAGCTGTTCATGAATATGCACTGTCCCTAACAAATAAACAAACAAATAAATAAATAATAAACTCTGTGAACAGACTTGTGTAAATAGAAGGCAGATAGACTCCTAAAATTCGATTTTAAACTCAGAACTGTCCAGGGATCAACAAAATAACTTGTCCATACCGGCCCTTCATGATCCATCAGCCGCTGTAAACAAGTCCAGGTGTTGACGTGCTCCATAAATTAAGCGCTAAGAATGTAGCGGTCCATTCAGGCCTCTTAAGATATGCAGTGGACACTCTCTTCCTCTGATATTTTATACATGAAGTGAGCCATTTACAGTCTGATGAGCAAGTCTGGCTTATTAATGATATGGCGGTGCTCTTAGGGTGTCGGGCGCCAAGCAAATACTCATGTAAAATTAAACACGATTTGTTTACATAGTCAAATATCACTCGGGGGGATTTGTTGCGCGGACTGATCAGGGCCGCAAGCAAAAACTCCACTTCTGAGACTTCTTCTGACACACTTTCTGTAGCTCATGCACAGTTTCAGGAAACAGCAGTTTGAAACCATTTAAAAACATTCAAATGATCTGGGAACGAAAGATCCTTGTTTGATTTTTTTTTTCTCACACATCTGCTGAAGAATATTCGGCTTGAATGATGTCATAAGTCCAGCGAAGGCCTGACAAGACTAGATGGCTGAATTATTCAATGATGGCCCCACTTTTGTGGAATTATTTTAAGTATTATAATTGCAGCTGGGTTCTCCTGGCCTGCTGAAGGAGTGGGGCCCTTTTGGGAACGATCAGCATCAGTCAAAGGTATCGGGTTACCATGAGCGCACCAAAATACTCCTTAATGATGGCCAAATTGAAGGAAAAGCATTGACTAGAGCTGAGACCAAACATAAGACAATATTTATTTCCATGGTCAGGCATGTATAGATGGTCCTCACATGGCCTTGTTAGCTGCAGACATAGAAAAACACAGAGCCAGACACTTTTGTCATTGACATCAGCATACAGTGTTCTTACTAAACTGCTTCACATAAAAGTTAACAAATTGAAAGATTTGTTTTCTACAATGAATCAAATGATCTTTCAGAGAAATCATCAGAATAACGTTTTTGAGGTTGGAAAGGGAGCAAAGGGTGAAGGGGATTCTTTATGTCAGCGTGCTTTGACTGTGGCGTGTTAAAAGGAGATATATTGATGTATTAATTTGAAGCTTTAAAAGAGTCAGAAGCCCTATTTGCACATCTGATTTGGTTCCAGCAAAGGGTCAGAAAATGACAACCTAATTGACAAGAGATATTTTTTCCATCAGATGCAATAAGAAAACATTGGTTGGTATGAGCTTAAGAGTCCAATATTACAGCTGGGCCTTTTCTGGCTTTTGCTGCTACATGCGAAACAATTGATACAAAAAATAAATAATCTCTCGTGCCAACGCAACACCAATTTCATTAACCAAACCTGGCTGTGAATGCAGACAGAAACCTTCCAAGTGTTGTTGAAACCACCATGTTTAGTCCCCACTTCTCAGGCCTGATGAGAGAAAATGATTTTTCCACCATGAAAACTTCATTAGAGACATGTACAAGTGACTGTATTTTAGCCACTGTAAAACGATATTGTTTGTGCCCTGAAGGTTACTGTGGCGCTTCTTTGTTTGATGGAAGTGATTCAATGATGCTCAAGTGAGGCTTTTACCCCCAGCTGGCCCACTTTACTCTGGGCAAACTTTGAAGTCTGACTGTGTGGATGGATGCAACTTGTTCTCCCATTGCAGCTTCTCCTCTGCCTCAGGCTGCATTGGTCAGTAAGACACATGACCTACCTGGTAACAAAATAGTTAAAAATAGTTTCTGCTAGTCCTCGGATCGAGAAAACAGATCTTACTTGGGTTGGAGTGAAACCATTTGTTTCTCAAACTTCTGTGATGAGTTTGTCATCCTACTCAAAGATAATTATGCAGTCTAGGGAAATTATGCCTACATTGTGCTCTTGAGGAGATAATTGCCAGGCTGAAACCTATGTATCACGTGAGGATCGAGCCTCATTCCACAACTTAAATGCATGAATGTCACTTAACAGGCAACGTATATTTTCAGTAGCGCTTGTATGACACTGTGTAAGTTCCTGTGTTATGGCATATATTTCCCCTGACGATTCTGAGCGGAAAACAAAATGATTGCCTTAATTGAGCTGTTGTCAAGAGATGAATAATCACGCATGTCAAACTCTTCACGGGAAAACAACAGTCAAAATTAACTCTTAACAGAAAATATAATTTCCATAATTTTAATTTTTCTGTTTATTTTAATTTTTCTCCTTCTCTTGATTGTGTCACACGTTTCATTACATTTTACATCTAACTATTCCCGGAATAGACTTGTTAAAAGAGATAAATAAGCCGCTCATCATTAATGAATTCATCGCAGGTGTAAAAGCAGGTTGTGATTTAGGTTGATGGACGACTAATCAGGAAATCAATTAGGCCCTGACCCAGAAACTGAGACAAAGCGGATAATTTTTTTTTATCATTTCTTTCCTCTGGCTCTTTCATCTCTTGACTTGGAGCCTCTGGTGTTTCTGATTGGACAGGGAAAGTCCTCTGGGCTTTTAGAGGGTTTCTCTTAACAGATTACATCAGGAAATAGTTCTTGTGTTTCATGGCTATAAATTGAACTATATATCAAATCATATAATAAAACAATTCTGATAGATTAAGTTTGTCTATTCACACACTTAATCCCTCAGAATTGTATGATTACACCCCATTTATTTTACCATACTACTAACATAACTCACATACTAGCATTGTGTTCATTGAATCGATATGGAAACATCTCCAGGCAGTTTATACCTCTAGTTTTTAAGGATTGTCCTCCGTTATCTGTTGGGAGAAACAACATAAACAGCAATGTCTGCAGATGCCGCACGCACGCACACACACACACACACACACACACACACACACACACACACACACACACACACAGACACACACACACACACACACACACACACACACACACACACAGAATCGTATCAGTCTGACCTCTTGGGGTCAGACTTAAAGGCATGCCTTTTCAGCAGCATCCACTTAGTGCTGAGAAGGAAGATAGACGTATTACCCATGTACCTTTGTCCATCATATTCACTTTGTATTGACTTAGTCAAACAGAACAACTGTCTCTTTATGCGGGCAGAGGTAAAAGACTCGCTGAGGTTTCTCTGAAGATTGATAAAAGGGAAGGAGACAGGGTGCAATCAACAGTTTGTTTTGGCCATAGAATATGGTTGGTTAAAGACTTTGTTTAATCACACCGACTTAAGTTGACTTGCCATGACATAGTTTAGTTTCTGTCATAGCCTAAAAGATCCTGGATTTATTTTTGTCTCATAGTTTAAAATGAAATGATCATCCTCTATTACTTTGTTCGCTATGTTTGAATGATATTTTGTTGCACCACACTGGGGTGTGTGAACAGCACATTGACAAAACATTGAAGATATATTCACCTCTCTAATGTTTGCAAAGATGGAGGTACCTCACTCAGTCGCAGTGCAATTTATGACTTATTCAGTGTCTTCCAAAAATCGCCACAAAAAATCCTATGAAGATTTTCTTTCCCCTAACTTCTGTGATTGATGTTTCTTTAAGTTTATACATAAACTCAATGTCATCATCTAATACTCCTTGTATAAGATTGGATAAGAAACCTTAAGGCCATGGTTAAAAGAAAACAGGGTTGACCGTTGGTAGGGATCTGGATGCGAGCAGCAGTCTCTGTCGGTTCAATTCAGACCCAGTTTGCACCTACATTGCTCCGTGCTGAGAAGATGACAACTAAAGTATGCAGATGTGTCAGTTGGTTCACTCACTTTAGAGGTGTTGAGTTCTGTGTTTTCCAAATTCTACCTGAGGGAATAGGCAGCCCCCCTCCCCACGTTAGATGCCTACACTTTCAGCTTGAGATGTGTGTGCGGTGTGCCCACTGAGCTGTTACTGTATGTGTCAGACAGCTTTCTGATTTTGTAGACACCTCATGTAAACAGTCTTTTAATACGCTGAATTTGGCTGTCCTGCTGGCTCAGTGGGCTAAGTCCAATGTAGATATAGTAAATATAGCATGTCATCTTGTCATTTAAAAACAAATGTTCTTCCTCCTTTTTTAGGATTGTTGCCTATATCTTGATGTGTGCCCCCAGTAGAGTTCACATCTTTGGAACAATGCCTTTACATCTCCTAACTTCATTTAAGTCTTTCTTCTTTGGTGCGCCAAGCTCCTTACTGACTTTGTAAAGAATAGACCCTGTGAACTGCATGTGATGTTTAAAGTGTGTTCTATTGATTGAGTGAACATTGACTAGATTGGATGGAAACAAATACATCCATTTGTTTTTGTGGATAGAAACATTAAGTTGATGATACCAGTTAAACTCAGAGCTTTAGCTTGAATTGATTTCTTTCTTGCCATCACCCAGCCCTCTGAAAACATGGTACACTTATCCAATCATCCAGCCGTTCCAATTGCAATAAAGTTCATTTGATTACACTTTTAACTGATTTTACTCCGTTGTGGGTAATTTTGGCTTACACCTGAAAAACAACAAATTCATGCCACAGTGCATTTAGTCAAAGACACAGATATATTATCACTTCCAATCGAGAATTCCCTCAGTCCCTGTAAGTAAACCCTCCAAATCCCCAGCTCTCATCCCTATTTCCCTCCCAAAAAAACAGCATTAGAAGATTTGCCCTGCTATTGTTGCTCCCCTTGGGAGCAAATCTATTTCTGCAGAGATGGAAATTGTCGGTCTCCACAAAGCTGCTGACACACTCTCAATGGAGGTGTCAATTCTCGAGGCCTCGCCATTGTGGACTGGATAATTTAATTGGAGAGGCACGACGGTGTGTCCCGGTTGGAGCATTCAAATGTTGTATCACCGCCTGTCCCATTGCTGGCTCCTCTCCTGCTGCGGAGATTCAAGATTCGATTCCCCCTCTCTTCTCCTCTCAGATCCCCCCCTCTTCCCAATGCAGGTGGGGGTGAGGGTTTGTGTTTGTGTGTGTGTGTGTGTGTGTGTTGTGTGTGTGTGTGTGTGTGTGTGTGTGTGTGTGTGTGTGTGTGTGTGTGTGTGTGTGTGTGTGTGTGTGTGTGTGTGTGTGTGTGTGTGTGTGTGTGTGTGTGTGTGTGTGTGTGTGTGTGTGTGTGTGTGTTTGTGTGTGTGTGTAGGGGGAGACGAAACACAAGCCCAGGCCTCTGAGAGAGCTCTTTGTTGGGAGGGGGGGGACGCAGCCTTGTGGCCTCAAAGTCTCGGAACGGCTGTTTTGGAGAGGTGCAGGGGAGGAGAGTGAACGTGCACTGCAAGGGTACCTGGGAGTCGTCTTGGGGGCAAGCACAAAATTAGTCAGCAGATAATGAAGCTGTCTTTGATTGCAGGAGAGAGGGCACAGGTTGGAAGGGTTTTCTTTGGGAGGGAGTTGGGGGGGTTCTCCTGTACAGGGGGCCTCCACAGGGCATGAGAAGCATGTCTTTGGAGGGAGCGCCTGCTGTCAACGGATGCTCTGTTTCTCTGAGATCCTGGCATAGTTTAGGGTTGAAAGATGCACAAGGGTTGGAGTGGAGTGCAGCCGAAACACATTCCTTTGTGCGGCTCCTCCAGGTGAATGCGGTGAAGAGACCTACATCAATACCCACATGATGCTCTATACATGGAGGCTCTCTTAAATTAGGAACCACCATGTTTGACAACTTCCATAATATTTTGGTTTGAACTTTTTACTTTTTTTGAAATATGGCAGCACATATGTCACCGCAAATGGTTCAAACTCAAAGCATTTTTGTACGACATGCGACTGTTTTTTCAAATGAACAACATGAACTGTGATGAATGTCTTTACCAATTGTTATCTTGATCTTTGTGGTTTGACTGTGTCAATGTGTGTGTGTGTGTGTGTCTCGCTGCACAGTTGTCACGACAACCTGCGAAGCCTGGCTCATGGCTACCCTCCAAGCACAGACAAAGCTGTCGTCGAAATGAACCAGGCGTGTGTCCACCAGACCTGAGGGGAGCCGCCACCGCTAAACAAAACACACAAAGACCCTTGTCCCTGGCACTGGCCCTCAACCAGTCTACCCGCTATCCTGCCCCCTCCCACACACACACCGCTGCCTGCTGCTTTGTGCCCGCTCCAAGAAGAGGAAGTTCCCCTCATCTCCTTTTCAAGGTAGCCCTGCCACCCATGCCCCCTGTTTTAAACACAGGCATAGTCGAATGGGCACACACACACACACACACACACACACACACACACACACACACACACACACACACACACACACACACACACACACACACACACACACACACACACACACACACACACACACACACACACACACAGATCAGAAAAGACATCCAATGACACACTCTTCAAGGTAACGCTATTCATAGATTTTAATTTTTTTAGTTTTGGTGTACTCACAAAACACAAGCAGGAAAACATGCAACTAGACTTGCACTTCTCTGTTACGGGCCGGGCAAGCTCCATGCTGAAATTATACAGCTTTCTTATAGACATGCATTTGTTTTGCATCACAACAATAGGAGTATAAATGTATCCCTGTTTAGTGATACCGTTTCCTTTCAATCTCTCTCTCTCTTGTAATTCAGGAAAAACATGCCAACTGACTCACTGGCACAGATGTCCTTAATTTTCGTAACTAGTTGGGTCAATCTGCAAGAACACTACATTCTGAATTTCCCATAATGCCTTGTGCCTCAATGTCTTTCTAACTCCATGCCCTTCATTTGCTGTGCAGGCTTTATGTTAATAATTGATTTGTAGTCTTGTTGCCCCAGATAACCCTGATGAAATCACCAGGTTGGTTTTGGTTTTAGACTCTACAAAGCTCCTCCAGAGCCACATGAGACAATTTACAACATATTTCAAAGGGCTGAGTTATACTCTTGACTAGGGTTGCAAAGGGGTGGAAAGTTTCCGGTAAATTACCGGAAAGTTTCCAGAAACTTTCCACGGGAACTTTCGCTCTGGAATTTTGGGAATATTCAAAATTGGAAATTATAGGAATGGCGGTAATTTAAATAATTTTTTTTCATAACCAACCATAAATCTAAACATTCAAACACTATGTTTGGTCATAGGCAGACATCCATGCAAAATAATACAATCAAAAAACATTACATTTGAACAGATTTATTTGTAAGAAGAACTTTATCAAGTTGATTATTTTATGAACAATCAATAATTTCACTGAACAACAAAAAGATGAATGTTGAGTAAATTATTACTCATCTGTCTGACCCCACCCATTCAATAAATAAAGTAAAATGTCCCCCCACCATGTGATGGAGGAATGCACAGAGCATGTAGGGGACGTGGCCTCAGTACCCCTGCAGTAGGATGTGTGCTATGTACAATTTGCCAAGTGTACTTGCATAAAATCTGGTTGTTTTAGTCAAGATTATGCTAAAATGTATTGTCCCCAACTATATTTAAAATCAAAGCTTAAGCCTCTGTAAACCTGGTCTAGTAAAAATCAATTTATGATATCAAGTTGGGTCTCTCAATAAGCTTTAAAAAAAAATCTGATTTGAAATTAAATGTTCATAAATATATTAAAACTTAGTTGAATAAACTGTTTTCAGTCTAGAACGTTTGCCTGGACTGAAATAACATAGTTAGGAGAATTTAGTGCATTTGGGCTGCTTTAAATTTAGTAAATTCCCATAAATTCCCATGGAAAGTTTCCAATTTTTGCAACCCTACTCTTGACCCAATACATTGATTTCTCTTCAATTTCAAGCAAAGTGCCGACTCAGTACTCACATCAATTGGTCTTACACATGAAGAAACTGTCCCACATCCAAAGACACATTAGATCTGTCAAGTCCATTGCATTTTAAAATGTTAAGAGCGGACATGGGAGAAGTGTCGAGTTTCAAGTGGTGAGTATATGTTCTCTGGTATGTCAGTCACTCCATAGTATGAGATGTGACACTGAGCTCACACATTTGTCACAACAGTGCCATGTCAACTCATAAGCACACCTGTATATAATGCAGAATGACAGATCATTCAGGACTCTGTGTCCAGTGACTTCTGTTGTAACCACTCAGGCAAAGCAAACCCAGTTAAACATGTTAAATCTCAAGCAACGTTATCTTTTGTAGAACAGCCTTCTCTTCTTTCCTTTCACCATAGGTGACATGTTTTATTTTAAAAATCTTATCTCTACGGGGGCGCCCTTAGCTCAGTTGGTAGGGCGTCCCCCCATGGGCCTTGGCCAGCAGCGGACCCGGGTTCGATTCCAGCCCGCGGTCGTTCTCTGCATGTCGCTCCCCTCTCTGCCCCATTTCAACTCTGTCTCTACACTATCAATAAAAGCATAAAAATGCCAAAATTGGTAATCAACCTTTTACGCGTTTTGAAATGTAATAAGTCTGTATTGCTATATGTTGATTAGAGCATGGTTTGCCTTGTAAATTAAACGTCATAGAAGCATGTACATTTGGTCTAGATAGCTGCTGACTAAACTCATGTAACTATAGTGTCTCTCCTTGTCGACATTTTTTTTTAAATTAATTGAATGTAGGGGAGAACGGGGTAATCCGAGCCACTTTTTACATTTGCTCCCCTCTAAGCGAGCTAAAATGATTTATCACTCAAATTTACACATTTCCCATTAATTCAGGACGTTTCCTAGAAGGGCATTAGCAGAATTTTTTCAAGACAAAGGGCAGTGAAAATATGATTGTTTTAAAAAAAGTTGTCATGTGGCTCACTTTACCCCAGCTGTGGGGTAAACTGATCCAACTGGATTATAACATCAGCCTGTCATACTCTACAACTAGGCCTACTCTACATTCTAGCCCTGAAGGTTACAGGGAAAGATGAGAAGGTGCTCTTTCCGTGTGGTTGCCCCAGGTCGTCTTCCTGGTGTATTTCCTTGGCATGATGGCTTTTCTACAATGTGTATGACATTAAAATAAAACATATGTCATGTAATATTACATTAAAATACGTTTAAGACTAAACTTAACTTGTGCCTCATGGTGGGGGAAATTGAGACAGTGGCTCACTTTCCCCCACAGCATTTGGCTCACTTTCCCCCACCACCACAATTTGAGAAAAAAACTACCTCTCTTAGCATTTCAGGCTAATCTTCAGTTATCAGCATCACATGGTTTCATGTTGGTAGTTCATCAACACGTATGATAGAAGTTTTTCTACGTGAATAGATTTGCTTTGGCACAACAGTTGATTCAGTTGACAGCAAGAAAATTTACTTTTACATGCAAAATACCTATTTTTGTGAAAAAAACATGCTTACCACAGCACCATGAGGTCCTCTCTTTCAGGGCCATGGGGAAATGAGAGGGGCTTGAAAACATTTATCTCACATGACCACAAATGTTTTCCGTTGCCTAGATACAGGGGGTGGCTCACATTACCCGATGCCTCAGATTCCCCCGTTCTCCCCTAATGGGTTTTTTCAGAAAAGTTTCCAGACGCTGAAGTGTTTAGACCTGCCACATACGTTTCAGAGTTGGTTATCATCTGTTCAGTCAACACACAGTTGTACGTGTTACTGTTGTCAGTTATGTTGCCTCGAAGAAATTCCTAAACAAATGTCTGATTGATCTGTGAGGAATCTGACTACGTGCAAAACATCCGGTGTCTGTATGGCAGCCTGTTCCTACTGAGGCTGCTGTAGGGCCATACAATGCTTTTCTCTGTCTCCGCTATAAAGGATTTTGTTCCCTTTTTAATATTTAATTCTGAATGAAGGACTTTATACCTTATAGGCTTGGTAATTAATCCATGACAATGGAACAATAACATTAATCTTAAGGGTCTGGAGGTTCAGAAATAGAGAATACATTACTACCAATGACATGCTGTGCTATGGACTTAAACGCCATGGAAAACTCTCTATCAGGTTTTTCCCCCTTATAAACTACTGCATCTTACATGGGATTACAATATTTTTTCGTATTGTGATTTTACATGAGAGATTTGTGTCGTTCTTTTTTTCTCTTTACTTGTCTCACTGGCCTTAGGTGGTAAAGACTTAGTTTGAACAAAACATCATATGTACCTCTTTTCAACAATCAGTTTGAAATCTCAATAAATACGTAAAGGTGTTTGTATTTTACTTCTGATTGTTGTCATGAATATTTAATATTAAGAGTAAAACTGTTTGAGACCTAGTTTAAGTGGCTTTGAAGGTGGCAGGATGTGTGATGTGATTCAGATAAGCAAGCCCCAACAATTCAGCAGTGACTTTCAGCTGCTCAGTAAAGTCAGTTCCCGTCCTTTGAAGCGGCCGTAAAGTTTATCAAAAGCTCAAGAACAGACTTCTTCTTGAACCCAAGTCTCAGTATTGAAGGTTATCCTACACGTGATGATGTCATGAAGGTAGATGAAAGGGAGTGAAATACAGTTTGGACCCAGAACGGAGGCCTCCAACCTCTTAATGAATATGACCTTCCGAGTACTTCCCACAATTCCCTGGGCTCTCATTCTCTCCCTCTCCCCCCAAAAAAACCTACAGTGTTTAATGATTCCAAGGACTCTGGGGTGAGCTCCAACTCTAATCAATGAACCCCATCTACGGGGAGCCAGTATCCCTGGTGACGCAGTTGCCAAGACAGTCATGCCTGGCAACCCGGGTTCACCATGGTGATGAGTTCCCGTTAAAATAGCCCCCCCCACCCTTCGACCTGCAGTGTCTGTCTGAAGTTGAAAGACAGAGTCATTATGTAAAGTTTTTTTTGCACGCCTCCCTGTCTGCCATGGGTTTAATTATGTAACTTAGTTGTTTGGAGATTTAATATTTTGTTTGCTGCTTTGATAATAATGTAGACGCTCACGTCAATAAAGTAACAGACTAAAAACTGAAAGTGTTGAATGTATAGATAAAACAGGGAGGGAGAAAGATGGAGCAGAATGGCCAAATTAAAAGTGATTTATGTTATCTTTATGAGTTGAGAAAGCGTAGTGAGAGAGAGCAGCATTCTGTTTAGGTTGACCGAATAATAGTCCCATCTGCTAAAGCAACAGCTGATGTGAACGAGTATACTTTGGAAATGGAGATGTCTTTCACAGCATGAGTACCGGCGGCATTTCACAATGGCTTCTGGGAAATTGTTCAACTCGATTCTGTGCACCTGTGCAGTGAGTTTTTATCATCCCCTCCTCATCTTTCTTAGATAATACCAGTTTTATGTATATCATATCCTCTTTCAGTGGAGTTCTCTTCTGCAGCTTCAACATTTTCAAAAGACTAGAAGAGACCCGTAAGAAAGGTTCAAATCAATGGAAGAGCATTTTTCCATTGCTCTTCTCATTGATGAAATGTTTCCTCTTCCTTTTCAATTATTTAAGCCGTTTTCATTGGAGAACTCCCAGTGGCACCCGGTGAGATTTGCATCCTGATTTATTTGTCATATATCCTTTATATCTATAAATTCTTTATACCTCTCCAGTGGCCCCATGCATCTTTCATGGGCTCCTCAGCAGTGTTTGCAGGCCAGATCCAAACACATTTTACTCGTCACGCTGCAGCTGCAGCTGCACCTTGGGTGTGTGGGGTGAATGAAAAATTCATTGTCTAGTGCTGTTAATTTTTTTCTCCTCACACCACCGAGTATTTTGGCGTTGTCAGTGTCAGTAGTGGCAGGATGTTTTTTCTTCTTCTCTACTTTCTGTCTCTCTCTCCTCCTTTTACTGGTTTGTGTTGAACTTTGAAAATGGCAAGAGAAGCATCTCTGTGACCTGGAAAAGGCTGTTTTGTTGAGGATGAGTGACTGACACAATTAGGTGAATATGGAAATGATGTGCTGATGCTACCCACAGGGCAACTCAAGTCAAGACACATGTATCCATAGAAATCTTTTAACAACACAAGTTCATCACCGGGGAGTTTCGAGAAAGTGAAAACTTAATTCACAAAAAAGTGATATGACTTCTGTTGCGTTGTTATTCACTTTTCTTTTAAGAGGCCATTGTGGTTAAAACATTTCAGACGGACTGACATACTCCCTAACCGTCTTTTGGACAGACTTTTCCCTTGTTTATTTATGCTATTGACTGAAAAATGGCATACATTACAGAACCAGAGGGAGATAAGTTTGTGACACGGTTAAATGTGACAACACTTTGAACTGGCATCACACATACTGTACCACCACACCACAGAGCATAGGGGATGAAGATAAACATTTTTTTTGCAATCACGTTAATTTAATTCGCCATTTGGCCCGCCGTCGCAGTCAGTCTCAACCCACGCAGGATGGCATAAGGGAAACGCATTGTCGACTGATTAATTCCCCCAACAGTCATCCCCCTATCTCCCTCTGTCTGTCTGTCTGTGTTGACATGCTGCCACTCTCAAGCCGTTCCGCTGATTTTTATTTCCTTAACACTGGCACAAGCTAAAGCGCTGCATATGTGAAGCGCCATGTGGGGAAATGCTACGGCCTTTTTCCCCTGGATTGGAGCGCAGCACGCGGGGAGAGACAGATTGTGGTGCTGGAATGCGCCACAAGCCTTACAATTCCCATCTGCTTGGGCAAGCCGTGGATGAGCAGGGGGAATGATGGAGAGACAGACAGACAGAGAGAGAGAGGAGGAGAGGAGAGAAGGCAGAATGATGGAGTGGCTATTAAATATACAGCAGGCAGTGAAGAGCATGCAGCAGGGTGTTGTTGCGAGTCTCCTGCATTATGGTGGTGCATCAGTGCTCCATCTCTTCATTTCCCTTTTTCTCCTTCTATTTTAGTACCGCAGCTTCTGAGCAGTAGTGTCTTGTCCGATTACCTATTTGTTGTCAGTCCTTTTTGACAGTCCTTGATTCTTCCCACGGTCTCCCTTTCTTCATCTTCACTTTTCTAGCCTTTCTTTATTTATTTTGATTCCCTTTGTTATTATTTTCTGTTCCTGCCGTCACTTTTTGTCCCGGCATTCATGCAGTCTCAACTTTTCATTATTTTCCATGTCCCTTCATTTATTTAATTTCCTCCACTCTTTATTTGGTATTAACTTGCTTTCCTCCTTTTCTTTTTTCAAGTTTTATACTTTTTCCTCATCCTTTCTTTTTCAACTCATTTTCTTTTCTATTGTATTCTTCCCATTTCTTTTAATTTCTTTTTTTTTGTTGCTATTTGTTCTCTTCTCTTCCTTTCCTAGCACTGCCTTCCTTGAAACTACTTCCTGTCTAACTTCCTTCCTTGCCATGCTGCTCACTGGGATGTAAAGCCACCTATATGTAATATATCAGATATGAATCCTGCTACCGGGTTAGATGTTTTATTTGAATAAGTCCTTGAATCCTTTGGCGGCAGAAAGAACCAGTTGATGTGAATTGAGTTGAGGCTATAACCTCCATGTTAATTCAACCTTTTATGGAACGGCTCCGGCGTCTCAGACTTTGTGACAGCTCGCTAACACAGCTCCTCTGAGGTGTCCCTGCCACATTTTCTCCCCGTTTGCCGTCCAATTCACACGTCCCCACAGTACAATGAAAAAAGAATTGGATGGTAAAACATTGTGAAAACATCCTTAGATGACAGTCGTACCAGTGGTGGGGGGATGGGTAGGGCGAGTGAGAGGGTATGTGGGTCATGTATCGGTGTCCAGATCAGTTGGCAGATTATTTTCCCCCTCTCTATCTCTATCTCTATCTCTTTCTTTTACTTTCTTTTTTCATTCCGGCAAATTTCTTCATCATGTTGGAGGGCTAAGGCGGCCTTCTGTCACGAAACACTGTGTGTGCTGTGTAGGGTGGTGGGGGTAGGAGATAAGTTGTGGTGGGGAAGAGCTGGCTGCATGGGTTTTGGAGGGGCAGTGAAGCAGCCTTGACTGGAAAACTGTGTTCAGCTATTTTTAATTCATGGGATACCACCTGGCTAATGGTGTTTTTGGATCTGCCGGCTCCCCGCAAGCCCAGAACAGGACTTGTTTCAAATAATCAGGCCTCTACCGAATGCACTGAAATTATTCATGCAGCCTGCATTACGAGCCGTTGATCATAATATTGGAATATTAAAGCAGTTTCGGAAATGTCAGGTAGCATTATGGATGCATTGATGGCAACCCGGCTCATGAGTTATATTAGATAAATAAAGAAGAGAAAAAAATATTTAGAACCCACTATGCTCACATACATAACTAACGTGAAGGCATTATGAAAAGAAAATATATTTTTTTACAATGATAAAAGCAATTAAAAGTGAAATAAAGCTGCAAATGACTTGACGTAAGCATAACATCTACGAAATGAGGGCAGAACTTTTTTTTGTCAAACATTAAGAGGCTCTGCAGTCTCATAGGGAGCATTAAAAACATATTGCTGTTTCTTAAATTCTCCTTTAGTGGGTCATAACAACATTGTGATGTCAACATTACTGGAAATGTTAACATAGTCATGCTGAACTTACAGTAACCAGCAGGCCACTGATGTTATCCTGCCCATTGATTTCCTCTGTGGCCTTAAGTACTGACGGCTTCAGCTTAAGATAGCATGAGACCATAAAAGGCAGATTGACCAAACACAACATCATATGATTATATGAAATATTGATAAGAGTGGTCTCCTCGTCCATCAGGGCTTATGGGCAAATAAATGGACAACTGAGCAGCCCTGGCAGCTTGTATAATGAACTGCAGAGCATAAGAGCTGAAAAAACAACTGTGTCTTAAGGCTAAAAGCTTGTCTTGTGCAGATTGTTCCGATATATTTTCTTTTATTACGATTTTTTTTTAAATATAATACATTTTATTTAACTGATGTGCACACTGGGCTGAGAGCCAACATCCTTTTGCCAAAACGCGGTTGTTTTATTTATATATATACATATATAAAAGTAAATTTTACCCCAGTTTCCCAGGTTGTTTAAAGAAAATGTAATTTGTTCTTAAATATGTCATATATTATAGGTATCAACTGTCTATTTTGAAGTAAATTAAATATACATTGATGGATTTGCCTACTAGAACAAAGCTGACTTTTCCTCCAGTTGACTTGGAATTAAATTAGGAAATACAACATACAGTATATGTTGACACTTAACCCAAATCATATTTCAGACAGCTGGATGAGGGAGATGTAATACTGTCTGTTGTTATCAGTTTTTATTTTATTTTATTTTATTTTTATTTTTTAACATAGATTTGGGTTGTGATCAAAAGAGGTGACCTGCATGTACAAACACACATATGAAGTGATGGATACTCTTTTTGCACTTCGTCCAAAGCTTCTTCTTTAATATTTTTGTTTAATTAAGACACTCTACACACTACTCAAGAAAGACGTCTTATCAGAGATATTTATCTTGATTCATGCTGAGAAGAGTTTAAAATCTGAGGGATGAAAGATAAAGTTATCAGTCTAAGCGATGTTACGGTGTCAAAGCGATGATCACAGCTGTTATCAGAAGCTGCAGCAGTATGGCAATAGAATATATTACTGTTTGGGGTAAACGGCCCATACCTGCAAATTGTCAGATTTTAATTTATAAATAAAAACAATATATTAGATTGATAATAACCCTTCATTGCAACATGTTTTAATGGACTTTAAATTGTTTCCCAAAACCTGATGGAAAATAAAACTGTCTAAAACTAGGAATGACCATGTCAGTGTAATGTTCAATAATAATAATATTAAAAAAAAAAGATTCTTCGACATCAACAGCAAAGACTATTTTTACTTCCCAAAGAGCGTGATTCATTAGCTGCACACATATTTCAAAGGACAGATAGGGGGGAAAAGCAGTTTTTAACAAGCCTTTAGTTGTTGAGGGGAATAAGTGTAAGCAGTCTTCCATCAACTGCACACATTCCTCTGATGAGACGATAGCGGCTAAGACGTTTATGCAAAGATGCAACCTCACACTTTCAACTTTCCCAGTCGCATGGACGACAACTTTGATGCCATATTAGTTGTAGAGCAACAAACTTGATATGGGTATTTACCAACAAAGCCTTGTTTCTTACTTGTGGGTTGTTCAGAGTAAGAGGATTAGTTTTTGCTGTCAGGCTTTAGGGAAACTACAACTTTTCCATTTAATTGTTGTTCCGTTGTCTTAAACACAAGAATCTGTCTTCATGCTGTATGTTCTTAAGTATTTGAGAAGAGTACCTTTGGTGGAGGTTATGAGCGAACAAGGCACACACTTCACTTTTTGGGTTAATATGCATTGGAGGTTGGCACATACACTCAATCTGTACCTTTTCTCAATTATTCTGCATTATAAGGCTTATTTGTTTTTCTTTGTTTTATTGATGTGTGTTACGATGGCCGACTGTTTCAGCTGTTTTATGCCATACACCAGTCAAGTTTTCTCAGACAAGAAAAGCATAGACTTTATCATATAACTTATGGAGGCCTGTGGTATAGATAGTTGTGAAAGTGATCTAGAAATACTCGACACCTCAATGAAATTGGGAACAAAAGAAATGTACTCAATATTGATGTCATTTTGGGCCTGTGATATAAAACTTGACGTGTATTTTGTTCATTTTAAAGCTACCTATTCCATTTCTAAACCACATTAAAGTGCCTTACACAATATAGATTCAAAAGTATGATTTTAAGTTCACTGTTTTAATATGGTCAGCCACCCCTGATGCATGCACCCGTCCACTCTTCTGTCCACACATGGCTGATCAATATTTTTTTTAAATCAAAGATATGATCAAGCAAATTATGCCAATTTGAAGAGATTCGGAAACATTATGTCATTCTTATCGATGCCCATGTAAGACATCATTCTGGTCCTCATTTACCATCTGCCTTCTCTCTCTCTAACTTTTACAAACTCTTTGGACACCCGCTAACAAAGCAGCGGGGAAGAAAAATAAGGAGGAAGATGAAGAGGAACAGGAGAGGGGAGGAAGAGAACACAGGGTTGGGATGGGCGAGGAAAGGAAGGGGGGAGGGGTTGTGGCAGATTTTTTACCTGAAGGCAAAAGCAGGGAGAGGAACCCGTAGGTTCAGCAGGGAACAGCAGCGTGCCCGCCCCAGTTGCAGGAAGGCCCTCTCCGCTGTGATCCATTATTCAACAAGGAGCACAATTAGCCTCTGTCAAGCTATTTTTACACGCTCCGATAAGATAGATTCAATGTACAAAAGAATGTGCAAAGCCTTCCCCCCTGAACCCCCTTCCTCATATTACCACTTATTTATTTATTTGGCACGTTAATGCGTTGGAATGGTATCGATGTAGCTTTTATGTCTTCACTTATTCATCAGGGCTTTGAGAGAGTTTGTTTAGAGCTGTTTAGCGAGGCATCATCGTCGAAAGCTAGGGGGGATGAGATACTTTAGGCCGACTCCTCTACTGTATCTCCATGTTGTGATATGTGGCTGTAATTTCTGTGTTTGAATGCAGATGGTTGGCATTCGAAAATGAATTGACCTCAACGACCTAGATGAGCACTTAGCATCAAATGCAGAACATTAACACTATGCCACACTAAGTGCAGGTGCCCATGTACAGAAGAGGCTGAATCAAGCCAGGATCGAGATGAGCTAAGGTCTGATAGTGGGGCTTATCTTTCTTGGGAGTAAGTTGAAAAGATTGATGTCACTCTCATATTTGTCCGTTGAAGCTACATCCAGCTGCTGGCTAGCATAGCTTAGGAACAGAAAAAAAACCAAGCCTGGCTCTGACCAACAATTTTAAACATTGTTATTCGCTCAAACTATTCCTATATATTTAGATAGCACAGTCTGCTCAGCCTCAATATAAAAGAAGATGTTCATTTGATAAGAAATAGAGCATTTCTTCATCTTGAAAATAATCTCTCTCAACAGGGTAATTTAATTAAATGTAGTTTAAATTACTACACTTTGTCATTATGCACAGGACTTTATTGTAATAGATAATAAAAGTATGATCCATTTAGGCTCAAGATTAGGCCCACCTTTTCCATTTTTATATAGGAGAGGGGAAATATTGTGGCTTCAGTACTCGTTGTTACCAAATTACACTGGCTCTTTGTGTCATTCTTTCCCCCTAATTTACTAGCTCCAGTAAACTTTGTATTTGGTCACGGCTTCGGGCCTCGGGGCAGTTTTGCTTTTTTCTCTCTTGAAGTGAGATGAGGATTTGCTTTGCTCTTGTCATACACTCCCATTTTTATCGGAGCATCATTTTATCTTAATAAACGTTGATTTGATGAGATTGCAATGTTCGGGAGCTGCTCTATCTATCTGTGATCTGCTTTGATATCCTGGATGTCTAGGAATAGATCTCCTGCAGTACATTTACTGTGTAAGAGGGCTGCTATGATCCCCTGTATGGAGAGGGATTAGTTTAAATTAAATGACACAGTTTATATACAAGTAAGGAACTCAAAGCAGGTTCTTGAATGAAGAAATCAAAACATGCAGGCCTGGACTACATCACTCTTACTTTCTAGGGAAATGAGACTTGAGGCGCTCAAACCATAGAAGTATTACAGCTGAGAGTTTCTCCTCTGTAGGTTCGTAAAAATCAGGTCTGTAAAAATCTGGGTACATTAAACCCACATTTTGCTAATGCAAATTAGCCTCACAAGACACTTCTTGCATGTCAAATACTGATTATAATTGCTGCGCACCAATGCAAGAAATATACATTCAGTGGTTTAAGGTTAATACCTAAAACCTGACTTGTGAGGCCAGCGTCCAGTGCAGCGCTACTTTAAAGATGAAAAGATATCTCCTGGCCTATGCATTACTAGTGATCTTTTAGGATCACATGCTGCCCTATTAGCATGAAACTAAAGACCCAACATTATTAGCTCTCATTAACATGAGGTATTCCTTAACAAGGTTGTTAGCACATCCCAACCGTGTTCTTTGACCTCTCATTGCAGGTGCTGTCATTGCGCCAGATCAGGCAGGTAATTAGGATACTTAAATGTGTGTGTGTGTGTGTGTGTGTGTGTGTGTGTGTGCGTGTGTGTGGAGGGGGTGTTAGTGGGGTTCATTAGCCCACCCTCCCACTTGTCCACCTCTTTACCCAACTCTAGTTGATCTTTAGAAGACCTCCCTCCCCTTTCATTCTTTGCCTCCACGCTCTTATCTCCAGCAGCGTTACTCCTGACCCCATTCAGCCCTCTGATTCCCCCTTAGTGGTAGGCTGGGTGGTGTGTGTGTGTGTGTGTGTGTGTGTGTGTGTGTGTGTGTGTGTGTGTGTGTGTGTGTGTGTGTGTGTGTGTGTGTGTGTGTGTGTGTGTGTGTGTGTGTGTGTGTGTGTGTGTGTGTGTGTGTGTGTGTGTGTGTGTGTGTGTGTGTGTGTGTGTGTGTGTGTGTGTGTGTGTGTGTGTGTGCGTGTGTGTGTGTGTGTGTGTGTGTGTGTGTGTGTGTGCGTGCGTGCATGTGTGGACTGAAGGGTGGACGGGTGCATACATCAGGGGTGGCTGATCAAAGCTCCGGGGATCCCCAGGGAGGATATTTTCAGAGGCAGGAGGGAATTTAAACAGTCCTGGTCTAAGCCAGGAAACCAGAGCTCAGGCGAGGGGCGAGTGGGGGTTATTGTGGCTGTTTCTAACCCAGGAGAAGGGCAGTCCCGTCTTTAATCCCCCTAATGAGGGAGGGGATCTCACCAAGGCTGCTTTCACCTGTAAAGGCTCCTAATGTGGTTTGCATGGTGATAACCCTCGAAAGCCATTGGTTAAAAAAAAAGGGCATAAGAAGTGTGAGATGTGAGAAATCTCTGGATTTGTAAGAGCAGCGTGAAGCGTATTGAGGATGACAGAAGCATCAGAAACAACAAAGTGGTCTCCAGAGGCTGACAATATCCTGTGTGTGTATGTATGTGTGTGTGTGCGCGTGCAGCAGTGTGTGTGTTGCTGCATGTGTGCCTGCATTCTGAATTGAGCCTCTTTCTTGAAAGTGCATGTGTTGCCGGCTGTTGTGTAGCTCTCTGTATGTGTGTGTGCATGCTTGTACAGTGTATGTGTGCGTGGGGTGTGTGTTTTTGGCCTGTTGTACGCCTTTGTGTGTATGTGTGTGTGTGTCCGAGTGTGTTTGGTCACGTCAGAGACATGACAGGCGCGAACGCTGATTCAGTCTGGCGGTGGTAGTGTCTGAAAGCGCCAGGGAACCTAGCAGGAGCAAATGATATTCATTGGTCTTAAACGCTCGGGTTGGCCGGCCGGCCTTGTTGCAACCGCCGGTGTCATGTTACATTATGACCTGAAGATGACGGGGGGAGGACACTGCTCCAAAAAGGAGGAGAGAAGCAGGGAGGGATGAAGTGGTGGCTGCTCAGCTGAGGTCATTGAAAGCCATGATCCACTTCTGTTTGCTGTTTGCATTTTTAGTGGACAGACACAGATTCTCAAGGAGTACACCTAAGTGTAACTATTGTAGTTGATTTTCTTTATGTTTTAGTATTTTATTTGTTCCTGGAATGAGGTTATTCCCTTACAATTTACTTTAATCTAGTTTATGTCTTTATTTCTTTGTTGTATCTGATGTATTTTCTGTATTGCGATCTAATCTAAAAAACCTCATTGTGCAGTATGTTTTACTTTTTAGTGGAAACATTACAATAACTTAAGTCGTTTAGTAATTTTGCAACAAACCTTTCGATATGTTTTTGATATAATAAGACAGGATAAAACACAAATAAACCAGTGTAGAGAAACATTGCGTCAACAGGGGGCGCTGCACAGCAGTTCAGTAGATTGTTGCTTCAGCTTTTCAGCAAACTTCGACACAGCAAGTATTTTACTAGTTATTTAACATATGGAAGCGTTCAATCTATTTTTAGATCGTCTTTGTATCTGTGGAGTAGGCTTTTATTTTCATGGGTGGGTCTCTCCCTTTCGCCCACTTTCTTTCTGCGTGTGTTCGTGCCGAAGCAACAAACGGTTCTGAGGTCAGTTTGAAGTATCTGGTATCTTCTGCATCTATTTCAGAGCATAACCTTGACTTTGTATTCCAAATGATGAAAAATATGACATTTGCAGATGTGCATTATCCATTTATTAGGCTGCTTACAGCAGGGGGTGCATAGTGTAAACACAGACATCGCCAACATCAGTTTGAAAGCACTCAATCTTGTTTTGAGAATCCCTCACAGTGACTTACAAACCAGGACACTTTGTGGTGCCACAGGGCCTAATGTAGATATCTGCTGCCAGTGGCTGCTTGCTTGAATGTTTATACCTAAGTTTCCACCAGGGATTAACATCTGATTTTGGTAATCTGGTTACAAGTGGACAGCTCTCAGTCCGTGTGTTCACACTTGTATTTTCTTTTTTTTTTAAGATATTTTTTTGGCATTTTTATGCTTTATTGACAGTGCAGAGAGACAGAGGTGAAATGGGGCAGAGAGGGGAGTGACATGCAGAGAACGACCGCGGGTGGGAATCGAACCCGGGTCTGCTGCTGGGCCCGGCCCGGGAGGGGGACGCCTTACCAACTGAGCTAAAGGCGCCCCTACACTTGTATTTTCAAATGTGACTTCTTTGTCTACTTGTGATCCGATTCCATTTCCCGCGCTGTATTTAAATCAACACGTACATCATTTCCGTTTGCATTGCTGTTTTTAACCGGTGGGGTTCAAACCTATGGTTCAAACAAGTAGACATGCAGGGCTGTACAGTGACAATTTTAATTGCATTTGCTATTAAAATGCATTACGTGCGAAGATAATTACAAGTCTAGGTTGACGAGATATGCTACTGTCTCATTTAGACAAGGAGGAGCGATGCACAACACTGCTTAGAGGGCTCTACATTAACACTCGCCAAATGCGGGTACATATCATAGATAGTATATAAAAGTAAAAAAGTCTTAGGTGAGTAAGTTATTACGCCACTTTGGCTGGTGAAAGATTGTTGCTCACCGGGCGGCTTTTCTAACATCTGCCTCTACACTCTTGTCACCATACCACCAGTAGCGTACACGGCTTTCTATATGCAGTTAAGTTACTATATCATGTGCGAACAGAATATTTCCTGTGCGCCTTCACATTAAAAGCCTGTTACTAGCCAAACGCGAGTTGACTTTTATTTTTAAGCAGACAAGAACAGGAAGTCGTTGCCTTGCAGCCCTCCAGTCACTAGCAGCGATTTCCGTGTTTTCAGATTTACGCAGTGAAATGAAAACAGAGGACAGAAAGCTTGTCATTTGCAATACTGGTGGATGCAACTAACGTTTATGAGGCTTCTATAAAAGCTGCATGAACGCCAGTGATGCATTTTCAACGTATTTCCGCTCAGGCAGGGGGCAGCAGTTGAGTAGGAGGTCCCTAATGTGGACAAAAGTCACATTGGTGTTCCCACTACAAAATGAATGCGGACACAAGCGACACAAGCGACGTAAACCACCTCCGAATGTGGTTTTTGTGATCCGATCTCAATGCGTCTTGAGAGTGTTTTCACCTGTAGTTAGAGCTGTATTCACGTGATCGGATCACAAAAATCAGATGTTAAAGACAAGTGGAAACGGGGTCTAAGTGAGATGATGTATTATGAGTGATTTAAATAGTTTTAGTTCCTGTTTTTGTATGTATTTTATACTCATATACACAAATGATTCTTTCCATTCTGAGGGGATACATGTAGCTTAGGGAGACTGAACAGGGAATGTGAGGGGAAACTATTTATGAAAACTACGCAGCTTGGTTGGAAAACAAAACAAAAAAGCATCAGTGCCTCAGAGTGGAAATCTTCATAAAGACAAAACAATGGTGACAAGCCAAGACAAAGGCAGCGTTTATTGGTTTGTGTGGCACTGAATGGCAGAGGTTTGATTGTGTACAGAGCGGGAGGGGGAACAGCTGTGTGGCTTTATAAAGACGAGACACTGAGATCCTCCATTGTCAGTCCATACCTTGGGCATGGATCAGTTTTGACAAAGCGCCATTCTTCGCTGTCACCTTGCTCATGTGGTCAGATAATGAGGATGTTTTCTCGGGGCTAACAGAGAAGCAGACTGAGAGAGTCATCAAATGAAACAATGTCATTGTGGAGCCAGTGTTTGGAGTTGCTGTCGTATAGGAAGGCGGAATGAATGGATTTTGTCTCCTCATTTTGTGTTGTTTGTTACAGTTTTTCTGTGGGTTGTTTGTGCCTTTGCCAACGTTGACAGGCTCAGTTTCATTCCCGGCCTTGGCTCCACTTTCTGCCAAAGCTTCTGCTGTAGTCTATTAAAGTGTTGCACTGCAGGACCTATTGCCCTTGACCATCAGCTGTAAGGATCAAGGCATAACTGGGCTTAATGGGAGTTAAAAAAAATATATTTCTGGGAGACCTTATCCTTAAAAGTAGATAATGACGGAGGTCATTCAGTATTTTTATAGTAGCTGCACTGGACTAGCCTGGAAATCCAGACCCACATCTAGAACGATATAGGGTCCTGGCATGCATTTCAAATACCAATGCTCGCAATTGGATAGCACTACGACCAATCAGAGCAATGAACAAGGTGACGTATTGAGCCCCGTACGTTTAGCGAACAGCGGAGTTAACTTCAGAATTAAACCTTTGCCGTGGTCGGTCGGCAAAACAGAAAATTCTTCTTTCTTGCTAATGAAATATTTGAGTGCCGTCTTCCAAATTGTTAAGTGTCGAGGCAAAAGCCGTTTCAAACTCAAACACGGTATCCGCAGCCATCTTTAATGACATAGTTAATGAGCTCCAATGGATTGTGTGCAGACCAACAGGCTGAGCAAATACAAATTTGCCAGCGACAGGTCTGGATTTCCAGGCTAATGTCAATCAGAGTACGAAAAAAAAATCCCAGAAATCTTGTGATATGCTACCCTGCCTTTACACAATAACACTCACTGCATGCCAAAGTATAACGGAGGGAAGAAAGAAAGATATATATATATATATATATATATATATATATATATATATATATATATATATATATATATATATATATATATATGGAAGATGCTTTTTTGCTAAGTTTGACTATGTCCTGCGGGAGGGGCACACACACAAACTGAAATGAAAAACAATGCTATTGCATAGGGTTTCGTCTTCCGCCCCACTTTGGGATTAAGATTTATGATGAGGGTGTGGGGAAAAGAGATTATACATACAATCATATTAAGTGTCTAAATTTCTTTAATTGAACTCCACATGAGTAATATTCCTCAGTCAATTGAGTTTGTACTTACTTTACTTCCCACTCTTTGACCTTTTTCCATAGTTCTGTCTTGTTTCCTTCTCACTTAGACTAACCTCCAAATCAGTCAGGTGGATGAGCTAGCTCTACAGCTATCGCCCCGGTATCCCTCTCAAACAGTCTGTGCACGTCCAGTGCTAGCCGTTAACCCTGAGCATCTCTTCGGCGCTGCAGCTGCGCCAACATCTGTGCTTGAGTCTTTTTCATCCGCCCCATTCCCTCCAATAACCTGCCACCCCTCTGATGGGTATGAATAAAGGAGGGAACAATCTGGATACTCTGTTGCACAAGGTGCCGCTGGGACTGAACACATATCAATTATATATACACCAGGATTCTTCTTTTCCCTTGTTGCCTTTTGCATCCTATTTTGTCAATGATGGGAAATATAAAAATATACAGTATACAAGTCCCATTGTGTTAAGCCCAAAAAGTCGGATTAATTGCCATAAAGTGACGTAACAGAATTACCTCCTCCCTCCAAAAAGCTGGAGTCAGCGATTCTGAACGCTTGTTGTCAAAATCACTTTTTGTCAAAATCAATGAATATATCCTCCGTTACTCTGTACTGTGTTTGCACTGAAAAAAAGTTGTTATACACAGCCTAGGCTGTATGTAAACAAAGGGTATGTAAAGAAAGGTGCCCCACCATAGCCTGCAACATGTCCATTTACAAAGCCAGGCTGTGTAATAACACTGGATTGTGTTTACAGCGCACATACAGTATAGACATGTAGCCGAACGTGAGGAGATATTCACTGATTCTGACAACAAGCATTCTCATCACTGACTCCACCTTTAACCGGGGCGAAATAGACAAAACTCCACGGTCTATTATGCATGTTCTCTCAAACGGCCATGAATGTGCTTCCGGTGACTGTCAAAGTCAGTATTTCCTGCGGCCACCATGTTACACCTCTTACAGTTGTTGCTCCCTCACTGATGCAGTGCTCTAGCAGAATTTGAGGGGGGTAGTTAGTTTCCCTTAAAATGTATCTAAATGGATTGTTGAGCCTTTTTTGTTAAGGGGGAAAACACAACCGGCAGCTGCTGTTAAATCCTCTTTGTGTCTATTATTTGTTTGTTAAAGGCCTAGAAAAACACAGTCTTTCCTTGCATGATGCTCTGCTCTGTAAGGTTACATGCTGAAAAAGCCCTTCCAGTTGCGTCTTGGCACTGCACAAATTGGCGTGTAGGCGGGACCATGTTAATATGGTGTGAGACTGCTAATGGCTTTATGATTGGATAATTAGAGGAAGGTGGGTAATTAGGAGAGTAGTCTGTGCTTGGCTTCCCTGTTGGAGTGAGTAGGAACAGGAAGACTCCCTGCTGGCTGTTGAAGGGTGTTTATGTGTG
The DNA here is from genome assembly GCF_949987685.1 of Ammodytes marinus. Classification (NCBI taxonomy): domain Eukaryota; kingdom Metazoa; phylum Chordata; class Actinopteri; order Uranoscopiformes; family Ammodytidae; genus Ammodytes; species Ammodytes marinus. The sequence continues at coordinate 13,836,716 of NC_137215.1, read as the reverse complement.
TGAGCGGGTAAGTGTGTGTTTTTGGATGTCATTGCTACCGGCTAGTAGTATAAATCCTAGCTGTGCCAGTTTAAGATTCCAGACCTTTTAAATCGGGTAGTAGTGGAGTGAAGAAAACGAAAGAACCCGTGGCTCGTGAAGCTAATGCTGTGTGATGCAAAGGCCCTTGGGGAGTAAACGTAAGACTGAAAACTATTCAAATGTTCACACAGTGCTGTATTCTCAACCTTATTTCATATAAAAGGCAACAGATGTAGGTTATGGCCTGCAACAAACTTTTTTATATTTTTCATGAATGCATACATTTTTTATTTATTTATTTATCAAAATTGGTGATGTTATTATGGCCTGGGTAATGATGTACCGAATTCATTTAATGTATTATTCTTCACTGATATTAAACAAGGTCAAACCATGGGGAAAGACTATATGATATAAAAAAGTGGGAAAAGAAAAGTTAAGAATCTAATAGAAAAAAATTTAAAGTGCAAAACTATTATTCAAATATGTCCACAATTGAATGGCCAAATGTTGTTATCGGATGACGTCACCAAATCAAAAAACACTTTTCAGAAAAAAATGATCCCCCTTAATGATAGTGTGAGTCAGGATATTCTTTAACATTTCCCTCCTTCAGCTGCTTGATGAACGTGTTTTTAATCCTTGAGAAAATGACTGTGAAGCTAACGACTTCTCCCTCCGCCCGTCCACCGTCTCCAGACATCATTAACGCCAGGCTATAGCCCGGGGCTGCACATGAACCCGTTTTTCAAACTGTACACTTTATCCATAATTCATCTATCTTCCCTGAATTATTCAAGCAAATAGTGGGAAAAATAATGGAGTTCAGCGAATCTTACTTACACATAAAAACTATTTTAATGTTGATTTGAATTTTTGAGGCTTCCCTGATGTGGTTGAGGGAGGGGGGGGGAGGGGCTTAAGTAGCACACATGTGGCCTCCTTTGCCTCAGTCCTGATCAGGGGCAGAGGGAGGATGGGTTGGCTCATGAACACATTAGCACAGTCTGAGGGTGGTACAGAAATACATGTTGGAATATTGACATATGTGCATGAGTATTGGAATTGAATGGTACACAGTTTTGAATATGCAGAAATAAAATAAAAAACATAATAATTTAAAGCAAACAGTTGATCATTGTACAAGTCAAGATGAATATTTTCAACATTAAACATTTTCTGACTGAACATAAAGTTTGTGATAACTAAAATAGAAAAGAAAACATCAGTTTATGTTGTTCAATAAAAAGGTCAATCAACAAGCCGGCACAACAACTTCATATCTTTGCTGCTTATGTGCATGTGGCGTGACATGGCAGAGCTCCCTTTCTCTCTGCCTCTCCACATGTTTAAAGGGGACAGGAGGGTAAACGTAGTAAAGCCCCCTACTTGATACCCTATCAGAAAATGGCTGAATTAACATCAGTTGCTTTCTTACCATACCGTATATACCTTGGTGTTAAATCATTTACTCCCTTTGGAGTGGGTTAGGCCATGCAACTTTTATCGCGGGAAAAGAATCAGAATTCCCCAGATAGGAGACTCATGCATTAATAAAGCATACAGTGCATGTTGGCACTATAACCTTGCTCAGGGGTTTTGCTGGAAGCACAGCACATATTACTGAGAGGTTTTTATACAGTATCATATAAAGGCTGGAAGCCCATGCTTTAGAACAGGGGCCTTTTGGTGAAGTGGGTCTGTGGAGAAGAATGCATCTGAGGCTAACTCGGTAACATGGGAGGTCACACAGAGAATGTCCTTAGGTCATACACACCAACACACTTCTGCGTATTCCCACTTGTGTTTACCCTCATTCACGGTCTTGACTATCTTGCCTTCAGTAACACACAGGTATGCACACATACTGACTCACACATTGTAGGCTACTCACACCACTGAGAGCATCTGGTATCATTAGTTGTAAGCACTGTTACAGTACAACATAATTTATTTCTAAACAATTTGCTTCCATTTTATTTGAATGAGCCGTAGTCACCTAACAGTGTTGCATCACTAAAATGATCATCTACGACTCATTTTCAAATTGATTTAATAGGAAACGTAAAACCACCTGGATTACATGGTTATCAACATAAAGAGGACATGTTTATATTAGTTCAATGTGCAAACAGCTCACTGCCAAATATAAATACTAAATGAATCCCCAATACATCTTCTGTCAATACATTTAATTTGTTTTCCTCCACTATTCACTCATTGCAACTAAAGCATGATACACATTTGGTCCTGTTTAGCGAACTCAAACCCCTTGGTTAAAGTTAGGGGAAGATTGTAGCCTTTGTTAAACATCTAAATAATGATTTGAAGCATGAGTCATCAAGTGAAAATTTTCAAGAACTTTTTATTTATAAATCCAAAATCACAAGTTACAATTTTTTCTCAAAGAGCATACATCTCTCTCTATACTCAGACAACACATTTGTGTCATTTGTTTGCTCAGCCTTCCACCTGATCTTCTCCATTTGACTGATGTGCCGAATGTGTCATACTGACACGTTGAGAAATGGGCAGCCATTCATTTCCCTCCAAAACATATTTGGTAAAGCAATTTAGTAGAACAAGCATATTCTGAAGCAGAGAAAGAGGACTGTGTATATCAAGCATCAGATTCATTCTCATAAATCAGATTTTTTGCGTTATGGCATATTAACTAAAAAACAAAGATGCTCCAATGCAACATAATCATTGTGCATTATAAAGTCATATATGTAACGGTATACCAGCTGTGTTTGACCTGCTGCTTATAAATAGCTGTTTGCATTGGCCAGCAGGTTATTTGGGGGTTTGACTAAACTGCTGCCAATGTTATTATATTGGGTGCTTCCTGACAATACAAAACTATCAGTTATTTTTACTCACCAGCCTTAGAAACACTCAATTGTGGTAAAATGAAAATGTCTAGAATCATGAAAATACACAAAAAATCGATATTTTCCGATTCAAATCAAGTACAATGTCCAAATCAAGTACAAAGTCCAAAAATGACCATTGAGGTTTTTATGGAGCTGTGTGAGCAAGTGATTAGCTTGCAGCACTCCAGTAGCTTTACCTTTTCCTTGATTCTTACCATTTAACCCCATCTCTGTCTCTTTCTCTCTGTCTCTCTTTCTTTCTCTGTGTATGGATGTATAGAAGGGGAGAGAAACGAGGGACAGGGTCACAGGAGGAATGGAGTGGTGTACGTGGGAAGAGTGAGGGATAGAATGACTGGGGTGTAAAGAGCAGCGGAGAGAAGGGAGCAAAAAGATCACAGCGAGGTGGAGAGGAATGAGGCCCAGACGTGAGAACTAATTTGACACATTTGCCCAGAATTCCAGCACCGTCTGCCACTATCAACACATTTACCCTCTTTGTCTTGTTATCAAGGGAGATGAGGCCTCAGAGGTCTAGCATAGGTCAAATAAGGCAGAGCAAAGAAGGTGCAATGCACAATCTCTTTCTCTCTCTCTCTCCATCTATGGAGAAAGAGAGGTAATGTTAAAGGAAGGTGAGACTGACAGTCATTTTCCTCTACTAGGAGAGAATAAATGTGAGTACATTGTATCCACCATATTTTAAAAATATAGTTTCTGCCTGCAAAGTGTTCAGATCACACCATGTCTGTTTGGCTGGCTGATTTTTTTTTTTGAGTCTGAATGCCTGTATTGTATAGTGTTCAAATTACTCCCAAACTTAATTTAAAATATACATAATTGCATTATAAAGTTTATTTTCTATTATTTTGATAACTTCTACCTTTATTTTCATTTTTTAATGTAGATTGCAGTTATAATGAGGTTATTTTCTGGCTTTCTGAATAAACAAATATTCACTGATAATTGTTCAACTTACTGACTTCTGCCGCATACGAATCAACTACCTATACTGCTGTCCATCTTGGCCAGGTCTCTCCTGAAAAAGAGATGTTTTAATCATAATGAGACTAACCTGGTAAAATAAAGGTTATATAATGATGCACACTCCTCCCTAATTTCAACAACTTATCATGCAGTCCTGCGTGGCAAGAAAACTGATTGGTTGATCCAGCTTCTGTCAGTGGATGTTTTTTAAATGGAATAGAAAAACACATAAACATACACTCAAATTCCATGCAAGTACAAGAGACACAAAAATGGCTAAAAATGACCCCAGGCTAACACAGGATAAAGGCTCTCAGAAACAGATTCCCGTGCAGTGTCTGGGATAAAATTGTATCACCAAAACACCCAAGTCTTTTGATGTTTAGATTTGAAATCTAAGCAGTGTACAGTATACTGTGTGATTTCTTATTCATACATAAACTTAAACACAGCACAGTACTGAGTCCATCAAATATCTGGATTGCTGGTTGATTCCATTAACGATTGTTTTTCCGACTAAAAACTGCAGGGTCTTTGTCGCTCCAGCTACGTGTTCAAACTAGCCGAGCCTCCTATTACCAACCTTAGTCTTTCGTAATGAGATATTCACTGTGAAATGTTAATTACTAAACACAGGGCCGAGTGGCTTCAAGTACTGACCCCATTCTGATTGAACTTATTAGCAATTACTGTAGTTCCCTGAAGAAGTGGGTTATGATAAAATTAGGTTGTACAGCAGCAAGCAACTAAACTATTGGAACAAAGGAAAACCCATCGCCCAAGTTTGAAAAAACTAATCACAATTAGGCTTTTTTGTTAGTTTATAGTTAACATCTGTAACCAAATCCTAACTATGTGCCAATCATGATGAGACTGGTTATGTTATTTTGTTATGCTGTCAGCTAGGTGCACACAGTGTCATGACATTGATTGCACAAGACTGTTAAGATTAAGGTTTTAGTGTAATTGCTTACACATTATTATCCTTGCATGTGTATGATATATGGAGATAGATGATGTGTGTATGCATACAGCATGTGTAGGTCTCAGTGAGTGTGCATGTTTACTACCAGTGGAAGATCGACAGCTATTTTCTCCTGTTTGTATGGCTCTCTAAATCCACACGTATCTGCATGAATCCGGTCCTGTGTGCCTCTTAATGGCAAAGACCTTCTTTGTTGGCTCAGTTATGAATAACAGTAATTGTTCAACCCACTCCCCGTCTATTCCCTTTGTGCCCCTGCCAGCTGGCATCTGGTGCCCGCCAACAGTAATATTCACCCTCTGCCCCTGCCATCATGTCCCCTTCCTCCACACGCACACGCACGCACACACAGACAGACAGACAGTAAAACAGTAACGCACACGGCTATAGGTCTGTGGTCAGTCACGTGACTTTCCAGCTGTGTCCACAGCACTCCTCAGTCACAGGGTAAGTTTAGATGACGCTTAGCTCATGCATACACACACAAACAAAGACACTCACACACTTACAGTGCATATGATATAAAGTATACACCAATGCACATACTACATACATGTACGCAGATGCCATAAACAGGTCCCCTATTTGCAAGACTGTCACAGTGCTTAATGTACTTTAACACCGGTAAAATGCAGCTGCACACTCACGACTCAACTTGTTATACAATTCACTCATACATGCACGCACCCCCACAAACACAGACACGCATACAGACATACAAATACACACACAGAGATACCCTCCCTTCCTCTCAACCCCCAGTCCTACGTTTTCCAAATGATCTCATCAGATTAGCCTCAGATTGCTACCTATTACAGCCTCACTACTTATTTAGCAATTTAGGTAGGGGGAAAATTGCCCCCCGCTTGATGGCTAATTTTCAGAGGTGACATTTTGCCACATTGGGCTGCAGCGCTGAGGGGGCTTGTTGTTGGATGGACAGGGGGTCCAGTTGTAGTAGAGCCATTAGGACTAAATGATCCCCTCTGCCTTGATTTACTGACAGGAGTCTTCACATTGAAACCAGTGTGGACAGGGCGATGAAGGAGCTGCAGCTGCCAAGACCAAATCTGCGTCATGCTCTGCAGTATCTGGCTTCACGTGTCTCACCATTGTCATGGTCATATGATGTGGGTGCCATTATGGCCACAGGTCCAACTCTTTATCCCTTGGGCTTTCTTAATCAGACCAGCGATATGAATAGAAGTGTGTCTGTATACTAGTATATTCAGTATTTCCAATCTAAGACCCTGTTTCCACCTGGCATTAATATGTGGTTCTGAGGAATCCGATCGTTATATGTAAATGTTATATGCTTGTTCACACCTGGCCTTAACAATGCGTCTTCTATGCGCGTTTGCGATCCGGATTCGAATTCCCCGCGCTGTATGGAAATCAGCTCGTACATCATTTCCGCTTATACACTCCATCTTCAATGTTTTCTGTTTTCTGTTGTCTGTTTACCTGCAACGGTGCGCTTTTATGACGTGAATTGTCGCGTGAATGAGTACGCGTTTCCGCCCAGTCACTCGCCGCAGTTGAGTGGGCGGGGCCTAATGTGTATGAGATGCGCATACGCGTTTCCACTGTTAATGGGTATGTGGATAAGTGGTCTCAAACCACCTCCGAATGTGGATAATTTCAATGCGCATTCAATGCGCATTGAGCGTGTTTCCACCTGTAGTTAGCGCGATCGGATCCTAAAAACCACATATTAATGCCAGGTGGAAACAGGGTCTAAGTGGCATATCATTGTTTTTTAAAAGCTCATATCTACTTTTTTAATCCATACATAGGTATAACAACATCCTGAAGTTAATTGTGTCTTTCAGTTTGTGTTTCTCAACTGTGAGTTAGAGGCTCAGCGTGACTTAAAGAGTGTAACACAAGGGTGAAACACAGATTTTGATAATGGCATTTTAGATGAATCTACAAAAACACATTTAAATGTTCATTTTGTACCTATATTATTTACATTTTAGAAATGTGTGCATACACACATGTTGAAATAATGCATTACGCTGAAATAGTACAGGAATACACTTCATCATATAAAACACAGACAAAACAAAAACAATCAAGAAACACCTAAACTATGATACGGCTACAAAGACAGGTAATATTATAATATCTGCTACAAAGCATTTGTCTGTGGATTATGTGATGTACAGAATAAATATTCAAAATAAAGGTAGGAATAAAACAGCTCAAAACAGGCCTGTTCATACAGTATGTGCCAAATTAAAGGTATTTATTTATTTACAACTGTTATTTTATATTTGTAATCTGATGTCACTGTTACTTTAACTGTATTTGAATGTATGCGATTGATGATTTATTATTTGTATGTTTTGATTTTAATTGGACCCCAGGAAGACTAGTCTGCCACTTCTGCGTCAACTAATGGGGATCCACAAATAAACAAACAATAAACACATTCCCCCATGTGCATTTACCATCTTGGGCAAGTAAGAATTTGTCTTAATAAGTACACATTTAATTTGAATTTGCCTGAAGTTCTAGTTTCCCAAATCTTTTACATCTATCCCTGAGAGTGGTTGTAGTGGCAGCATCACTGCCAGCATTAGCGGTTTGATTGCCTTTTGCCCCCACCCACATTCAGAATATATTTACCCTTCATACTGTAAGGTGCATTGGCTAATGGCATCTGCTGCACTTAATGGGATATGTTATGCTGATGTGATAGTGCATCAATAATCCCTGGTGAGTTATGAACTGACCATGATTATGGCCTTGCAACTGCAGGAAATCCGTTTGTGGCTGTAAAATATAAAACCATGACATTATAAATATGCAGGCCATTAAAAACAGCCAGTTGACATTGCCAAAAATAACCCTGAAACACTGTCCAAAGCAAAAATATGGATTATTGCCTACTGCAATACAATTCTCTCTACATCTTTCATGATCTGTGAAACTCCCACTGCTCTCATTCCTTATTAATGGAAAACCCTTATGTACAGTGTATTTTATGCTATCCTGATGATGTCCATGGAGGGGAACTTTATTGCTGTTTGTGTTGGTGTATTTTTCCCTACAGCCTTTGAGATCAGGTCAGTGAGGATCATAGTTAGATTAAGAGGGTAGAACAGCTAGAAAAACTGGCATTGAAACCTGAACATATTTAATTTATATAATATACTATATAATTATTATCCCATGGAACAAGTGTTTCTCATTGGACACAATTTATACAGCACATTCGGTGTGAATCAGCCATAAATTATATTTTCATGATGTTAAAATAATGTGCAAATTGAAAATCCTGTGCAAAAAATGTTTCTGTTTTCATCCTTATAAAACGCATAAAGTTTGGCTTTGCTGAATCAGAAGGTGTAAAATGTGCTCATCTTGATCTAATGCTGATGTATGCAGGTGTTCAGTGACAACCGGCAATTTTAATCAGGCTTTGTAAATGCGTTTTACAGAGTGCAGACATTTGAGGGTAACTCCTTAATTATCTGAGGTATTCACATACTATTTTTCCCTTGTGAATGAGACTGAAGACAATGAAAGACAGAAGAACAGAGATAGTAGCATCCTTTTTGCACCCAGATTATCAGCACTGAGGCAATAGTAGAAGCCAAACGACAGCATTATGGCCCTAATGATGACCAATTTGAGGACCCCAGCTGTGTGTCCAGGTCCAGACGTATTGGCTCACTATGGGCTTAACCTAGCCTATTTATCCATGCACTTTCTCCCCCTGCCTGTAACAAAGCAGCCACACGCAAACACATATGCATAATGGAGAAATAATGGAATCTTCTAATAATTTGTTTTTGGCCTGGGAGGGAAAGCAGAGGAGAATGGAGAGGATGGAGGCTGGCTTTTCTAAATGACATGCCCCCGTGGCCTAACACGATTAGAATTTAAACTATGAGAACGCCGAGCCCTTCTTCAGGGGTCCAGATGAAATATTGAGATTACCCGCCATGGCTTTTGCTCTCTTCCCAGCTCCCCGCGACATTCCCTCACTCTGACACTTGTCTGCCAATCAAAGTGACGGACAGCTAACACGGGAGAGAACAAAGATGAGGGCCACCGAGCCAGTTTGTTTAAGTTGGTTTAGTGGTGAAGGAGGTTGAGTGACACCTCAACGCTCACAGAGCTTTACTGAAGTGATGTTCTGCACTTTATTTATTGGTAAAAATCACGTGGAGGAGAAGTCAGACTCTGAGAGCTCTTGTGCAGGAGCTGCTGACAACCATATTTACTACCAGAAAGCAATGAAACATTAATTTAATTCTATTATATGCTATCCTTCATTCTAGCCTGGCATATTGTTTCTATTCCATTCATTTCCTTTTAATTTTGTGTTTTGTCTCATTCTGTTCTATTTCCTTTTTTACTGTAGCTTGGTGTATTGTTTCTATTCTAGCCAGGCTTTCTTCATTATGTGTTGTTCTACTTTTTTTACTTTTCTATTCTATCTGGTTGTGAATTAGGGTTACGTTGACTTAAATTGATGTAACTATGTAATAAAAATAGAGGAGGATGAAGTTTGTAGATGGTAACCCCTCCCCCCCCCCACCGCCCATGAGTATGCAGACGCAGTGTTTGGCTAAGAAGAAGAAGCTCATAATTATTTGAATATTTTCTCCCTCATGAATAATACAAAATATTGCCAGGGTGTTGTGTGTGTGTGTGTGCGTGCGTGCGCATGTGCACCTGTGCTTCAGCATGAAACCCTTGAGTGTGTTAGTGCATGCTTATTGATATTTCCATCCTTTTTGCCTATCTGTTTTTATGTTGTGCACATCCATAAGTTTGATCATATATTGGTGTGTGTGTGTGTGTGTGTGTGTGTGTATGTGTTTCGGTAGAGGTTAAAAGGTTGCCAGTCCCCATCCTCCTGGGCCCATGCTGCCAGTGAACATATGTTTGTCTGTGTGATGTCTTGGCCCAGCAGCCATACAGGCTCGTAGTGTGTGTCCCCTCAGACTCTGTCACTGCCAGGAGAGCAGATATGTTGATGTGGAGTCTTGAGGGAAGGAGAGAGAGAGGAGCTGCAGCAGTAACTCAGTAGATATATGCTTGATGTTTAATGCCCCGGTCTGCTGTTGCTGCACAACAGCCCTTACAGGTGCTCTGCCTTAAAGTTGAGGTTCATGTCGTCTAGTGTGTATGATCCAGATTCCACTATGGATTACGTAGGGTCTAGTATATGGGCTACTATTTTAATACAGACTACATGGACGGGTGGACAGCTAGTTCACGCCATTTGTGATTGTGATTTAATAAAATAGTCATCATCATGGCAGCTCACCCCAGACAAAATAAAGAGCATTTTGGTTCAATTACACCTGAAGAGTCAGCTCGCAACTATACCGTAACGGCGTAAAATAGCTGACAAAAATATGATCATCACCTGACAGCTGGTTGGATTTTGGCATCTGTTTTATTTGGGCCAGTGTAAAGCTGACTCCGTCAGAGGGAGCAGAAATGGGGATGAAAAAAAGAGTTACCCAACTAATAAAAATAGTCAGAGTGGAAACATTCTCCAATGTACTTATGTATGTTCTTACTTATACCCATCTATGTACTTTCCCTTCAGCTCTTTTGGAGCTTTTTTACCATATTTTATTCAGCTCAGTTTTTTATGGCACAGAACTTTACTGTTTGACTTCATTCTCACTGCTCTCTTCAGAGTAAGTTCTAGATCAAGCACACAGCATTCTTCATTAGCAAAGCTGTGACACACCCTTTGAACACCACTCCTGCAGCACCAAACGGTGAGGCTACGAAGGTGATGCTAGCAGCAATGTGGCAGGGTAGACTGCAAAGCTAAACAAGTAGCAGTGGGCAAGACAAAAAGACATGCTTGGCTGAAAGAAGAACCATATGCTTTGTGATCTGGCTTCTTTATTTCCACTGTTGCTTTTAAGACGACAGCTGGATGCAGTGATATTGTTTTACTTGGGTGTTTTATCAGAAGAAGGGGGCAGAGGATGCACAAAAGTTGTATGTTAGCTTTAATAGAAGAAACTGGGAAGTGCCAGGTGGATGGTGATATGTTTGAACCATTGAAATAACTTGAATTATTACAAAGTGAAACTTGCCAACAAAGCCACAAGCTCATAATCTCAATAAGTTATTGGATTCTACATGTTGAATGATCCTTCTTGACATACTAACCGCTGATTCTCAGACCATCACACTGCTCCCATTACCCTGTAAAAACAACAGAGGGAGAATAACTGCTGATCAATACTTACTTTCACATAAGATCATAGCTCTGTGGTTGTAGATATCTTTACAGTTATTTTAATATGACTAGCCATCATTCAATAGGGCTCGGGAGAATGAAAAAAGTCAGGTTTGAACCCCCCTTGTGAATATTTTACCACAAGAGGGGGCTAGGATAGCTGCAGTTGTCCTTGACTTACGGAAACGTGGTCAGAAAACGATCAAAAATCTGCTTAAAAAAAGGAAACACAACCCCAAAGTCATCCTGAACTTCAGCTCAAATGATTATTTTCCTTTTAGCGTGACTCAGTGTGCAGTTTATTTTCCTGCTTAATCAGCATACTTTGTATTTAAGTTTACTGGACTCATGAGAACTTTGGGAAGGTTTTTCTCCCAGAAGAACTCCTTCCAAACTGAGGCACTTGCCCACATTTCTGCTCTGATGGAGACATCCCGCACATTTTCAGTGAAAGTCCTGTCAAATTTGTGCTAACTCAATATGGTCAAAGAGAGTAAAAAAAAGGGATAAAGATAGGAAGAGAATGACGGAGGGATGGCCAGAAGACAAGAAAAGAGTTGAGCTGTTGCTTATTCATCTGATTCTAATTTGGATGTAAATTGCAGGCTGATGTCACAGCGGAGCGGCACGTTGCTTGGTAATCACAGAGGAATCCAGGAGAATAAAGCCAGAAAAACCACAGCTAGACAGGTGCACAACAGAGCCACTCAATAGAGCTGTCCTTTTATCTGCCTTATCTGTCTCGCACACGACACAACATGTGCATACGGCGCTCTTACACACCGTCATGCAGTATACAAGCCTCAAGTTCAATCGGAAACTCCAGCAATGAGGCCGGAGCAGCTGTTGATGCCAGCAGCTAACTCTCTTTTCCTTCTTCTCCTCCTCACTTTCCTTCTCTCTTGCACACACGCCCATGCCAATGCATCCCCACCTCATTCTCATGCTACTCTTTCACTTGTTTTCTTTTTTCTCCCTGCTACGTTTGTTTTTTCTTCCCTCTGCACTGCCACTCCTCCGCCCAAATCGGCCAACTTCTGGGCAGCGTGCCACCATCCCCGGCCCCCGCCATCACATCTGCTGATGATAAGTGTACTTTTACTCAATTGCCGTTCATTAACAAATAATGATCAGCGTCCCGTTTATTTGCAGTGCCAGAGCAAAACATTTGACATCTAATTGTTTACTCTTGTAAACCAGTGTGATGCTTTGCCTTCCCGCCAACACACACACACACACACACACACACACACACACACACACACACACACACACACACACACACACACACACACACACACACACACACACACACACACACACACACACACACACACACACACATTC